>NC_092416.1:189555021-189891272 GCF_040894005.1 Engystomops pustulosus | reverse complement strand
CAGTCGCTGCCTCCTCCTCCTCCTCACTCAGTCGCTGCCTCCTCCTCACATTCAGTCGCTGCCGCCTCCTCCTCACACTCAGTCACTGCCTCCTCCTCCTCACACTCAGTCACAGCCCCCTCCTCCTCACACTCAGTCACTGCCTCCTCCTCCTCACACTCAGTCACTGCCTCCTCCTCACATTCAGTCGCTGCCCCCTCCTCCTCACACTCAGTCACTGCCTCCTCCTCCTCACACTCAGTCACTGCCTCCTCCTCCTCACACTCAGTCACTGCCTCCTCCTCCTCACACTCAGTCACTGCCTCCTCCTCCTCACACTCAGTCACTGCCTCCTCCTCCTCACACTCAGTCACTGCCTCCTCCTCCTCCTCACACTCAGTCACTGCCTCCTCCTCCTCCTCACACTCAGTCACTGCACCCTCCTCCTCACACTCAGTCACTGCCACCTCCTCACACTCAGTCACTGCCCCCTCTCCTCCTCACACTCAGTCACTGCCCCCTCCTCCTCCTCACACTCAGTCACTGCCTCCTCCTCCTCCTCACACTCAGTCACTGCCTCCTCCTCCTCCTCACACTCAGTCACTGCCCCCTCCTCCTCACACTCAGTCACTGCCTCCTCCTCACATTCAGTCACTGCCTCCTCCTCCTCACATTCAGTCACTGCCTCCTCCTCCTCACACTCAGTCACTGCCTCCTCCTCCTCACACTCAGTCACTGCCTCCTCCTCACACTCAGTCACTGCCCCCTCCTCCTCCTCCTCCTCACACTCAGTCACTGCCCCCTCCTCCTCCTCACACTCAGTCACTGCCCCCTCCTCCTCACACTCAGTCACTGCCCCCTCCTCCTCCTCCTCACACTCAGTCACTGCCCCCTCCTCCTCCTCCTCACACTCCGTCACTGCCCCCTCCTTCTCCTCCTCACACTCAGTCACTGCCTCCTCCTCCTCCTCACACTCAGTCACTGCCCCCTCCTCCTCACACTCAGTCACTGCCCCCTCCTCCTCACACTCAGTCACTGCCCCCTCCTCCTCACACTCAGTTACTGCCTCCTCCTCCTCCTCACACTCAGTCACTGCCTCCTCCTCCTCCTTACACTCAGTCACTGCCTCCTCCTCCTCCTTACACTCAGTCACTGCCCCCTCCTCCTCCTCACACTCAGTCACTGCCCCCTCCTCCTCCTCCTCACACTCAGTCACTGCCTCCTCCTCCTCCTCACACTCAGTCACTGCCTCCTCCTCCTCACACTCAGTCACTGCCCCCTCCTTCTCCTCCTCACACTCAGTCACTGCCTCCTCCTCCTCCTCACACTCAGTCACTGCCTCCTCCTCCTCACACTCAGTCACTGCCTCCTTCTCCTCCTCACACTCCGTCACTGCCCCCTCCTTCTCCTCCTCACACTCAGTCACTGCCCCCTCCTCCTCACACTCAGTTACTGCCTCCTCCTCCTCACACTCAGTCACTGCCTCCTCCTCCTCACACTCAGTCACTGCCCCCTCCTTCTCCTCCTCACACTCCGTCACTGCCCCCTCCTTCTCCTCCTCCTCACACTCCGTCACTGCCCCCTCCTTCTCCTCCTCCTCACACTCAGTCACTGCCTCCTCCTCCTCACACTCAGTCACTGCCCCCTCCTTCTCCTCCTCCTCACACTCCGTCACTGCCCCCTCCTTCTCCTCCTCCTCACACTCAGTCATTGCCTCCTCCTCCTCACACTCAGTCACTGCCTCCTCCTCCTCCTCACACTCCGTCACTGCCCCTCCTCCTCCTCCTCCTCACACTCAGTCACTGCCTCCTCCTCCTCCTCACACTCAGTCACTGCCCCCTCCTCCTCACACTCAGTCACTGCCCCCTCCTCCTCACACTCAGTTACTGCCTCCTCCTCCTCCTCACACTCAGTCACTGCCTCCTCCTCCTCACACTCAGTCACTGCCTCCTCCTCCTCCTTACACTCAGTCACTGCCTCCTCCTCCTCCTTACACTCAGTCACTGCCTCCTCCTCCTCACACTCAGTCACTGCCCCCTCCTCCTCCTCACACTCAGTCACTGCCCCCTCCTCCTCCTCACACTCAGTCACTGCCCCCTCCTCCTCCTCACACTCAGTCACTGCCCCCTCCTCCTCCTCACACTCAGTCACTGCCTCCTCCTCCTCACACTCAGTCACTGCCTCCTCCTCACATTCAGTCACTGCCTCCTCCTCCTCACACTCAGTCACTGCCTCCTCCTCCTCACACTCAGTCACTGCCTCCTCCTTCTCCTCCTCACACTCAGTCACTGCCTCCTCCTTCTCCTCCTCACACTCAGTCACTGCCCCCTCCTTCTCCTCCTCACACTCAGTCACTGCCTCCTCCTCCTCCTCCTCACACTCAGTCACTGCCTCCTCCTCCTCACACTCAGTCACTGCCTCCTCCTCCTCACACTCAGTCACTGCCTCCTTCTCCTCCTCACACTCCGTCACTGCCCCCTCCTCCTCCTCCTCACACTCAGTCACTGCCCCCTCCTCCTCACACTCAGTTACTGCCTCCTCCTCCTCACACTCAGTTACTGCCTCCTCCTCCTCACACTCAGTCACTGCCTCCTCCTCCTCACACTCAGTCACTGCCTCCTCCTCCTCCTTACACTCAGTCACTGCCTCCTCCTCCTCCTTACACTCAGTCACTGCCTCCTCCTCCTCCTCACACTCAGTCACTGCCTCCTCCTCCTCACACTCAGTCACTGCCTCCTCCTCCTCACACTCAGTCACTGCCTCCTCCTCCTCACACTCAGTCACTGCCTCCTCCTCCTCACACTCAGTCACTGCCTCCTCCTCCTCACACTCAGTCACTGCCTCCTCCTCCTCACACTCAGTCACTGCCTCCTCCTCCTCACACTCAGTCACTGCCTCCTCCTCCTCACACTCAGTCACTGCCTCCTCCTCCTCACACTCAGTCACTGCCTCCTCCTCCTCACACTCAGTCACTGCCCCCTCCTCCTCCTCACGCTCAGTCACTGCCCCCTCCTCCTCACGCTCAGTCACTGCCCCCTCCTCCTCACACTCAGTCACTGCCTCCTCCTCCTCCTCCTCACACTCAGTCACTGCCTCCTCCTCCTCCTCACACTCAGTCACTGCCCCCTCCTCCTCCTCACACTCAGTCACTGCCCCCTCCTCCTCCTCACACTCAGTCACTGCCCCCTCCTCCTCCTCACACTCAGTCACTGCCTCCTCCTCCTCCTCACACTCAGTCACTGCCCCCTCCTCCTCCTCACACTCAGTCACTGCCTCCTCCTCACACTCAGTCACTGCCTCCTCCTCCTCCTCCTCACACTCAGTCACTGCCCCCTCCTCCTCCTCACACTCAGTCACTGCCTCCTCCTCCTCCTCACACTCAGTCACTGCCCCCTCCTCCTCCTCACACTCAGTCACTGCCCCCTCCTCCTCCTCACACTCAGTCACTGCCCCCTCCTCCTCACACTCAGTCACTGCCTCCTCCTCCTCACACTCAGTCACTGCCTCCTCCTCACATTCAGTCGCTGCCCCCTCCTCCTCACACTCAGTCACTGCCTCCTCCTCCTCACACTCAGTCACTGCCTCCTCCTCCTCACACTCAGTCACTGCCTCCTCCTCCTCCTCACACTCAGTCACTGCCTCCTCCTCCTCCTCACACTCAGTCACTGCCTCCTCCTCCTCCTCACACTCAGTCGCTGCCTCCTCCTCCTCCTCACTCAGTCGCTGCCTCCTCCTTCTCCTCCTCACACTCAGTCGCTGCCTCCTCCTCCTCCTCACTCAGTCGCTGCCTCCTCCTCCTCCTCACATTCAGTCGCTGCCGCCTCCTCCTCACACTCAGTCACTGCCTCCTCCTCCTCACACTCAGTCACAGCCCCCTCCTCCTCACACTCAGTCACTGCCTCCTCCTCCTCACACTCAGTCACTGCCTCCTCCTCACATTCAGTCGCTGCCCCCTCCTCCTCACACTCAGTCACTGCCTCCTCCTCCTCACACTCAGTCACTGCCTCCTCCTCCTCACACTCAGTCACTGCCTCCTCCTCCTCACACTCAGTCACTGCCTCCTCCTCCTCACACTCAGTCACTGCCTCCTCCTCCTCACACTCAGTCACTGCCTCCTCCTCCTCACACTCAGTCACTGCCTCCTCCTCCTCACACTCAGTCACTGCCTCCTCCTCCTCCTCACACTCAGTCACTGCACCCTCCTCCTCACACTCAGTCACTGCCACCTCCTCACACTCAGTCACTGCCCCCTCCTCCTCCTCACACTCAGTCACTGCCCCCTCCTCCTCCTCACACTCAGTCACTGCCTCCTCCTCCTCCTCACACTCAGTCACTGCCTCCTCCTCCTCCTCACACTCAGTCACTGCCCCCTCCTCCTCACACTCAGTCACTGCCTCCTCCTCACATTCAGTCACTGCCTCCTCCTCCTCACATTCAGTCACTGCCTCCTCCTCCTCACACTCAGTCACTGCCTCCTCCTCCTCACACTCAGTCACTGCCTCCTCCTCCTCACACTCAGTCACTGCCCCCTCCTTCTCCTCCTCCTCACACTCCGTCACTGCCCCCTCCTTCTCCTCCTCCTCACACTCAGTCATTGCCTCCTCCTCCTCACACTCAGTCACTGCCTCCTCCTCCTCCTCACACTCCGTCACTGCCCCTCCTCCTCCTCACACTCAGTCACTGCCTCCTCCTCCTCCTCACACTCAGTCACTGCCTCCTCCTCCTCACACTCAGTCACTGCCTCCTCCTCCTCACACTCAGTCACTGCCTCCTCCTCCTCACACTCAGTCACTGCCTCCTCCTCCTCACACTCAGTCACTGCCTCCTCCTCCTCCTCACACTCAGTCACTGCACCCTCCTCCTCACACTCAGTCACTGCCACCTCCTCACACTCAGTCACTGCCCCCTCCTCCTCCTCACACTCAGTCACTGCCCCCTCCTCCTCCTCACACTCAGTCACTGCCTCCTCCTCCTCCTCACACTCAGTCACTGCCTCCTCCTCCTCCTCACACTCAGTCACTGCCCCCTCCTCCTCACACTCAGTCACTGCCTCCTCCTCACATTCAGTCACTGCCTCCTCCTCCTCACATTCAGTCACTGCCTCCTCCTCCTCACACTCAGTCACTGCCTCCTCCTCCTCACACTCAGTCACTGCCTCCTCCTCCTCACACTCAGTCACTGCCCCCTCCTTCTCCTCCTCCTCACACTCCGTCACTGCCCCCTCCTTCTCCTCCTCCTCACACTCAGTCATTGCCTCCTCCTCCTCACACTCAGTCACTGCCTCCTCCTCCTCCTCACACTCCGTCACTGCCCCTCCTCCTCCTCACACTCAGTCACTGCCTCCTCCTCCTCCTCACACTCAGTCACTGCCCCCTCCTCCTCACACTCAGTCACTGCCCCCTCCTCCTCACACTCAGTCACTGCCTCCTCCTCCTCCTCACACTCCGTCACTGCCCCTCCTCCTCCTCACACTCAGTCACTGCCTCCTCCTCCTCCTCACACTCAGTCACTGCCCCCTCCTCCTCACACTCAGTCACTGCCTCCTCCTCCTCACACTCAGTCACTGCCTCCTCCTCCTCACACTCAGTCACTGCCTCCTCCTCCTCCTTACACTCAGTCACTGCCTCCTCCTCCTCCTTACACTCAGTCACTGCCTCCTCCTCCTCCTTACACTCAGTCACTGCCTCCTCCTCCTCACACTCAGTCACTGCCCCCTCCTCCTCCTCACACTCAGTCACTGCCCCCTCCTCCTCCTCACACTCAGTCACTGCCCCCTCCTCCTCCTCACACTCAGTCACTGCCCCCTCCTCCTCCTCACACTCAGTCACTGCCCCCTCCTCCTCCTCACACTCAGTCACTGCCTCCTCCTCCTCACACTCAGTCACTGCCTCCTCCTCCTCACACTCAGTCACTGCCTCCTCCTCACACTCAGTCACTGCCCCCTCCTCCTCCTCCTCACACTCAGTCACTGCCCCCTCCTTCTCCTCCTCACACTCAGTCACTGCCTCCTCCTCCTCCTCCTCACACTCAGTCACTGCCTCCTCCTCCTCACACTCAGTCACTGCCTCCTTCTCCTCCTCACACTCCGTCACTGCCCCCTCCTCCTCCTCCTCACACTCAGTCACTGCCCCCTCCTCCTCACACTCAGTTACTGCCCCCTCCTCCTCACACTCAGTTACTGCCTCCTCCTCCTCACACTCAGTCACTGCCTCCTCCTCCTCCTTACACTCAGTCACTGCCTCCTCCTCCTCCTCACACTCAGTCACTGCCTCCTCCTCCTCACACTCAGTCACTGCCTCCTCCTCCTCACACTCAGTCACTGCCTCCTCCTCCTCACACTCAGTCACTGCCTCCTCCTCACACTCAGTCACTGCCTCCTCCTCCTCACACTCAGTCACTGCCTCCTCCTCCTCACACTCAGTCACTGCCTCCTCCTCCTCACACTCAGTCACTGCCTCCTCCTCCTCACACTCAGTCACTGCCCCCTCCTCCTCCTCACACTCAGTCACTGCCCCCTCCTCCTCACGCTCAGTCACTGCCCCCTCCTCCTCACACTCAGTCACTGCCTCCTCCTCCTCCTCCTCACACTCAGTCACTGCCTCCTCCTCCTCCTCACACTCAGTCACTGCCCCCTCCTCCTCCTCACACTCAGTCACTGCCCCCTCCTCCTCCTCACACTCAGTCACTGCCCCCTCCTCCTCCTCACACTCAGTCACTGCCTCCTCCTCCTCCTCACACTCAGTCACTGCCTCCTCCTCCTCACACTCAGTCACTGCCCCCTCCTCCTCCTCACACTCAGTCACTGCCCCCTCCTCCTCCTCACACTCAGTCACTGCCCCCTCCTCCTCCTCACACTCAGTCACTGCCTCCTCCTCCTCACACTCAGTCACTGCCTCCTCCTCCTCACACTCAGTCACTGCCTCCTCCTCCTCACACTCAGTCACTGCCCCCTCCTCCTCCTCACACTCAGTCACTGCCCCCTCCTCCTCACGCTCAGTCACTGCCCCCTCCTCCTCACACTCAGTCACTGCCTCCTCCTCCTCCTCCTCACACTCAGTCACTGCCTCCTCCTCCTCCTCACACTCAGTCACTGCCCCCTCCTCCTCCTCACACTCAGTCACTGCCCCCTCCTCCTCCTCACACTCAGTCACTGCCCCCTCCTCCTCCTCACACTCAGTCACTGCCTCCTCCTCCTCACACTCAGTCACTGCCTCCTCCTCCTCACACTCAGTCACTGCCCCCTCCTCCTCCTCACACTCAGTCACTGCCCCCTCCTCCTCACGCTCAGTCACTGCCCCCTCCTCCTCACACTCAGTCACTGCCTCCTCCTCCTCCTCCTCACACTCAGTCACTGCCTCCTCCTCCTCCTCACACTCAGTCACTGCCTCCTCCTCCTCCTCACACTCAGTCACTGCCTCCTCCTCCTCCTCACACTCAGTCACTGCCTCCTCCTCCTCCTCACACTCAGTCACTGCCTCCTCCTCCTCCTCCTCACACTCAGTCACTGCCTCCTCCTCCTCCTCCTCACACTCAGTCACTGCCTCCTCCTCCTCACACTCAGTCACTGCCTCCTCCTCCTCCTCACACTCAGTCACTGCCTCCTCCTCCTCACACTCAGTCACTGCCTCCTCCTCCTCACACTCAGTCACTGCCTCCTCCTCCTCCTCCTCACACTCAGTCACTGCCTCCTCCTCCTCACACTCAGTCACTGCCCCCTCCTCCTCCTCACACTCAGTCACTGCCTCCTCCTCCTCACACTCAGTCACTGCCCCCTCCTCCTCACACTCAGTCACTGCCTCCTCCTCCTCACACTCAGTCACTGCCTCCTCCTCCTCACACTCAGTCACTGCCCCCTCCTCCTCCTCACACTCAGTCACTGCCCCCTCCTCCTCACGCTCAGTCACTGCCCCCTCCTCCTCCTCCTCACACTCAGTCGCTGCCTCCTCCTCCTCCTCACACTCAGTCGCTGCCTCCTCCTCCTCCTCACACTCAGTCGCTGCCTCCTCCTCCTCCTCCTCACACTCAGTCGCTGCCTCCTCCTCACACTCAGTCGCTGCCTCCTCCTCACACTCAGTCGCTGCCTCCTCCTCAGACTCAGTCGCTGCCTCCTCCTCACACTCAGTCGCTGCCTCCTCCTCACACTCAGTCGCTGCCTCCTCCTCCTCCTCCTCACACTCAGTCACTGCCTCCTCCTCCTCCTCCTCACACTCAGTCACTGCCTCCTCCTCCTCCTCACACTCAGTCACTGCCTCCTCCTCCTCCTCACACTCAGTCACTGCCTCCTCCTCCTCCTAACACTCAGTCACTGCCTCCTCCTCCTCACACTCAGTCACTGCCTCCTCCTCCTCACACTCAGTCACTGCCTCCTCCTCCTCACACTCAGTCACTGCCTCCTCCTCCTCCTCACACTCAGTCACTGCACCCTCCTCCTCACACTCAGTCACTGCCACCTCCTCACACTCAGTCACTGCCCCCTCCTCCTCCTCACACTCAGTCACTGCCCCCTCCTCCTCCTCACACTCAGTCACTGCCTCCTCCTCCTCCTCACACTCAGTCACTGCCTCCTCCTCCTCCTCACACTCAGTCACTGCCCCCTCCTCCTCACACTCAGTCACTGCCTCCTCCTCACATTCAGTCACTGCCTCCTCCTCCTCACATTCAGTCACTGCCTCCTCCTCCTCACACTCAGTCACTGCCTCCTCCTCCTCACACTCAGTCACTGCCTCCTCCTCCTCACACTCAGTCACTGCCCCCTCCTTCTCCTCCTCCTCACACTCCGTCACTGCCCCCTCCTTCTCCTCCTCCTCACACTCAGTCATTGCCTCCTCCTCCTCACACTCAGTCACTGCCTCCTCCTCCTCCTCACACTCCGTCACTGCCCCTCCTCCTCCTCACACTCAGTCACTGCCTCCTCCTCCTCCTCACACTCAGTCACTGCCCCCTCCTCCTCACACTCAGTCACTGCCCCCTCCTCCTCACACTCAGTCACTGCCTCCTCCTCCTCCTCACACTCCGTCACTGCCCCTCCTCCTCCTCACACTCAGTCACTGCCTCCTCCTCCTCCTCACACTCAGTCACTGCCCCCTCCTCCTCACACTCAGTCACTGCCTCCTCCTCCTCACACTCAGTCACTGCCTCCTCCTCCTCACACTCAGTCACTGCCTCCTCCTCCTCCTTACACTCAGTCACTGCCTCCTCCTCCTCCTTACACTCAGTCACTGCCTCCTCCTCCTCCTTACACTCAGTCACTGCCTCCTCCTCCTCACACTCAGTCACTGCCCCCTCCTCCTCCTCACACTCAGTCACTGCCCCCTCCTCCTCCTCACACTCAGTCACTGCCCCCTCCTCCTCCTCACACTCAGTCACTGCCCCCTCCTCCTCCTCACACTCAGTCACTGCCCCCTCCTCCTCCTCACACTCAGTCACTGCCTCCTCCTCCTCACACTCAGTCACTGCCTCCTCCTCCTCACACTCAGTCACTGCCTCCTCCTCACACTCAGTCACTGCCCCCTCCTCCTCCTCCTCACACTCAGTCACTGCCCCCTCCTTCTCCTCCTCACACTCAGTCACTGCCTCCTCCTCCTCCTCCTCACACTCAGTCACTGCCTCCTCCTCCTCACACTCAGTCACTGCCTCCTTCTCCTCCTCACACTCCGTCACTGCCCCCTCCTCCTCCTCCTCACACTCAGTCACTGCCCCCTCCTCCTCACACTCAGTTACTGCCCCCTCCTCCTCACACTCAGTTACTGCCTCCTCCTCCTCACACTCTGTCACTGCCTCCTCCTCCTCCTTACACTCAGTCACTGCCTCCTCCTCCTCCTCACACTCAGTCACTGCCTCCTCCTCCTCACACTCAGTCACTGCCTCCTCCTCCTCACACTCAGTCACTGCCTCCTCCTCCTCACACTCAGTCACTGCCTCCTCCTCACACTCAGTCACTGCCTCCTCCTCACACTCAGTCACTGCCTCCTCCTCCTCACACTCAGTCACTGCCTCCTCCTCCTCACACTCAGTCACTGCCTCCTCCTCCTCACACTCAGTCACTGCCTCCTCCTCCTCACACTCAGTCACTGCCTCCTCCTCCTCACACTCAGTCACTGCCCCCTCCTCCTCCTCACACTCAGTCACTGCCCCCTCCTCCTCACGCTCAGTCACTGCCCCCTCCTCCTCACACTCAGTCACTGCCTCCTCCTCCTCCTCCTCACACTCAGTCACTGCCTCCTCCTCCTCCTCACACTCAGTCACTGCCCCCTCCTCCTCCTCACACTCAGTCACTGCCCCCTCCTCCTCCTCACACTCAGTCACTGCCCCCTCCTCCTCCTCACACTCAGTCACTGCCTCCTCCTCCTCCTCACACTCAGTCACTGCCTCCTCCTCCTCACACTCAGTCACTGCCCCCTCCTCCTCCTCACACTCAGTCACTGCCCCCTCCTCCTCCTCACACTCAGTCACTGCCCCCTCCTCCTCCTCACACTCAGTCACTGCCTCCTCCTCCTCACACTCAGTCACTGCCTCCTCCTCCTCACACTCAGTCACTGCCTCCTCCTCCTCACACTCAGTCACTGCCCCCTCCTCCTCCTCACACTCAGTCACTGCCCCCTCCTCCTCACGCTCAGTCACTGCCCCCTCCTCCTCACACTCAGTCACTGCCTCCTCCTCCTCCTCCTCACACTCAGTCACTGCCTCCTCCTCCTCCTCACACTCAGTCACTGCCCCCTCCTCCTCCTCACACTCAGTCACTGCCCCCTCCTCCTCCTCACACTCAGTCACTGCCCCCTCCTCCTCCTCACACTCAGTCACTGCCTCCTCCTCCTCACACTCAGTCACTGCCTCCTCCTCCTCACACTCAGTCACTGCCCCCTCCTCCTCACACTCAGTCACTGCCTCCTCCTCCTCCTCCTCACACTCAGTCACTGCCTCCTCCTCCTCCTCACACTCAGTCACTGCCTCCTCCTCCTCCTCACACTCAGTCACTGCCTCCTCCTCCTCCTCACACTCAGTCACTGCCTCCTCCTCCTCCTCCTCACACTCAGTCACTGCCTCCTCCTCCTCCTCCTCACACTCAGTCACTGCCTCCTCCTCCTCACACTCAGTCACTGCCTCCTCCTCCTCCTCACACTCAGTCACTGCCTCCTCCTCCTCACACTCAGTCACTGCCTCCTCCTCCTCACACTCAGTCACTGCCTCCTCCTCCTCCTCCTCACACTCAGTCACTGCCTCCTCCTCCTCACACTCAGTCACTGCCCCCTCCTCCTCCTCACACTCAGTCACTGCCTCCTCCTCCTCACACTCAGTCACTGCCCCCTCCTCCTCACACTCAGTCACTGCCTCCTCCTCCTCACACTCAGTCACTGCCTCCTCCTCCTCACACTCAGTCACTGCCCCCTCCTCCTCCTCACACTCAGTCACTGCCCCCTCCTCCTCACGCTCAGTCACTGCCCCCTCCTCCTCCTCCTCACACTCAGTCGCTGCCTCCTCCTCCTCCTCACACTCAGTCGCTGCCTCCTCCTCCTCCTCACACTCAGTCGCTGCCTCCTCCTCCTCCTCACACTCAGTCACTGCCTCCTCCTCCTCAGACTCAGTCGCTGCCTCCTCCTCACACTCAGTCGCTGCCTCCTCCTCACACTCAGTCGCTGCCTCCTCCTCCTCCTCCTCACACTCAGTCACTGCCTCCTCCTCCTCCTCCTCACACTCAGTCACTGCCTCCTCCTCCTCCTCACACTCAGTCACTGCCTCCTCCTCCTCCTCACACTCAGTCACTGCCTCCTCCTCCTCCTCACACTCAGTCACTGCCTCCTCCTCCTCCTCCTCACACTCAGTCACTGCCTCCTCCTCCTCCTCACACTCAGTCACTGCCTCCTCCTCCTCCTCACACTCAGTCACTGCCTCCTCCTCCTCCTCACACTCAGTCACTGCCTCCTCCTCCTCACACTCAGTCACTGCCTCCTCCTCCTCACGCTCAGTCACTGCCTCCTCCTCCTCCTCAGTCACTGCCTCCTCCTCCTCACACTCAGTCACTGCCTCCTCCTCCTCACACTCAGTCACTGCCTCCTCCTCCTCCTCCTCACACTCAGTCACTGCCTCCTCCTCCTCCTCCTCACACTCAGTCACTGCCTCCTCCTCCTCCTCCTCACACTCAGTCACTGCCTCCTCCTCCTCACACTCAGTCACTGCCTCCTCCTCCTCACACTCAGTCACTGCCTCCTCCTCCTCCTCCTCACACTCAGTCACTGCCTCCTCCTCCTCACACTCAGTCACTGCCTCCTCCTCCTCACACTCAGTCACTGCCTCCTCCTCCTCACACTCAGTCACTGCCTCCTCCTCCTCCTCCTCACACTCAGTCACTGCCTCCTCCTCCTCCTCCTCACACTCAGTCACTGCCTCCTCCTCCTCCTCCTCACACTCAGTCACTGCCTCCTCCTCCTCACACTCAGTCACTGCCTCCTCCTCCTCCTCCTCACACTCAGTCACTGCCTCCTCCTCCTCCTCCTCCTCCTCCTCCTCCTCACACTCAGTCACTGCCTCCTCCTCCTCCTCCTCACACTCTCCTGGGGCGGGAGCAGGCGACCACGTGACATTTACGTAACGAGCGCGCGTCAGCAGCGTCAGAGAGCGGAGTGACGTGTTGCGCGCAGGATTCCCGTGCGTGGAACGCATAACGTCCTGCGAGCTGAGGCGTGGAACGCACAGGAGCCGCTTCGTTTGAAAGAGCAATGAGGGATAGCGCGGAGCTCCGTGTGTGAACAGAGCCGTACACCTGCCCCGGTACCTTCTTATATCCCACCTACGGTGACGTCACAACTCTAAAATATCACCTAGAGCCGGAGAATAGAGTTATGTGGTCAGAACCTTTACTTCCTCCATTCTGTAACATTATAAACATCATTATATCCCCCGAACACCATGTGATATATATATCATCACCTAATACCAGGCCCCGGTGTGATATAATGTTATAATATTACACATCACCTAATACCAGGCCCCGGTGTGATATAATGTTATAATATTACACATCACCTAATACCAGGCCCCGGTGTGATATAATGTTATAATATTACACATCACCTAATACCAGGCCCCGGTGTGATATAATGTTATAATATTACACATCACCTAATACCAGGCCCAGGTGTGATATAATGTTATAATATTACACATCACCTAATACCAGGCCCCGGTGTGATATAACGTTATAATATTACACATCACCTAATACCAGGCCCCGGTGTGATATAATGTTATAATATTACACATCACCTAATACCAGACCCCGGTGTGATATAATGTTATAATATTACACATCACCTAATACCAGGCCCCGGTGTGAAATAATGTTATAGTATTACACATCACCTAATACCAGGCCCCGGTGTGATATAATGTTATAATATTACACATCACCTAATACCAGGCCCCGGTGTGATATAATGTTATAATATTACACATCACCTAATACCAGGCCCCAGTGTGATATAATGTTATAGTATTACACATCACCTAATACCAGGCCCCGGTGTGATATAATGTTATAATATTACACATCACCTAATACCAGGCACCGGTGTGATATAATGTTATAATATTACACATCACCTAATACCAGACCCCGGTGTGATATAATGTTATAATATTACACATCACCTAATACCAGGCCCCGGTGTGATATAATGTTATAATATTACACATCACCTAATACCAGGCCCCGGTGTGATATAATGTTATAATATTACACATCACCTAATACCAGACCCCGGTGTGATATAATGTTATAATATTACACATCACCTAATACCAGGCCCCGGTGTGATATAATGTTATAGTATTACACATCACCTAATACCAGGCCCCGGTGTGATATAATGTTATAATATTACACATCACCTAATACCAGGCCCCGGTGTGATATAATGTTATAATATTACACATCACCTAATACCAGGCCCCGGTGTGATATAACGTTATAATATTACACATCACCTAATACCAGGCCCCGGTGTGATATAATGTTATAATATTACACATCACCTAATACCAGGCCCCGGTGTGATATAACGTTATAATATTACACATCACCTAATACCAGACCCCGGTGTGATATAATGTTATAGTATTACACATCACCTAATACCAGGCCCCGGTGTGATATAATGTTATAATATTACACATGACCTAATACCAGGCCCCGGTGTGATATAATGTTATAATATTACACATCACCTAATACCAGGCCCTGGTGTGATATAATGTTATAATATTACACATCACCTAATACCAGGCCCCGGTGTGATATAATGTTATAATATTACACATCACCTAATACCAGGCCCTGGTGTGATATAATGTTATAATATTACACATCACCTAATACCAGGCCCTGGTGTGATATAATGTTATAATATTACACATCACCTAATACCAGGACCCGGTGTGATATAATGTTATAGTATTACACATCACCTAATACCAGGCCCCGGTGTGATATAATGTTATAATATTACACATCACCTAATACCAGGCCCCGGTGTGATATAATGTTATAATATTACACATCACCTAATACCAGGCCCCGGTGTGATATAATGTTATAATATTACACATCACCTAATACCAGGCCCCGGTGTGATATAACTGTAATGATCAGCGTGGTCAGTACATGACTCCAGAGCTGCGCTCATTATTCTGCCGCTGTTGTCAGCAGGCTGAGCTTGTATCTTGCTGGTTCTCTCCCCGGCCGGGGATGCTGGGGGAGTTCTGCTCTGGGGCACTGGATTCCCTCCTGATGATTCCTTCCTATTTGCAGGATCCAATGACCTGGATACAAGATGTCTTCCCTTGTGGTGCTGGAGAGTCGCTCTGTACTGAGGTTCTGCAGAGTTCTGCTGCGGCCCGGGATCAGGCTGTACACAGCGGGGGCCTCTGTTGGTGACGTCCTGCTAGATGTGTGTCTGCGGAGACGCTTCATACTGGGGGAAGGGCTGAGCGCGGCCTCCATCCTCCGGGGAGGTCACAGCCTCGGGCCTCCGGGCATCCAGATGAAGAAGAACCTTATAAAGCAATGGTGGGAGATGGTGGAGCTGAGCCGGGAGCACGTCCTGCCCATCGACACCTCACTGCATCCGCCTGGACCCACCGGCCTCCCCCGCCAGGACCTGCTCCAGGGTAATCCTTACTCATCAGTACCATGCAGAGACCTATAGAACCCCAGACTGATACATTGCAACAAACGCTCAGAACAGGAGGGAGCGGACTTGTGGATTATACCCAAACTGCTACACTGTAACAATGCCTATCCTCCCTAGCATTGCCTGCACTGATGCTTCTCACAGGGGAGGCTTTGTCACACTTGTAACCAGACAATCCTGTGGTAAAATAATACAGACTGATACATTGTAACATATGTATATCACATTAATGCTCGGCTGTTGTCTCGAGTCATTATCTCACAGCTGAGGGTTTGTTACAGTAAGTTCTGTCTATATAATTCTCTATTCCCTACCCAGAGCGATGTTGCCTGCCCCGATCCACAAGATATACTACTGTGTTCAGCACTGGAAACAGTTGTAACAAACCCTCAGCTGTGAGAATTATGAGATCAGGAAGGGGATTTGCACTCTATCGCCCTCCGATCAGTCTCTCAGGGGTCTAGGACACAGCTTACAGCATTTATAGGGACTTATTTGCGGTCTTTGGGGCAAGAGGGATTTTCGGGTGACCTCTGGGTCTAACCCCTCACCTCTGCTCCCCCTGCAGGTGCTTTGAGGCACTACGTCTCCTGCCTGGAGCTGGTGAACTGGAAGCTGCCATTCGGAATAGCAGAGGTGGGAAAGTGTTTTCATACCATCGCCGATGGTGACTGTAGGTAGGTGACCCTGGGCATCTGGTGTGTGATCACATCGGGGGACCCTGGATGTGTGGGGTGTGTCAGTACATCGGGGGCTGGGGGTTGTCAGCACATCAGGGGCCCCTGGGTATGGGGGGTGTGAGCACATCAGGGGCCCCTGGGTGTGGGGGGTGTGAGCACATGAGGGGCCCCTGGGTGTGTGAGTACATCGGGGGCCCCTGGGTGTGGGGTGTGTGAGTACATAAGGGGCCCCTGGGTGTGTGAGTACATCTGGGGCCCCTGGGTGTGGGGTGTGTGAGTACATCAGGGGCCCCTGGGTGTGGGGTGTGTGAGTACATCAGGGGCCCCTGGGTGTGGGATTTGTGAGTACATCAGGGGCCCCTGGGTGTGGGGGGTGTGAGTACATCAGGGGCCCCTGGGTGTGGGATTTGTGAGTACATCAGGGGCCCCTGGCTGTGGGGGGTGTGAGTACATCAGGGGCCCCTGGGTGTGGGGGGTGTGAGTACATCAGGGGCCCCTGACTGTCTTTCCACCCTGCAGGTCTGGGGAGAGGACGCTCGGGTCGCTCTGCTGGTTCTGCTCTTCAAAGACTTTGTCTCAATGGCGCGACTACTGGCTGCGGCACCGGCTCCTGTGGTGGCGGAGGGTGAGTGGTCCCCCCAGTATGGTGATGGGGGGTGTAGATGACCGGTGACCCCCCTGTGTCCTGTGTGTCCCCCCAGTATGGTGATGGGGGGTGTAGATGACCGGTGACCCCCCTGTGTCCTGTGTGTCCCCCCAGTATGGTGATGGGGGGTGTAGATGACCGGTGACCCCCGTGTGTCCCCCCAGTATGGTGATGGGGGCTGTAGATGACTGGTGACCCCCCTGTGTCCTGTGTGTCCCCCCAGTATGGTGATGGGGGCTGTAGATGACTGGTGACCCCCCTGTGTCCTGTGTGTCCCCCCAGTATGGTGATGGGGGGTGTAGATGACCGGTGACCCCCCTGTGTCCTGTGTGTCCCCCCAGTATGGTGATGGGGGGTGTAGATGACTGGTGACCCCCCTGTGTCCTGTGTGTCCCCCCAGTATGGTGATGGGGGGTGTAGATGACTGGTGACCCCCCTGTGTCCTGTGTGTCCCCCCCAGTATGGTGATGGGGGTGTAGATGACCGGTGACCCCCCTGTGTCCTGTGTGTCCCCCCAGTATGGTGATGGGGGTATAGATGACCGGTGACCCCCCCTGTGTCCTGTGTGTCCCCCCAGTATGGTGATGGGGGGTGTAGATGACTGGTGACCCCCCTGTGTCCTGTGTGTCCCCCCAGTATGGTGATGGGGGGTGTAGATGACCGGTGACCCCCGTGTTTCCCCCCAGTATGGTGATGGGGGTGTAGATGACCGGTGACCCTCCTGTGTCCTTTGTGTCCCCCCAGTATGGTGATTGGGGGTGTAGATGACCGGTGACCCCCCTGTGTCCTGTGTGTCCCCCCAGTATGGTGATGGGGGGAGTAGATGACCGGTGACCCCCCTGTGTCCTGTGTGTCCCCCCAGTATGGTGATGGGGGGTGTAGATGACTAGTGACCCCCCTGTGTCCTGTGTGTCCCCCCAGTATGGTGATGGGGGGTGTAGATGACCGGTGACCCCCCTGTGTCCTGTGTGTCCCCCCAGTATGGTGATGGGGGGTGTAGATGACTGGTGACCCCCCTGTGTGTCCCCCCAGTATGGTGATGGGGGGTGTAGATGACCGGTGACCCCCCCTGTGTCCTGTGTGTCCCCCCAGTATGTTGATGGGGGGTGTAGATGACCGGTGACCCCCCTGTGTCCTGTGTGTCCCCCCAGTATGGTGATGGGGGTGTAGATGACCGGTGACCCCCCTGTGTCCTGTGTGTCCCCCCAGTATGGTGATGGGGGGTGTAGATGACCGGTGACCCCCCTGTGTCCTGTGTGTCCCCCCAGTATGGTGATGGGGGAAGTAGATGACCGGTGACCCCCCCCCCCTGTGTCCTGTGTGTCCCCCCAGTATGGTGATGGGGGTGTAGATGACCGGTGATCCCCCTGTGTCCTGTGTGTCCCCCCAGTATGGTGATAAGGGGTGTAGATGACTAGTGACCCCCCTGTGTGTCCCCCCAGTATGGTGATGGGGGGTGTAGATGACTAGTGACTCCCTGTGTCCTGTGTGTCCCCCCAGTATGGTGATGGGGGGTGTAGATGACCGGTGACCCCCCTGTGTCCTGTGTGTCCCCCCAGTATGGTGATGGGGGGTGTAGATGACCGGTGACCCCCCTGTGTCCTGTGTGTCCCCCCAGTATGGTGATGGGGGGGGGGTGTAGATGACCGGTGACCCCCCTGTGTCCTGTGTGTCCCCCCAGTATGGTGATGGGGGGTGTAGATGACTGGTGACCCCCCTGTGTCCTGTGTGTCCCCCCAGTATGGTGATGGGGGGGGTGTAGATGACCGGTGACCCCCCTGTGTCCTGTGTGTCCCCCCAGTATGGTGATGGGGGGTGTAGATGACTGGTGACCCCCCTGTGTCCTGTGTGTCCCCCCAGTATGGTGATGGGGGGTGTAGATGACCGGTGACCCCCCTGTGTCCTGTGTGTCCCCCCAGTATGGTGATGGGGGGTGTAGATGACTGGTGACCCCCCTGTGTGTCCCCCCAGTATGGTGATGGGGGGTGTAGATGACCGGTGACCCCCCCTGTGTCCTGTGTGTCCCCCCAGTATGGTGATGGGGGGTGTAGATGACTGGTGACCCCCCTGTGTCCTGTGTGTCCCCCCCAGTATGGTGATGGGGGTGTAGATGACCGGTGACCCCCCTGTGTCCTGTGTGTCCCCCCAGTATGGTGATGGGGGGTGTAGATGACCGGTGACCCCCCTGTGTCCTGTGTGTCCCCCCAGTATGGTGATGGGGGGTGTAGATGACTGGTGACCCCCCTGTGTGTCCCCCCAGTATGGTGATGGGGGGTGTAGATGACCGGTGACCCCCCCTGTGTCCTGTGTGTCCCCCCAGTATGGTGATGGGGGGTGTAGATGACTGGTGACCCCCCTGTGTCCTGTGTGTCCCCCCCAGTATGGTGATGGGGGTGTAGATGACCGGTGACCCCCCTGTGTCCTGTGTGTCCCCCCGGTATGGTGATGGGGGGTGTAGATGACTGGAGACCCCCCTGTGTCCTGTGTGTCCCCCCAGTATGGTGATGGGGGGTGTAGATGACTGGTGACCCCCCTGTGTCCTGTGTGTCCCCCCAGTTTGGTGATGGGGGTGTAGATGACCGGTGACCCCCCTGTGTCCTTTGTGTCCCCCCAGTATGGTGATGGGGGTGTAGATGACCGGTGACCCCCTTGTGTCCTGTGTGTCCCCCCAGTATGGTGATGGGGGTTTAGATGACTAGTGACCCCCCTGTGTGTCCCCCCAGTATGGTGATGGGGGCTGTAGATGACCGGTGACCCCCCTGTGTCCTGTGTGTCCCCCCAGTATGGTGATGGGGGGTGTAGATGACTGGTGACCCCCCTGTGTCCTGTGTGTCCCCCCAGTATGGTGATGGGGGGGTGTAGATGACCGGTGACCCCCCTGTTTCCTGTGTGTCCCCCCAGTATGGTGATGGGGGGTGTAGATGACCGGTGACCCCCCTGTGTCCTGTGTGTCCCCCCAGTATGGTGATGGGGGGTGTAGATGACTGGTGACCCCCCTGTGTGTCCCCCCAGTATGGTGATGGGGGGTATAGATGACCGGTGACCCCCCTGTGTGTCCCCCCAGTATGGTGATGGGGGTGTAGATGACCGGTGACCCCCCTGTGTCCTGTGTGTCCCCCCAGTATGGTGATGGGGGGTGTAGATGACTGGTGACCCCCCCTGTGTCCTGTGTGTCCCCCCAGTATGGTGATGGGGGTGTAGATGACCGGTGACCCCCCTGTGTCCTGTGTGTCCCCCCGGTATGGTGATGGGGGGTGTAGATGACCGGTGACCCCCCCTGTGTCCTGTGTGTCCCCCCAGTATGGTGATGGGGGGTGTAGATGACCGGTGACCCCCCCTGTGTCCTGTGTGTCCCCCCAGTATGGTGATGGGGGGTGTAGATGACCGGTGACCCCCCTGTGTCCTGTGTGTCCCCCCAGTATGGTGATGGGGGGTGTAGATGACTGGTGACCCCCCTGTGTCCTGTGTGTCCCCCCAGTATGGTGATGGGGGGTGTAGATGACTGGTGACCCCCCTGTGTGTCCCCCCAGTATGGTGATGGGGGGTGTAGATGACCGGTGACCCCCCCTGTGTCCTGTGTGTCCCCCCAGTATGTTGATGGGGGGTGTAGATGACCGGTGACCCCCCTGTGTCCTGTGTGTCCCCCCAGTATGGTGATGGGGGGTGTAGATGACTAGTGACCCCCCTGTGTCCTGTGTGTCCCCCCAGTATGGTGATGGGGGGTGTAGATGACCGGTGACCCCACTGTGTCCTGTGTGTCCCCCCAGTATTGTGATGGGGGTGTAGATGACCGGTGACCCCCCTGTGTCCTGTGTGTCCCCCAGTATGGTGATGGGGGTGTAGATGACCGGTGACCCCCCTGTGTCCTGTGTGTCCCCCCAGTATGGTGATGGGGGTGTAGATGACCGGTGACCCCCCTGTGTCCTGTGTGTCCCCCCAGTATGGTGATGGGGGGTGTAGATGACCGGTGACCCCCCTGTGTCCTGTGTGTCCCCCCAGTATGGTGATGGGGGCTGTAGATGACTGGTGACCCCCCTGTGTCCTGTGTGTCCCCCCAGTATGGTGATGAGGGGTGTAGATGACCGGTGACCCCCCTGTGTCCTGTGTGTCCCCCCAGTATGGTGATGAGGGGTGTAGATGACTGGTGACCCCCCTGTGTGTCCCCCCAGTATGGTGATGGGGGTGTAGATGATCGGTGACCCCCCTGTGTCCTGTGTGTCCCCCAGTATGGTGATGGGGGTGTAGATGACCGGTTACCCCCCTGTGTCCTGTGTGTCCCCCCAGTATGGTGATGGGGGTGTAGATGATCGGTGACCCCCCTGTGTCCTGTGTGTCCCCCCATTATGGTGATGGGGGGTGTAGATGACCGGTGACCCCCCTGTGTCCTCTCAGTTTGCTCAGGTCCCGTCTGGATTCGGCAGCAGTGAGCGGCAGGACATGGATGGAGTTAGGGCCATTGATATAAGCTACGACTTTCCGTGGGGCCGGGAGGTGGTGGAGACGCTGCGCACCATGGATGACTCCGCCCTCACACAGATGCATGCTGGGAGCACCACCAGACTCCGCGTATGTCTCCATCATCAGGTTGTGTGTATGTGTATACAGTATATACCCAGCAGCAGCAGGGTGTGCTGGTCACATGACCCCTGACCTCAGAATATAGGTCACCTAAGTCCCTCCCACAGTGACCCCGGAGACTGATGCATGTTCCTGCTTCTCCCCAGGGCCGGGATGGCCGGAGGTCCGTGCTCCCGCACCTGCTGTGGCTGAGCAGTGACCTGGACCGCGGATGGCTGGCGTACATCTCCGACGCGCTGTCCGAAAATCCGTCACCACCGAGGACGGTGAGTGCAGAGAGGGGACACCGGATACTATACACATATATATATATATACTGCCTGTCCTCAGTGTCATGTCATATATATACTGTATATACCTCTTGTGTGTATACACTGACCGGCCACTTTATTAGGTGCACCATGCTAGTAACGGGTTGGACCCCCTTTTGCCTTCAGAACTGCCTCCATTCTTCGTGGCATAGATACAACAAGGTGCTGGAAGCTCCTCAGAGATTTTGCTCCATAGTGACATGATGGCATCACACAGTTGCCGCAGATTTGTCGGCTGCACATCCATGATGCGAATCTCCCGTTCCACCACATCCCAAAGATGCTCTATTGGATGAGATCCGGTGACTGTGGAGCCATTTGTGTCCAGTGACCTCATTGTCATGTTCAAGAAACCAGTCTGAGATGATTCCAGCTTTATGACATGGCGCATTATCCTGCTGAAAGTAGCCATCAGATGTTACAGGGTACATTGTGCTCATAAAGGGATGGACATGGTCAGCAACAATACTCAGGTAGGCTGTGGCGTTACCAAGGGGCCCAAAGACACCATGACACCACCACCACCAGCCTGAACCGCTGATACAAGGCAGGATGGATCCATGACACCACCACCAGCCTGACCCGCTGATACAAGGCAGGATGGATCCATGACACCACCAGCACCAGCCTGACCCGCTGATACAAGGCAGGATGGATCCATGACACCACCACCACCAGCCTGAGCCGCTGATACAAGGCAGGATGGATCCATGACACCACCACCACCAGCCTGAGCCGCTGATACAAGGCAGGATGGATCCATGACACCAGCACCACCAGCCTGAGCCGCTGATACAAGGCAGGATGGATCCATGACACCAGCACCACCAGCCTGACCCGCTGATACAAGGCAGGATGGATCCATGACACCACCACCACCAGCCTGACCCGCTGATACAAGGCAGGATGGATCCATGACACCACCACCACCAGCCTGAGTCGCTGATACAAGGCAGGATGGATCCATGACACCACCACCACCAGCCTGACCCGCTGATACAAGGCAGGATGGATACATGACACCACCACCACCAGCCTGAGCCGCTGATACAAGGCAGGATGGATCCATGACACCACCACCACCAGCCTGACCCGCTGATACAAGGCAGGATGGATCCATGACACCACCACCACCAGCCTGACCCGCTGATACAAGGCAGGATGGATCCATGACACCACCAGCCTGAGCCGCTGATACAAGGCAGGATGGATCCATGACACCACCACCACCAGCCTGAGCCGCTGATACAAGGCAGGATGGATCCATGACACCACCACCACCAGCCTGAGCCGCTGATACAAGGCAGGATGGATCCATGACACCACCACCACCAGCCTGAGCCGCTGATACAAGGCAGGATGGATCCATGACACCACCACCACCAGCCTGACCCGCTGATACAAGGCAGGATGGATCCATGACACCACCAGCACCAGCCTGACCCGCTGATACAAGGCAGGATGGATCCATGACACCACCACCACCAGCCTGACCCGCTGATACAAGGCAGGATGGATCCATGACACCACCACCACCAGCCTGACCCGCTGATACAAGGCAGGATGGATCCATGACACCACCACCACCAGCCTGACCCGCTGATACAAGGCAGGATGGATCCATGACACCACCAGCACCAGCCTGACCCGCTGATACAAGGCAGGATGGATCCATGACACCACCACCACCAGCCTGACCCGCTGATACAAGGCAGGATGGATCCATGACACCACCACCACCAGCCTGAGCCGCTGATACAAGGCAGGATGGATCCATGACACCACCACCACCAGCCTGACCCGCTGATACAAGGCAGGATGGATCCATGACACCACCACCACCAGCCTGACCCGCTGATACAAGGCAGGATGGATCCATGACACCACCACCACCAGCCTGAGCCGCTGATACAAGGCAGGATGGATCCATGACACCACCACCACCAGCCTGAGCCGCTGATACAAGGCAGGATGGATCCATGACACCCCCACCACCAGCCTGACCCGCTGATACAAGGCAGGATGGATCCATGACACCACCACCACCAGCCTGAGCCGCTGATACAAGGCAGGATGGATCCATGACACCAGCACCACCAGCCTGACCCGCTGATACAAGGCAGGATGGATCCATGACACCACCACCACCAGCCTGAGCCGCTGATACAAGGCAGGATGGATCCATGACACCAGCACCACCAGCCTGAGCCGCTGATACAAGGCAGGATGGATCCATGACACCACCACCACCAGCCTGACCCACTGATACAAGGCAGGATGGATCCATGACACCACCACCACCAGCCTGACCCGCTGATACAAGGCAGGATGGATCCATGACACCACCACCACCAGCCTGACCCACTGATACAAGGCAGGATGGATCCATGACACCAGCACCACCAGCCTGAGCCGCTGATACAAGGCAGGATGGATCCATGACACCCCCACCACCAGCCTGACCCGCTGATACAAGGCAGGATGGATCCATGACACCACCAGCACCAGCCTGACCCGCTGATACAAGGCAGGATGGATCCATGACACCACCACCACCAGCCTGAGCCGCTGATACAAGGCAGGATGGATCCATGACACCAGCACCACCAGCCTGACCCGCTGATACAAGGCAGGATGGATCCATGACACCACCAGCACCAGCCTGACCCGCTGATACAAGGCAGGATGGATCCATGACACCACCAGCACCAGCCTGACCCGCTGATACAAGGCAGGATGGATCCATGACACCACCACCACCAGCCTGAGCCGCTGATACAAGGCAGGATGGATCCATGACACCACCACCACCAGCCTGACCCGCTGATACAAGGCAGGATGGATCCATGACACCAGCACCACCAGTCTGACCCGCTGATACAAGGCAGGATGGATCCATGACACCACCACCACCAGCCTGACCCGCTGATACAAGGCAGGATGGATCCATGACACCACCACCACCAGCCTGACCCGCTGATACAAGGCAGGATGGATCCATGACACCACCACCACCAGCCTGACCCGCTGATACAAGGCAGGATGGATCCATGACACCACCACCACCAGCCTGACCCGCTGATACAAGGCAGGATGGATCCATGACACCAGCACCACCAGCCTGAGCCGCTGATACAAGGCAGGATGGATCCATGACACCAGCACCAGCCTGACCCGCTGATACAAGGCAGGATGGATCCATGACACCACCACCACCAGCCTGACCCGCTGATACAAGGCAGGATGGATCCATGACACCACCACCACCAGCCTGACCCGCTGATACAAGGCAGGATGGATCCATGACACCACCACCACCAGCCTGAGCCGCTGATACACGGCAGGATGGATCCATGACACCACCACCACCAGCCTGAGCCGCTGATACAAGGCAGGATGGATCCATGACACCACCACCACCAGCCTGAGCCGCTGATACAAGGCAGGATGGATCCATGACACCACCACCACCAGCCTGACCCGCTGATACAAGGCAGGATGGATCCATGACACCACCACCACCAGCCTGAGCCGCTGATACAAGGCAGGATGGATCCATGACACCACCACCACCAGCCTGACCCGCTGATACAAGGCAGGATGGATCCATGACACCACCACCACCAGCCTGACCCGCTGATACAAGGCAGGATGGATCCATGACACCACCACCACCAGCCTGACCCGCTGATACAAGGCAGGATGGATCCATGACACCACCACCACCAGCCTGAGCCGCTGATACACGGCAGGATGGATCCATGACACCACCACCACCAGCCTGAGCCGCTGATACAAGGCAGGATGGATCCATGACACCACCACCACCAGCCTGAGCCGCTGATACAAGGCAGGATGGATCCATGACACCACCACCACCAGCCTGAGCCGCTGATACAAGGCAGGATGGATCCATGACACCACCACCACCAGCCTGACCCGCTGATACAAGGCAGGATGGATCCTTTACACCACCACCACCAGCCTGACCCGCTGATACAAGGCAGGATGGATCCATGACACCACCACCACCAGCCTGAGCCGCTGATACAAGGCAGGATGGATCCATGACACCACCACCACCAGCCTGAGCCGCTGATACAAGGCAGGATGGATCCATGACACTACCACCACCAGCCTGACCCGCTGATACAAGGCAGGATGGATCCATGACACCACCACCACCAGCCTGACCCGCTGATACAAGGCAGGATGGATCCATGACACCACCACCACCAGCCTGAGCCGCTGATACAAGGCAGGATGGATCCATGACACCACCAGCACCAGCCTGACCCGCTGATACAAGGCAGGATGGATCCATGACACCAGCACCACCAGCCTGAGCCGCTGATACAAGGCAGGATGCATCCATGACACCACCAGCCTGACCCGCTGATACAAGGCAGGATGGATCCATGACACCACCACCACCAGCCTGAGCCGCTGATACAAGGCAGGATGGATCCATGACACCACCACCACCAGCCTGACCCGCTGATACAAGGCAGGATGGAACCATGACACCAGCACCACCAGCCTGAGCCGCTGATACAAGGCAAGATGGATCCATGACACCACCAGCACCACCAGCCTGCGCCGCTGATACAAGGCAGGATGGATCCATGACACCACCACCACCAGCCTGACCCGCTGATACAAGGCAGGATGGATCCATGACACCACCACCACCAGCCTGACCCGCTGATACAAGGCAGGATGGATCCATGACACCACCACCACCAGCCTGAGCCGCTGATACAAGGCAGGATGGATCCATGACACCACCACCACCAGCCTGACCCGCTGATACAAGGCAGGATGGATCCATGACACCACCACCACCAGCCTGACCCGCTGATACAAGGCAGGATGGATCCATGACACCACCACCACCAGCCTGAGCCGCTGATACAAGGCAGGATGGATCCATGACACCACCAGCACCAGCCTGAGCCGCTGATACAAGGCAGGATGGATCCATGACACCACCACCACCAGCCTGAGCCGCTGATACAAGGCAGGATGGATCCATGACACCACCACCACCAGCCTGAGCCGCTGATACAAGGCAGGATGGATCCATGACACCACCACCACCAGCCTGAGCCGCTGATACAAGGCAGGATGGATCCATGACACCACCACCACCAGCCTGAGCCGCTGATACAAGGCAGGATGGATCCATGACACCACCAGCACCAGCCTGAGCCGCTGATACAAGGCAGGATGGATCCATGACACCAGCACCACCAGCCTGAGCCGCTGATACAAGGCAGGATGGATCCATGACACCACCACCACCACCAGCCTGACCCGCTGATACAAGGCAGGATGGATCCATGACACCAGCACCACCAGCCTGACCCGCTGATACAAGGCAGGATGGATCCATGACACCACCACCACCAGCCTGACCCGCTGATACAAGGCAGGATGGATCCATGACACCACCACCACCAGCCTGAGCCGCTGATACAAGGCAGGATGGATCCATGACACCCCCACCACCAGCCTGACCCGCTGATACAAGGCAGGATGGATCCATGACACCACCACCACCAGCCTGAGCCGCTGATACAAGGCAGGATGGATCCATGACACCACCACCAGCCTGACCCGCTGATACAAGGCAGGATGTATCCATGACACCACCACCACCAGCCTGACCTGCTGATACAAGGCAGGATGGATCCATGACACCACCACCACCAGCCTGACCCGCTGATACAAGGCAGGATGGATCCATGACACCACCACCACCAGCCTGAGCCGCTGATACAAGGCAGGATGGATCCATGACACCACCACCACCAGCCTGAGCCGCTGATACAAGGCAGGATGGATCCATGACACCACCACCACCAGCCTGAGCCGCTGATACAAGGCAGGATGGATCCATGACACCACCACCACCAGCCTGACCCGCTGATACAAGGCAGGATGGATCCATGACACCACCACCACCAGCCTGACCCGCTGATACAAGGCAGGATGGATCCATGACACCACCACCACCAGCCTGAGCCGCTGATACAAGGCAGGATGGATCCATGACACCACCACCACCAGCCTGAGCCGCTGATACAAGGCAGGATGGATCCATGACACCACCACCACCAGCCTGACCCGCTGATACAAGGCAGGATGGATCCATGACACCAGCACCACCAGCCTGAGCCGCTGATACAAGGCAGGATGGATCCATGACCCCACCACCACCAGCCTGAGCCGCTGATACAAGGCAGGATGGATCCATGACACCACCACCACCAGCCTGACCCGCTGATACAAGGCAGGATGGATCCATGACACCACCAGCACCACCAGCCTGACCCTCTGATACAAGGCAGGATGGATCCATGACACCACCACCACCAGCCTGAGCCGCTGATACAAGGCAGGATGGATCCATGACACCACCACCACCAGCCTGAGCCGCTGATACAAGGCAGGATGGATCCATGACACCACCACCACCAGCCTGAGCCGCTGATACAAGGCAGGATGGATCCATGACACCACCACCACCAGCCTGAGCCGCTGATACAAGGCAGGATGGATCCATGACACCACCACCACCAGCCTGAGCCGCTGATACAAGGCAGGATGGATCCATGACACCACCACCACCAGCCTGAGCCGCTGATACAAGGCAGGATGGATCCATGACACCACCACCACCAGCCTGAGCCGCTGATACAAGGCAGGATGGATCCATGACACCACCACCACCAGCCTGACCCGCTGATACAAGGCAGGATGGATCCATGACACCACCACCACCAGCCTGACCCGCTGATACAAGGCAGGATGGATCCATGACACCACCACCACCAGCCTGACCCACTGATACAAGGCAGGATGGATCCATGACACCACCACCACCAGCCTGACCCGCTGATACAAGGCAGGATGGATCCATGACACCAGCACCACCAGCCTGACCCGCTGATACAAGGCAGGATGGATCCATGACACCAGCACCAGCCTGAGCCGCTGATACAAGGCAGGATGGATCCATGACACCCCCACCACCAGCCTGACCCGCTGATACAAGGCAGGATGGATCCATGACACCACCACCACCAGCCTGACCCGCTGATACAAGGCAGGATGGATCCATGACACCACCACCACCAGCCTGAGCCGCTGATACAAGGCAGGATGGATCCATGACACCACCACCACCAGCCTGACCCTCTGATACAAGGCAGGATGGATCCATGACACCACCACCACCAGCCTGACCCGCTGATACAAGGCAGGATGGATCCATGACACCACCACCACCAGCCTGAGCCGCTGATACAAGGCAGGATGGATCCATGACACCACCACCACCAGCCTGAGCCGCTGATACAAGGCAGGATGGATCCATGACACCACCACCACCAGCCTGACCCGCTGATACAAGGCAGGATGGATCCATGACACCACCACCACCAGCCTGAGCCGTTGACACAAGGCAGGATGGATCCATGACACCACCACCACCAGCCTGACCCGCTGATACAAGGCAGGATGGATCCATGACACCACCACCACCAGCCTGAGCCGCTGATACAAGGCAGGATGGATCCATGACACCACCACCACCAGCCTGAGCCGCTGATACAAGGCAGGATGGATCCATGACACTACCACCACCAGCCTGACCCGCTGATACAAGGCAGGATGGATCCATGACACCACCACCACCAGCCTGACCCGCTGATACAAGGCAGGATGGATCCATGACACCACCACCACCAGCCTGAGCCGCTGATACAAGGCAGGATGGATCCATGACACCACCAGCACCAGCCTGACCCGCTGATACAAGGCAGGATGGATCCATGACACCAGCACCACCAGCCTGAGCCGCTGATACAAGGCAGGATGCATCCATGACACCACCAGCCTGACCCGCTGATACAAGGCAGGATGGATCCATGACACCACCACCACCAGCCTGAGCCGCTGATACAAGGCAGGATGGATCCATGACACCACCACCACCAGCCTGACCCGCTGATACAAGGCAGGATGGAACCATGACACCAGCACCACCAGCCTGAGCCGCTGATACAAGGCAAGATGGATCCATGACACCACCAGCACCACCAGCCTGCGCCGCTGATACAAGGCAGGATGGATCCATGACACCACCACCACCAGCCTGACCCGCTGATACAAGGCAGGATGGATCCATGACACCACCACCACCAGCCTGACCCGCTGATACAAGGCAGGATGGATCCATGACACCACAACCACCAGCCTGAGCCGCTGATACAAGGCAGGATGGATCCATGACACCACCACCACCAGCCTGACCCGCTGATACAAGGCAGGATGGATCCATGACACCACCACCACCAGCCTGACCCGCTGATACAAGGCAGGATGGATCCATGACACCACCACCACCAGCCTGAGCCGCTGATACAAGGCAGGATGGATCCATGACACCACCAGCACCAGCCTGAGCCGCTGATACAAGGCAGGATGGATCCATGACACCACCACCACCAGCCTGAGCCGCTGATACAAGGCAGGATGGATCCATGACACCACCACCACCAGCCTGAGCCGCTGATACAAGGCAGGATGGATCCATGACACCACCACCACCAGCCTGAGCCGCTGATACAAGGCAGGATGGATCCATGACACCACCACCACCAGCCTGAGCCGCTGATACAAGGCAGGATGGATCCATGACACCACCAGCACCAGCCTGAGCCGCTGATACAAGGCAGGATGGATCCATGACACCAGCACCACCAGCCTGAGCCGCTGATACAAGGCAGGATGGATCCATGACACCACCACCACCACCAGCCTGACCCGCTGATACAAGGCAGGATGGATCCATGACACCAGCACCACCAGCCTGACCCGCTGATACAAGGCAGGATGGATCCATGACACCACCACCACCAGCCTGACCCGCTGATACAAGGCAGGATGGATCCATGACACCACCACCACCAGCCTGAGCCGCTGATACAAGGCAGGATGGATCCATGACACCCCCACCACCAGCCTGACCCGCTGATACAAGGCAGGATGGATCCATGACACCACCACCACCAGCCTGAGCCGCTGATACAAGGCAGGATGGATCCATGACACCACCACCAGCCTGACCCGCTGATACAAGGCAGGATGTATCCATGACACCACCACCACCAGCCTGACCTGCTGATACAAGGCAGGATGGATCCATGACACCACCACCACCAGCCTGACCCGCTGATACAAGGCAGGATGGATCCATGACACCACCACCACCAGCCTGAGCCGCTGATACAAGGCAGGATGGATCCATGACACCACCACCACCAGCCTGAGCCGCTGATACAAGGCAGGATGGATCCATGACACCACCACCACCAGCCTGAGCCGCTGATACAAGGCAGGATGGATCCATGACACCACCACCACCAGCCTGACCCGCTGATACAAGGCAGGATGGATCCATGACACCACCACCACCAGCCTGACCCGCTGATACAAGGCAGGATGGATCCATGACACCACCACCACCAGCCTGAGCCGCTGATACAAGGCAGGATGGATCCATGACACCACCACCACCAGCCTGAGCCGCTGATACAAGGCAGGATGGATCCATGACACCACCACCACCAGCCTGACCCGCTGATACAAGGCAGGATGGATCCATGACACCAGCACCACCAGCCTGAGCCGCTGATACAAGGCAGGATGGATCCATGACCCCACCACCACCAGCCTGAGCCGCTGATACAAGGCAGGATGGATCCATGACACCACCACCACCAGCCTGACCCGCTGATACAAGGCAGGATGGATCCATGACACCACCAGCACCACCAGCCTGACCCTCTGATACAAGGCAGGATGGATCCATGACACCACCACCACCAGCCTGAGCCGCTGATACAAGGCAGGATGGATCCATGACACCACCACCACCAGCCTGACCCGCTGATACAAGGCAGGATGGATCCATGACACCACCACCACCAGCCTGAGCCGCTGATACAAGGCAGGATGGATCCATGACACCACCACCACCAGCCTGAGCCGCTGATACAAGGCAGGATGGATCCATGACACCACCACCACCAGCCTGAGCCGCTGATACAAGGCAGGATGGATCCATGACACCACCACCACCAGCCTGAGCCGCTGATACAAGGCAGGATGGATCCATGACACCACCACCACCAGCCTGACCCGCTGATACAAGGCAGGATGGATCCATGACACCACCACCACCAGCCTGACCCGCTGATACAAGGCAGGATGGATCCATGACACCACCACCACCAGCCTGACCCACTGATACAAGGCAGGATGGATCCATGACACCACCACCACCAGCCTGACCCGCTGATACAAGGCAGGATGGATCCATGACACCAGCACCACCAGCCTGACCCGCTGATACAAGGCAGGATGGATCCATGACACCAGCACCAGCCTGAGCCGCTGATACAAGGCAGGATGGATCCATGACACCCCCACCACCAGCCTGACCCGCTGATACAAGGCAGGATGGATCCATGACACCACCACCACCAGCCTGACCCGCTGATACAAGGCAGGATGGATCCATGACACCACCACCACCAGCCTGAGCCGCTGATACAAGGCAGGATGGATCCATGACACCACCACCACCAGCCTGACCCTCTGATACAAGGCAGGATGGATCCATGACACCACCACCACCAGCCTGACCCGCTGATACAAGGCAGGATGGATCCATGACACCACCACCACCAGCCTGAGCCGCTGATACAAGGCAGGATGGATCCATGACACCACCACCACCAGCCTGACCCGCTGATACAAGGCAGGATGGATCCATGACACCAGCACCACCAGCCTGAGCCGCTGATACAAGGCAGGATGGATCCATGACACCACCACCACCAGCCTGAGCCGCTGATACAAGGCAGGATGGATCCATGACACCAGCACCACCAGCCTGACCCGCTGATACAAGGCAGGATGGATCCATGACACCACCACCACCAGCCTGAGCCGCTGATACAAGGCAGGATGGATCCATGCTTTCATGTTGTTGATGCCAAATTCTGACCCTACCATCCGAATGTCGCAGCAGAAATCGAGACTCATCAGACCAGGCAACGTTTTTCCAATCTTCTACTGTCCAATTTCGATGAGCTTGTGCAAATTGTAGCCTCAGTTTCCTGTTCTTAGCTGAAAGGAGTGGCACCCGGTGTGGTCTTCTGCTGCTGTAGCCCATCTGCCTCAGAGTTGGACGTACTGTGCGTTCAGAGATGCTCTTCTGCCTACCTTGGTTATAACGGGTGGCGATTTGAGTCACTGTTGCCTTTCTATCAGCTCGTACCAGTCTGCCCATTCTCCTCTGACCTCTGGCATCAACAAGGCATTTCCGCCCACAGAACTGCCGCTCACTGGATGTTTTTTCTTTTTCGGACCATTCTCTGTAAACCCTAGAGATGGTTGTGCGTGAAAATCCCAGTAGATCAGCAGTTTCTGAAATACTCAGACCAGCCCTTCTGGCACCAACAACCATGCCACGTTCAAAGGCCACAAATCACCTTTCTTCCCCATACTGATGCTCGGGAGAACTGCAGGGGATTGTCCTGACCATGTCTACATGCCTAAATGCACTGCCGCCATGTGATTGGCTGATTAGAAATTAAGTGTTAACGAGCAGTTGGACAGGTGGACCTAATAAAGTGGCCGGTGAGTGTATATATATACTGTATATACCTCTTGTGTCATGTATATATATATATACTGTATATACCTCTTGTGTCATGTGTATATATATATATACTGTATATACCTCTTGTGTCATGTGTATATATATATACTGTATATACCTCTGGTGTCATGTATATATATATACTGTATATACCTCTTGTGTCATGTATATATATATATACTGTATATACCTCTGGTGTCATGTGTATATATATATACTGTATATACCTCTTGTGTCATGTGTATATATATATACTGTATATACCTCTTGTGTCATGTGTATATATATATACTGTATATACCTCTTGTGTCATGTGTATATATATATACTGTATATACCTCTGGTGTCATGTATATATATATATACTGTATATACCTCTTGTGTCATGTGTATATATATATATACTGTATATACCTCTTGTGTCATGTGTATATATATATACTGTATATACCTCTGGTGTCATGTGTATATATATATACTGTATATACCTCTTGTGTCATGTATATATATATATACTGTATATACCTCTTGTGTCATGTGTATATATATATATACTGTATATACCTCTTGTGTCATGTGTATATATATATACTGTATATACCTCTTGTGTCATGTGTATATATATATATACTGTATATACCTCTTGTGTCATGTGTATATATATATATACTGTATATACCTCTTGTGTCATGTGTATATATATACTGTATATACCTCTTGTGTCATGTGTATATATATATATACTGTATATACCTCTTGTGTCATGTGTATATATATATACTGTATATACCTCTGGTGTCATGTGTATATATATATATACTGTATATACCTCTTGTGTCATGTATATATATATATACTGTATATACCTCTTGTGTCATGTGTATATATATATATACTGTATATACCTCTTGTGTCATGTGTATATATATATATACTGTATATACCTCTTGTGTCATGTGTATATATATACTGTATATACCTCTTGTGTCATGTGTATATATATATATACTGTATATACCTCTTGTGTCATGTGTATATATATATACTGTATATACCTCTGGTGTCATGTGTATATATATATATATACTGTATATACCTCTTGTGTCATGTGTATATATATATATACTGTATATACCTCTTGTGTCATGTATGTATATATATATATATACTGTATATACCTCTTGTGTCATGTGTATATATATATACTGTATATACCTCTGGTGTCATGTGTATATATATATATACTGTATATACCTCTGGTGTCATGTGTATATATATACTGTATATACCTCTTGTGTCATGTGTATATATATATACTGTATATACCTCTTGTGTCATGTATATATATATATACTGTATATACCTCTTGTGTCATGTGTATATATATATATACTGTATATACCTCTTGTGTCATGTGTATATATATATACTGTATATACCTCTTGTGTCATGTGTATATATATATACTGTATATACCTCTTGTGTCATGTATATATATATATATACTGTATATACCTCTTGTGTCATGTATGTATATATATATATACTGTATATACCTCTTGTGTCATGTGTATATATATATACTGTATATACCTCTGGTGTCATGTGTATATATATATACTGTATATACCTCTTGTGTCATGTGTATATATATATACTGTATATACCTCTGGTGTCATGTGTATATATATATACTGTATATACCTCTTGTGTCATGTGTATATATATATATACTGTATATACCTCTTGTGTCATGTGTATATATATATATACTGTATATACCTCTTGTGTCATGTGTATATATATACTGTATATACCTCTTGTGTCATGTGTATATATATATACTGTATATACCTCTTGTGTCATGTGTATATATATACTGTATATACCTCTTGTGTCATGTGTATATATATATATACTGTATATACCTCTTGTGTCATGTGTATATATATATACTGTATATACCTCTTGTGTCATGTGTATATATATATACTGTATATACCTCTTGTGTCATGTGTATATATATACTGTATATACCTCTTGTGTCATGTGTATATATATATATATACTGTATATACCTCTTGTGTCATGTATATATATATATACTGTATATACCTCTTGTGTCATGTGTATATATATATACTGTATATACCTCTTGTGTCATGTATATATATATATACTGTATATACCTCTTGTGTCATGTGTATATATATATATACTGTATATACCTCTGGTGTCATGTGTATATATATACTGTATATACCTCTTGTGTCATGTATATATATATATACTGTATATACCTCTTGTGTCATGTATATATATATATACTGTATATACCTCTTGTGTCATGTGTATATATATATACTGTATATACCTCTTGTGTCATGTATATATATATATACTGTATATACCTCTTGTGTCATGTGTATATATATATACTGTATATACCTCTTGTGTCATGTATATATATATATACTGTATATACCTCTTGTGTCATGTGTATATATATATATACTGTATATACCTCTTGTGTCATGTGTATATATATATACTGTATATACCTCTTGTGTCATGTGTATATATATATACTGTATATACCTCTGGTGTCATGTGTATATATATACTGTATATACCTCTTGTGTCATGTATATATATATATACTGTATATACCTCTTGTGTCATGTATATATATATATATATACTGTATATACCTCTTGTGTCATGTATATATATATATACTGTATATACCTCTTGTGTCATGTGTATATATATATACTGTATATACCTCTTGTGTCATGTGTATATATATATACTGTATATACCTCTGGTGTCATGTGTATATATATACTGTATATACCTCTTGTGTCATGTATATATATATATACTGTATATACCTCTTGTGTCATGTATATATATATATATATACTGTATATACCTCTTGTGTCATGTATATATATATATACTGTATATACCTCTTGTGTCATGTGTGTATATATATACTGTATATACCTCTGGTGTCATGTGTATATATATATACTGTATATACCTCTGGTGTCATGTGTATATATATATACTGTATATACCTCTGGTGTCATGTGTATATATATATACTGTATATACCTCTTGTGTCATGTGTATATATATATATACTGTATATACCTCTTGTGTCATGTGTATATATATATATACTGTATATACCTCTTGTGTCATGTGTATATATATACTGTATATACCTCTTGTGTCATGTGTATATATATATACTGTATATACCTCTGGTGTCATGTATATATATATATACTGTATATACCTCTTGTGTCATGTGTATATATATATACTGTATATACCTCTGGTGTCATGTGTATATATATATACTGTATATACCTCTTGTGTCATGTGTATATATATATACTGTATATACCTCTGGTGTCATGTATATATATATATACTGTATATACCTCTTGTGTCATGTGTATATATATATACTGTATATACCTCTTGTGTCATGTGTATATATATATACTGTATATACCTCTTGTGTCATGTGTATATATATACTGTATATACCTCTTGTGTCATGTATATATATATACTGTATATACCTCTGGTGTCATGTGTATATATATATATACTGTATATACCTCTGGTGTCATGTATATATATATATACTGTATATACCTCTGGTGTCATGTATATATATATACTGTATATACCTCTTGTGTCATGTATATATATATATATACTGTATATACCTCTTGTGTCATGTATATATATATATACTGTATATACCTCTTGTGTCATGTGTATATATATATACTGTATATACCTCTGGTGTCATGTGTATATATATATACTGTATATACCTCTGGTGTCATGTGTATATATATATACTGTATATACCTCTGGTGTCATGTATATATATGCTGTATATACCTCTGGTGTCATGTATATATATATATATATATACTGTATATACCTCTTGTGTCATGTATATATATATATATACTGTATATACCTCTGGTGTCATGTATATATATATACTGTATATACCTCTGGTGTCATGTATATATATATACTGTATATACCTCTTGTGTCATGTATATATATATACTGTATATACCTCTTGTGTCATGTATATATATATATATATACTGTATATACCTCTTGTGTCATGTATATATATATATACTGTATATACCTCTTGTGTCATGTGTATATATATATACTGTATATACCTCTGGTGTCATGTGTATATATATATACTGTATATACCTCTGGTGTCATGTGTATATATATATACTGTATATACCTCTGGTGTCATGTATATATATGCTGTATATACCTCTGGTGTCATGTATATATATATATACTGTATATACCTCTTGTGTCATGTGTATATATATATATACTGTATATACCTCTGGTGTCATGTATATATATATACTGTATATACCTCTTGTGTCATGTATATATATATACTGTATATACCTCTTGTGTCATGTATATATATATATACTGTATATACCTCTTGTGTCATGTGTATATATATATACTGTATATACCTCTGGTGTCATGTGTATATATATATATACTGTATATACCTCTTGTGTCATGTGTATATATATATATACTGTATATACCTCTGGTGTCATGTATATATATACTGTATATACCTCTTGTGTCATGTATATATATATATACTGTATATTCCTCTTGTGTCATGTATATATATATACTGTATATACCTCTGGTGTCATGTGTATATATATATACTGTATATACCTCTGGTGTCATGTATATATATATACTGTATATACCTCTGGTGTCATGTATATATATATACTGTATATACCTCTTGTGTCATGTGTATATATATATATATATACTGTATATACCTCTGGTGTCATGTATATATATATACTGTATATACCTCTGGTGTCATGTGTATATATATATACTGTATATTCCTCTTGTGTCATGTATATATATATACTGTATATACCTCTGGTGTCATGTGTATATATATATACTGTATATACCTCTTGTGTCATATATATATATATACTGTATATACCTCTTGTGTCATGTATATATATATATACTGTATATACCTCCTGTGTCATATATATATATATATATATATATATATACACTGTATATACCTCTGGTGTCATGTATATATATATACTGTATATACCTCTGGTGTCATGTATATATATATACTGTATATACCTCTGGTGTCATGTGTATATATATATACTGTATATTCCTCTTGTGTCATGTGTGTATATATACTGTATATACCTCTGGTGTCATGTATATATATATACTGTATATACCTCTGGTGTCATGTGTATATATATACTGTATATACCTCTTGTGTCATGTGTATATATATATACTGTATATACCTCTGGTGTCATGTATGTATATATATATATACTGTATATACCTCTTGTGTCATATATATATATATACTGTATATACCTCTTGTGTCATGTATATATATATATACTGTATATACCTCCTGTGTCATATATATATATATATATATATATATATATATATACACTGTATATACCTCTGGTGTCATGTGTATATATATACTGTATATACCTCTTGTGTCATGTATATATATATATACTGTATATACCTCTTGTGTCATGTGTATATATATATACTGTATATACCTCTTGTGTCATGTATATATATATATACTGTATATACCTCTTGTGTCATGTGTATATATATATACTGTATATACCTCTGGTGTCATGTGTATATATATATATACTGTATATACCTCTGGTGTCATGTGTATATATATATACTGTATATTCCTCTGGTGTCATGTGTATATATATATACTGTATATACCTCTGGTGTCATGTGTATATATATATACTGTATATACCTCTGGTGTCATGTGTATATATATATATATACTGTATATACCTCTTGTGTCATGTGTATATATATATACTGTATATACCTCTGGTGTCATGTGTATATATATATACTGTATATACCTCTTGTGTCATGTGTATATATATATACTGTATATACCTCTTGTGTCATGTGTATATATATATACTGTATATACCTCTTGTGTCATGTGTATATATATATATACTGTATATACCTCTGGTGTCATGTATATATATATACTGTATATACCTCTTGTGTCATGTGTATATATATATACTGTATATACCTCTTGTGTCATGTGTATATATATATACTGTATATACCTCTGGTGTCATGTATATATATATATACTGTATATACCTCTTGTGTCATGTGTATATATATATATACTGTATATACCTCTTGTGTCATGTGTATATATATATATACTGTATATACCTCTTGTGTCATGTGTATATATATATATACTGTATATACCTCTTGTGTCATGTGTATATATATATATACTGTATATACCTCTTGTGTCATGTGTATATATATATACTGTATATACCTCTTGTGTCATGTGTATATATATATACTGTATATACCTCTGGTGTCATGTGTATATATATATACTGTATATACCTCTTGTGTCATGTGTATATATATATACTGTATATACCTCTTGTGTCATGTGTATATATATACTGTATATACCTCTGGTGTCATGTATATATATATATATACTGTATATACCTCTTGTGTCATGTGTATATATATATATACTGTATATACCTCTTGTGTCATGTGTGTATATATATATATACTGTATATACCTCTTGTGTCATGTATATATATATACTGTATATACCTCTTGTGTCATGTGTATATATATATACTGTATATAGCTCTTGTGTCATGTATATATATATACTGTATATACCTCTTGTGTCATGTGTATATATATACTGTATATACCTCTTGTGTCATGTGTATATATATATACTGTATATACCTCTTGTGCCATGTGTATATATATATATACTGTATATATCTCTTGTGTCATGTGTATATATATATATACTGTATATACCTCTGGTGTCATGTATATATATATACTGTATATACCTCTGGTGTCATGTGTATATATATATACTGTATATACCTCTTGTGTCATGTGTATATATATATACTGTATATACCTCTGGTGTCATGTGTATATATATATACTGTATATACCTCTTGTGTCATGTGTATATATATATACTGTATATACCTCTGGTGTCATGTGTATATATATATACTGTATATACCTCTGGTGTCATGTGTATATATATATACTGTATATACCTCTTGTGTCATGTGTATATATATACTGTATATACCTCTTGTGTCATGTGTATATATATACTGTATATACCTCTTGTGTCATGTGTATATATATATACTGTATATACCTCTTGTGTCATGTGTATATATATATACTGTATATACCTCTTGTGTCATGTGTATATATATACTGTATATACCTCTTGTGTCATGTGTATATATATATATACTGTATATACCTCTTGTGTCATGTGTATATATATATATACTGTATATACCTCTTGTGTCATGTATATATATATATACTGTATATACCTCTGGTGTCATGTATATATATATATACTGTATATACCTCTTGTGTCATGTGTATATATATATATACTGTATATACCTCTTGTGTCATGTATATATATATATACTGTATATACCTCTGGTGTCATGTATATATATATATACTGTATATACCTCTGGTGTCATGTGTATATATATATATACTGTATATACCTCTGGTGTCATGTGTATATATATATATACTGTATATACCTCTGGTGTCATATATATATATATATACTGTATATACCTCTTGTGTCCTGTATATATATGCTGTATATACCTCTTGTGTCATGTGTGTATATATATATATATACTGTATATACCTCTTGTGTCATGTATATATATATACTGTATATACCTCTGGTGTCATGTGTATATATATACTGTATATACCTCTGGTGTCATGTATATATATATACTGTATATACCTCTTGTGTCATGTATATATATATACTGTATATACCTCTTGTGTCATGTATATATATATACTGTATATACCTCTGGTGTCATGTGTATATATATATACTGTATATACCTCTGGTGTCATGTGTATATATATATATACTGTATATACCTCTGGTGTCATGTATATATATATACTGTATATACCTCTTGTGTCATGTATATATATATATATATATATATATATACTGTATATACCTCTAGTGTCATGTGTATATATATATACTGTATATACCTCTTGTGTCATGTGTATATATATATACTGTATATACCTCTGGTGTCATGTATATATATACTGTATATACCTCTGGTGTCATGTATATATATACTGTATATACCTCTTGTGTCATGTATATATATATACTGTATATACCTCTGGTGTCATGTATATATATATACTGTATATACCTCTGGTGTCATGTATATATATATACTGTATATACCTCTAGTGTCATGTATATATATATATATATATATATATATACTGTATATACCTCTGGTGTCATGTATATATATACTGCATATACCTCTGGTGTCATGTGTATATATATACTGTATATACCTCTTGTGTCATGTATATATATATACTGTATATACCTCTTGTGTCATGTATATATATATATACTGTATATACCTCTTGTGTCATGTGTATATATATACTGTATATACCTCTTGTGTCCTGTATATATATATACTGTATATACCTCTTGTGTCATGTGTATATATATACTGTATATACCTCTTGTGTCATGTGTATATATATACTGTATATACCTCTTGTGTCATGTGTATATATATACTGTATATACCTCTTGTGTCATGTGTATATATATACTGTATATACCTCTTGTGTCATGTATATATATATATACTGCATATACCTCTGGTGTCATGTGTATATATATACTGTATATACCTCTTGTGTCATGTATATATATATATATACTGTATATACCTCTTGTGTCATGTGTATATATATACTGTATATACCTCTTGTGTCCTGTATATATATATACTGTATATACCTCTTGTGTCATGTGTATATATATACTGTATATACCTCTTGTGTCCTGTATATATATGCTGTATATACCTCTTGTGTCATGTATATATATATATATATATATACTGTATATACCTCTGGTGTCATGTATATATATATATACTGTATATACCTCTTGTGTCATGTGTATATATATATATACTGTATATACCTCTTGTGTCATGTGTATATATATATATATACTGTATATACCTCTGGTGTCATGTATATATATATACTGTATATACCTCTTGTGTCATGTGTATATATATATATACTGTATATACCTCTTGTGTCATGTGTATATATATACTGTATATACCTCTTGTGTCATGTGTATATATATATACTGTATATACCTCTGGTGTCATGTATATATATATATACTGTATATACCTCTGGTGTCATGTATATATATATACTGTATATACCTCTTGTGTCATGTATATATATATACTGTACCTCTGGTGTCATGTATATATATATATATATATATATACTGTATATACCTCTTGTGTCATGTGTATATATATATATACTGTATATACCTCTTGTGTCATGTGTATATATATACTGTATATACCTCTTGTGTCATGTATATATATATACTGTATATACCTCTTGTGTCATGTGTATATATATATACTGTATATACCTCTTGTGTCATGTATATATATATACTGTATATACCTCTTGTGTCATGTGTATATATATATACTGTATATACCTCTTGTGTCATGTATATATATATATACTGTATATACCTCTTGTGTCATGTGTATATATATATATACTGTATATACCTCTTGTGTCATGTGTATATATATACTGTATATACCTCTTGTGTCATGTATATATATATACTGTATATACCTCTTGTGTCATGTATATATATATATACTGTATATACCTCTTGTGTCATGTGTATATATATATATACTGTATATACCTCTTGTGTCATGTATATATATATATACTGTATATACCTCTTGTGTCATGTGTATATATATACTGTATATACCTCTTGTGTCATGTATATATATATACTGTATATACCTCTTGTGTCATGTATATATATATATATATATATATATATACTGTACCTCTGGTGTCATGTATATATATATACTGTATATACCTCTGGTGTCATGTATATATATATATATATACTGTATATACTTCTGGTGTCATGTATATATATATACTGTATATACCTCTGGTGTCATGTATATATATATATACTGTATATACCTCTGGTGTCATGTATATATATATATACTGTACCTCTGGTGTCATGCCTTGCCCTTGCACATTTCAGGTGCTGAAGTTTCACCCGTCTTTGGCCCCTATAAAGGTTGCGTTAGATTTGGGGAAGGGTCCGGCTGTGGATTTACGCCTGGTATGTATACGGCTATATACAGGGTACAGCAGAGTCTCTTCTTAACCCCTCACTTACTGTAGCGGTTCCCCTGTGTGTCAGGTGTGCCAGGGCTTGGCGTCGGAGCTGCGGGCGAGCAGGATCTCGGTGTGGCCCGGATACCTGGACACCCCGCAGACCCCCCTGGAGCGGCTCTTTATAAAGTGAGTGGGGGAGGGGCGAGGGATCCGCTCACATTCTCGGGGGGTCTGACATACGTGTGTGTGCAGGTAGGTTGTCCCGGCCGTCATGCGCTCCTTGGTGTTTGTGCAGGTACGATGAGATGGGCGTCCTGTTCACCGTGCTGGTGAGTGACGTCACGCTGGAGAGCGGCCTGCTCCACCTGCGCCACCGCGACACCACCATCAGAGAGACGCTGCACATCTCCAAACTGCGGGGGCTCCTGGCACAGCACATGGCTGCCGCCAACACACTGTGACGCATCCTCAGCTGTGCTACTGCCTGACCCAATGCCTGCTCCACCTGCGCCACCGCGACACCACCATCAGAGAGACGCTGCACATCTCCAAACTGCGGGGGCTCCTGGCACAGCACATGGCTGCCGCCAACACACTGTGACGCATCCTCAGCTGTGCTACTGCCTGACCCAATGTCTGCTCCACCTGCGCCACCGCGACACCACCATCAGAGAGACGCTGCACATCTCCAAACTGCGGGGGCTCCTGGCACAGCACATGGCTGCCGCTAACACACTGTGACGCATCCTCAGCTGTGCTACTGCCTGACCCAATGTCTGCTCCACCTGCGCCACCACCATCAGAGAGACGCTGCACATCTCCAAACTGCGGGGGCTCCTGGCACAGCACATGGCTGCCGCTAACACACTGTGACGCATCCTCAGCTGTGCTACTGCCTGACCCAATGTCTGCTCCACCTGCGCCACCGCGACACCACCATCAGAGAGACGCTGCACATCTCCAAACTGCGGGGGCTCCTGACACAGCACATGGCTGCCGCCAACACACTGTGACGCATCCTCAGCTGTGCTACTGCCTGACCCAATGTCTGCTCCACCTGCGCCACCGCGACACCACCATCAGAGAGACGCTGCACATCTCCAAACTGCGGGGGCTCCTGGCACAGCACATGGCTGCCGCTAACACACTGTGACGCATCCTCAGCTGTGCTACTGCCTGACCCAATGTCTGCTCCACCGCGACACCACCATCAGAGAGACGCTGCACATCTCCAAACTGCGGGGGCTCCTGGCACAGCACATGGCTGCCGCCAACACACTGTGACGCATCCTCAGCTGTGCTACTGCCTGACCCAATGTCTGCTCCACCTGCGCCACCGCGACACCACCATCAGAGAGACGCTGCACATCTCCAAACTGCGGGGGCTCCTGGCACAGCACATGGCTGCCGCCAACACACTGTGACGCATCCCCAGCTGTGCTACTGCATCATTCCACAGCGGGGAAACACTGACAAGGAGGAGTATTCTCATCATCCACAGTACAATGATGGGAGTGCAGGCTGGGGTCACAGGTGAGTGCACCCCCCCTGCCCGGTGGAGACCCCCCGATGCCTGAGCGTCTGTCCTGCTATGTATTATTACATTGTTATTGTGCTCTGCCATAGACAGTACACTGCACTGTGTCTGCGGCCACCACTAGGGGGCGCTCCCTGTATACAGGTGTATTTGTGCCGTCTCTGGTCTCCTCGGGCAGCGCTCATCTACTTTTGGCCGCCATTAAAGGTAATCAGACACCCGGACCCCACAGCGGCCGGTCCTATACAGGAAGCGGTGTGTATAGGTACCCAGGCTCCTCCCACTTCACTTAACATACGAGGGGTGGAGCCTACTGCCCATGAAACTGAAGCTGATTGGTGCAGATGATGGACGTCATCAGACACCCGGACCGCACAGCGGCCGGAGCTATACAGGAAGCGGTGTGTATAGGTACCAAGGCTCCTCCCACTTCACAATACATATGAGGGGTGGAGCCTCCATCCCCCGATACTGGATGTCAGACACCCAACAATCAGGCACGTGGCGGAGGAGGAGACACTCACTGACTCCCTGTCCATGAGACAAACCAGAATCTTCATTTTTCATCCAACACCAATGGCAGGAGAGCACTAGGACCCAGAGGGAGACCCCGGGGGACACCGCCCGTCTTCATCTACACTTTCTGGTTTTGTTTAATAAAATCAAATTTTTTTTTAAACTGAAACATTTTCTCATGGTTTGTGTGCGGGGCTTGTGTTGTGCGGGAGGAGCTGTGTTGTGCGGGAGGAGCTGTGTTGTGCGGGAGGAGCTGTGTTGTGCGGGAGGAGCTGTGTTGTGCGGGAGGAGCTGTGTTGTGCGGAAGGAGCTGTGTTGTGCGGGAGGAGCTGTGTTGTGCGGGAGGAGCTGTGTTGTGCGGGAGGAGCTGTGTTGTGCGGGAGGAGCTGTGTTGTGCGGGAGGAGCTGTGTTGTGCGGGAGGAGCTGTGTTGTGCGGGAGGAGCTGTGTTGTGCGGGAGGAGCTGTGTTGTGCGGGAGGAGCTGTGTTGTGCGGGAGGAGCTGTGTTGTGCGGGAGGAGCTGTGTTGTGCGGGAGGAGCTGTGTTGTGCGGGAGGAGCTGTGTTGTGCGGGAGGAGCTGTGTTGTGCGGGAGGAGCTGTGTAGTGCGGGAGGAGCTGTGTAGTGCGGGAGGAGCTGTGTAGTGCGGGAGGAGCTGTGTAGTGCGGGAGGAGCTGTGTAGTGCGGGAGGAGCTGTGTAGTGCGGGAGGGGCTGTGTAGTGCGGGAGGAGCTGTGTAGTGCGGGAGGAGCTGTGTTGTGCGGGAGGAGCTGTGTTGTGCGGGAGGAGCTGTGTTGTGCGGGAGGAGCTGTGTTGTGCGGGAGGAGCTGTGTTGTGCGGGAGGAGCTGTGTTGTGCGGGAGGAGCTGTGTAGTGCTGGAGGAGCTGTGTTGTGCGGGAGGAGCTGTGTTGTGCGGGAGGAGCTGCGTTTTGCGCTAGGAGCTGTGTTGTGTGGGAGGAGCTGTGTAGTGCAGGAGCTGTGTAGTGCGGGAGGAGCTGTGTTGTGCGGGAGGAGCTGTGTTGTGTGGGAGGAGCTGCGTAGTGCGGGAGGAGCTGTGTTGTGCGGGAGGAGCTGTGTTGTGCGGGAGGAGCTGTGTTGTGCGGGAGGAGCTGTGTAGTGCTGGAGGAGCTGTGTTGTGCGGGAGGAGCTGTGTTGTGCGGGAGGAGCTGTGTTTTGCGCTAGGAGCTGTGTTGTGTGGGAGGAGCTGTGTAGTGCAGGAGCTGTGTAGTGCGGGAGGAGCTGTGTTGTGCGGGAGGAGCTGTGTTGTGTGGGAGGAGCTGCGTAGTGCGGGAGGAGCTGCGTAGTGCGGGAGGAGCTGTGTAGTGCGGGAGGAGCTGTGTAGTGCGGGAGGAGCTGTGTTGTGTGGGAGGAGCTGTGTAGTGCTGGAGGAGCTGTGTAGTGCTGGAGGAGCTGCGTAGTGCGGGAGGAGCTGTGTTGTGTGGGAGGAGCTGTGTAGTGCGGGAGGAGCTGTGTTGTGCGGGAGGAGCTGTGTTGTGCGGGAGGAGCTGTGTAGTGCGGGAGGAGCTGTGTTGTGCAGGAGCTGTGTTTTGCGGGAGGAGCTGTGTAGTGCAGGAGCTGTGTTTTGCGGGAGGAGCTGTGTAGCGCGGGAGGAGCTGTGTAGCGCGGGAGGAGCTGTGTAGCGCGGGAGGAGCTGTGTAGCGCGGGAGGAGCTGTGTTTTGCGGGAGGAGCTGTGTAGTGCGGGAGGAGCTGTGTAGTGCAGGAGCTGTGTTGTGCGGGAGGAGCTGTGTTTTGCGCTAGGAGCTGTGTTGTGCGGGAGGAGCTGTGTTGTGCGGGAGGAGCTGTGTTGTGCGGGAGGAGCTGTGTTGTGCGGGAGGAGCTGTGTTTTGCGCTAGGAGCTGTGTTTTGCGCTAGGAGCTGTGTTGTGCGGGAGGAGCTGTGTTGTGCGGGAGGAGCTGTGTTGTGCGGGAGGAGCTGTGTTGTGCGGGAGGAGCTGTGTTGTGCGGGAGGAGCTGTGTAGTGCGGGAGGAGCTGTGTAGTGCGGGAGGAGCTGTGTTGTGCGGGAGGAGCTGTGTAGTGCGGGAGGAGCTGTGTAGTGCGGGAGGAGCTGTGTAGTGCGGGAGGAGCTGTGTAGTGCGGGAGGAGCTGTGTAGTGCGGGAGGAGCTGTGTAGTGCGGGAGGAGCTGTGTAGTGCGGGAGGAGCTGTGTAGTGCAGGAGCTGTGTAGTGCGGGAGGAGCTGTGTTGTGCGGGAGGAGCTGTGTTGTGCGGGAGGAGCTGTGTAGTGCGGGAGGAGCTGTGTTGTGCGGGAGGAGCGGTGTTGTGCGGGAGGAGCTGCGTTGCGCGGGAGGAGCTGTGTAGTGCAGGAGCTGTGTTTTGCGGGAGGAGCTGTGTAGTGCGGGAGGAGCTGTGTTGCGCGGGAGGAGCTGTGTTGCGCGGGAGGAGCTGTGTTGCGCGGGAGGAGCTGTGTTGCGCGGGAGGAGCTGTGTTGCGCGGGAGGAGCTGTGTTGCGCGGGAGGAGCTGTGTTGTGCGGGAGGAGCTGTGTTGTGCGGGAGGAGCTGTGTAGTGCGGGAGGAGCTGCGTTGCGCGGGAGGAGCTGCATTGTGCGGGAGGAGCTGCGTTGCGCGGGAGGAGCTGTGTAGTGCAGGAGCTGTGTTGCGCGCGAGGAGCTGCGTTGCGCGCGAGGAGCTGCGTTGCGCGCGAGGAGCTGCGTTGCGCGGGAGGAGCTGCGTTGCGCGGGAGGAGCTGCGTTGCGCGGGAGGAGCTGCGTTGCGCGGGAGGAGCTGTGTAGTGCAGGAGCTGCGTTGCGCGCGAGGAGCTGCGTTGCGCGCGAGGAGCTGCGTTGCGCGGGAGGAGCTGCGTTGCGCGGGAGGAGCTGCGTTGCGCGGGAGGAGCTGCGTTGCGCGGGAGGAGCTGCGTTGCGCGGGAGGAGCTGCGTTGCGCGGGAGGAGCTGCGTTGCGCGGGAGGAGCTGCGTTGCGCGGGAGGAGCTGCGTTGCGCGGGAGGAGCTGCGTTGCGCGGGAGGAGCTGCGTAGTGCGGGAGGAGCTGTGTTGTGCGGGAGGAGCTGCGTTGCGCGGGAGGAGCTGTGTAGTGCAGGAGCTGTGTTTTGCGGGAGGAGCTGTGTAGTGCGGGAGGAGCTGTGTTGTGCGGGAGGAGCTGTGTTGCGCGGGAGGAGCTGTGTTGCGCGGGAGGAGCTGCGTTGCGCGGGAGGAGCTGTGTAGTGCAGGAGCTGTGTTTTGCAGGAGGAGCTGTGTAGTGCGGGAGGAGCTGTGTAGTGCGGGAGGAGCTGTGTTGTGCGGGAGGAGCTGTGTTGTGCGGGAGGAGCTGTGTTGTGCGGGAGGAGCTGTGTTGTGCGGGAGGAGCTGTGTTGTGCGGGAGGAGCTGTGTTGTGCGGGAGGAGCTGTGTTGTGCGGGAGGAGCTGTGTTGTGCGGGAGGAGCTGTGTTGTGCGGGAGGAGCTGTGTAGTGCAGGAGCTGTGTAGCGCGGGAGGAGCTGCGTTGCGCGGGAGGAGCTGCGTTGCGCGGGAGGAGCTGCGTTGCGCGGGAGGAGCTGCGTAGCGCGGGAGGAGCTGCGTAGCGCGGGAGGAGCTGCGTTGCGCGGGAGGAGCTGCGTAGTGCAGGAGCTGTGTTTTGCGGGAGGAGCTGTGTTTTGCGGGAGGAGCTGTGTTGTGCGGGAGGAGCTGTGTTGTGCGGGAGGAGCTGTGTTGCGCGGGAGGAGCTGTGTTGCGCGGGAGGAGCTGCGTTGCGCGGGAGGAGCTGCGTTGCGCGGGAGGAGCTGCGTTGTGCGGGAGGAGCTGTGTTGTGCGGGAGGAGCTGTGTAGTGCAGGAGCTGTGTAGTGCGGGAGGAGCTGCGTTGCGCGGGAGGAGCTGCGTTGCGCGGGAGGAGCTGCGTTGCGCGGGAGGAGCTGCGTTGCGCGGGAGGAGCTGCGTTGCGCGGGAGGAGCTGCGTTGCGCGGGAGGAGCTGCGTTGCGCGGGAGGAGCTGCGTTGCGCGGGAGGAGCTGCGTTACGCGGGAGGAGCTGCGTTGCGCGGGAGGAGCTGCGTAGCGCGGGAGGAGCTGCGTTGCGCGGGAGGAGCTGCGTTGCGCGGGAGGAGCTGCGTTGCGCGGGAGGAGCTGTGTAGCGCGGGAGGAGCTGTGTAGCGCGGGAGGAGCTGTGTTGCGCGGGAGGAGCTGCGTTGCGCGGGAGGAGCTGTGTAGTGCAGGAGCTGTGTTGTGCGGGAGGAGCTGTGTTGTGCGGGAGGAGCTGTGTAGTGCAGGAGCTGTGTAGTGCGGGAGGAGCTGTGTTGTGCGGGAGGAGCTGTGTTGTGCGGGAGGAGCTGTGTAGTGCGGGAGGAGCTGCGTAGTGCGGGAGGAGCTGTGTAGTGCGGGAGGAGCTGTGTTGTGCGGGAGGAGCTGTGTAGTGCTGGAGGAGCTGTGTAGTGCTGGAGGAGCTGCGTAGTGCGGGAGGAGCTGTGTTGTGCGGGAGGAGCTGTGTAGTGCGGGAGGAGCTGTGTTGTGCGGGAGGAGCTGTGTTGTGCGGGAGGAGCTGTGTAGTGCGGGAGGAGCTGTGTTGTGCAGGAGCTGTGTTTTGCGGGAGGAGCTGTGTAGTGCAGGAGCTGTGTTTTGCGGGAGGAGCTGTGTAGCGCGGGAGGAGCTGTGTAGCGCGGGAGGAGCTGTGTAGCGCGGGAGGAGCTGTGTAGTGCGGGAGGAGCTGTGTTGTGCGGGAGGAGCTGTGTAGTGCTGGAGGAGCTGTGTAGTGCTGGAGGAGCTGCGTAGTGCGGGAGGAGCTGTGTTGTGTGGGAGGAGCTGTGTAGTGCGGGAGGAGCTGTGTTGTGCGGGAGGAGCTGTGTAGTGCGGGAGGAGCTGTGTTGTGCAGGAGCTGTGTTTTGCGGGAGGAGCTGTGTAGTGCAGGAGCTGTGTTTTGCGGGAGGAGCTGTGTAGCGCGGGAGGAGCTGTGTAGCGCGGGAGGAGCTGTGTAGCGCGGGAGGAGCTGTGTAGCGCGGGAGGAGCTGTGTTGTGCGGGAGGAGCTGTGTAGTGCGGGAGGAGCTGTGTAGTGCGGGAGGAGCTGTGTTGTGCGGGAGGAGCTGTGTAGTGCGGGAGGAGCTGTGTTGTGCGGGAGGAGCTGTGTAGTGCGGGAGGAGCTGTGTAGTGCGGGAGGAGCTGTGTAGTGCGGGAGGAGCTGTGTAGTGCGGGAGGAGCTGTGTTGTGCGGGAGGAGCTGTGTAGTGCGGGAGGAGCTGTGTTGTGCGGGAGGAGCTGTGTTGTGCGGGAGGAGCTGTGTAGTGCAGGAGCTGTGTAGTGCGGGAGGAGCTGTGTTGTGCGGGAGGAGCTGTGTTGTGCGGGAGGAGCTGTGTAGTGCGGGAGGAGCTGTGTAGTGCGGGAGGAGCTGTGTTGTGCGGGAGGAGCGGTGTTGTGCGGGAGGAGCTGCGTTGCGCGGGAGGAGCTGTGTAGTGCAGGAGCTGTGTTTTGCGGGAGGAGCTGTGTAGTGCGGGAGGAGCTGTGTAGTGCAGGAGCTGTGTTGTGCGGGAGGAGCTGTGTTTTGCGCTAGGAGCTGTGTTGTGCGGGAGGAGCTGTGTTGTGCGGGAGGAGCTGTGTTGTGCGGGAGGAGCTGTGTTGTGCGGGAGGAGCTGTGTTGTGCGGGAGGAGCTGTGTTGTGCGGGAGGAGCTGTGTTTTGCGCTAGGAGCTGTGTTGTGTGGGAGGAGCTGTGTTGTGCGGGAGCAGCTGTGTTGTGCGGGAGGAGCTGTGTTTTGCGGGAGGAGCTGTGTTGTGCGGGAGGAGCTGTGTTGTGCGGGAGGAGCTGTGTTGTGCGGGAGGAGCTGTGTAGTGCAGGAGCTGTGTAGTGCGGGAGGAGCTGTGTAGTGCAGGAGCTGTGTAGTGCGGGAGGAGCTGTGTTGTGCGGGAGGAGCTGTGTTGTGCGGGAGGAGCTGTGTAGTGCGGGAGGAGCTGTGTTGTGCGGGAGGAGCGGTGTTGTGCGGGAGGAGCTGCGTTGCGCGGGAGGAGCTGTGTAGTGCAGGAGCTGTGTTTTGCGGGAGGAGCTGTGTAGTGCGGGAGGAGCTGTGTAGTGCGGGAGGAGCTGTGTTGCGCGGGAGGAGCTGTGTTGCGCGGGAGGAGCTGTGTTGCGCGGGAGGAGCTGTGTTGCGCGGGAGGAGCTGTGTTGTGCGGGAGGAGCTGTGTTGTGCGGGAGGAGCTGTGTTTTGCGGGAGGAGCTGTGTAGTGCGGGAGGAGCTGTGTAGTGCGGGAGGAGCTGTGTTGCGCGGGAGGAGCTGTGTTGCGCGGGAGGAGCTGTGTTGCGCGGGAGGAGCTGTGTTGTGCGGGAGGAGCTGTGTTGTGCGGGAGGAGCTGTGTTGTGCGGGAGGAGCTGTGTTGTGCGGGAGGAGCTGTGTTGTGCGGGAGGAGCTGTGTTGTGCGGGAGGAGCTGTGTAGTGCGGGAGGAGCTGTGTTGTGCGGGAGGAGCTGCGTTGTGCGGGAGGAGCTGCGTTGCGCGGGAGGAGCTGTGTAGTGCAGGAGCTGTGTTGCGCGCGAGGAGCTGCGTTGCGCGCGAGGAGCTGCGTTGCGCGCGAGGAGCTGCGTTGCGCGCGAGGAGCTGCGTTGCGCGGGAGGAGCTGCGTTGCGCGGGAGGAGCTGCGTTGTGCGGGAGGAGCTGCGTTGCGCGGGAGGAGCTGTGTAGTGCAGGAGCTGCGTTGCGCGCGAGGAGCTGCGTTGCGCGCGAGGAGCTGCGTTGCGCGCGAGGAGCTGCGTTGCGCGCGAGGAGCTGCGTTGCGCGCGAGGAGCTGCGTTGCGCGGGAGGAGCTGCGTTGCGCGGGAGGAGCTGTGCAGTGCGGGAGGAGCTGTGTTGTGCGGGAGGAGCTGCGTTGCGCGGGAGGAGCTGTGTAGTGCAGGAGCTGTGTTTTGCGGGAGGAGCTGTGTAGTGCGGGAGGAGCTGTGTTGTGCGGGAGGAGCTGTGTTGCGCGGGAGGAGCTGTGTTGCGCGGGAGGAGCTGCGTTGCGCGGGAGGAGCTGCGTTGCGCGGGAGGAGCTGTGTAGTGCAGGAGCTGTGTTTTGCGGGAGGAGCTGTGTAGTGCGGGAGGAGCTGTGTAGTGCGGGAGGAGCTGTGTTGTGCGGGAGGAGCTGTGTTGTGCGGGAGGAGCTGTGTTGTGCGGGAGGAGCTGTGTTGTGCGGGAGGAGCTGTGTTGTGCGGGAGGAGCTGTGTTGTGCGGGAGGAGCTGTGTAGTGCAGGAGCTGTGTAGCGCGGGAGGAGCTGCGTTGCGCGGGAGGAGCTGCGTTGCGCGGGAGGAGCTGCGTTGCGCGGGAGGAGCTGCGTAGCGCGGGAGGAGCTGCGTAGCGCGGGAGGAGCTGCGTTGCGCGGGAGGAGCTGTGTAGTGCAGGAGCTGTGTTTTGCGGGAGGAGCTGTGTTTTGCGGGAGGAGCTGTGTTGTGCGGGAGGAGCTGTGTTGTGCGGGAGGAGCTGTGTTGCGCGGGAGGAGCTGCGTTGCGCGGGAGGAGCTGCGTTGCGCGGGAGGAGCTGCGTTTTGCGGGAGGAGCTGCGTTTTGCGGGAGGAGCTGCGTTGTGCGGGAGGAGCTGCGTTTTGCGGGAGGAGCTGCGTTGTGCGGGAGGAGCTGCGTTGTGCGGGAGGAGCTGCGTTGTGCGGGAGGAGCTGTGTAGTGCAGGAGCTGTGTAGTGCGGGAGGAGCTGTGTTGCGCGCGAGGAGCTGCGTTGCGCGGGAGGAGCTGCGTTGCGCGGGAGGAGCTGCGTTGCGCGGGAGGAGCTGCGTTGCGCGGGAGGAGCTGCGTTGCGCGGGAGGAGCTGCGTTGCGCGGGAGGAGCTGCGTTGCGCGGGAGGAGCTGCGTTGCGCGGGAGGAGCTGAGTAGCGCGGGAGGAGCTGCGTTGCGCGGGAGGAGCTGCGTTGCGCGGGAGGAGCTGCGTTGCGCGGGAGGAGCTGCGTTGCGCGGGAGGAGCTGCGTTGCGCGGGAGGAGCTGTGTTTTGCGGGAGGAGCTGTGTAGTGCGGGAGGAGCTGTGTTGTGCGGGAGGAGCTGTGTTGTGCGGGAGGAGCTGTGTAGTGCGGGAGGAGCTGTGTTGTGCGGGAGGAGCTGTGTTGTGCGGGAGGAGCTGTGTTGTGCGGGAGGAGCTGCGTTGCGCGGGAGGAGCTGCGTTGCGCGGGAGGAGCTGCGTTGCGCGGGAGGAGCTGCGTTGCGCGGGAGGAGCTGCGTTGCGCGGGAGGAGCTGCGTTGCGCGGGAGGAGCTGTGTAGTGCAGGAGCTGTGTTTTGCGGGAGGAGCTGTGTAGTGCGGGAGGAGCTGTGTTGTGCGGGAGGAGCTGTGTTGTGCGGGAGGAGCTGTGTAGTGCGGGAGGAGCTGTGTAGTGCGGGAGGAGCTGTGTTGTGCGGGAGGAGCTGTGTTGCGCGGGAGGAGCTGTGTAGTGCAGGAGCTGTGTTTTGCGGGAGGAGCTGTGTAGTGCGGGAGGAGCTGTGTAGCGCGGGAGGAGCTGTGTAGCGCGGGAGGAGCTGTGTAGCGCGGGAGGAGCTGTGTAGCGCGGGAGGAGCTGTGTTGCGCGGGAGGAGCTGTGTTGCGCGGGAGGAGCTGCGTTGCGCGGGAGGAGCTGTGTAGTGCAGGAGCTGTGTTTTGCGGGAGGAGCTGTGTTGTGCGGGAGGAGCTGTGTTGTGCGGGAGGAGCTGTGTTGTGCGGGAGGAGCTGCGTTGTGCGGGAGGAGCTGCGTTGTGCGGGAGGAGCTGCGTTGCGCGGGAGGAGCTGCGTTGCGCGGGAGGAGCTGCGTTGCGCGGGAGGAGCTGTGTAGTGCAGGAGCTGTGTTTTGCGGGAGGAGCTGTGTTTTGCGGGAGGAGCTGTGTTGTGCGGGAGGAGCTGCGTTGCGCGGGAGGAGCTGCGTAGCGCGCGAGGAGCTGCGCAGCGCGGGAGGAGCTGCGCAGCGCGCGAGGAGCTGCGCTGCGCGGGAGGAGCTGCGTTGCGCGCGAGGAGCTGCGTTGCGCGCGAGGAGCTGCGTTGCGCGCGAGGAGCTGCGTTGCGCGGGAGGAGCTGCGTTGCGCGGGAGGAGCTGCGTTGCGCGGGAGGAGCTGCGTTGCGCGGGAGGAGCTGTGTAGTGCGGGAGGAGCTGTGTAGTGCGGGAGGAGCTGTGTAGTGCGGGAGGAGCTGCGTTGTGCGGGAGGAGCTGCGTAGCGCGGGAGGAGCTGCGTTGCGCGGGAGGAGCTGCGTTGCGCGGGAGGAGCTGCGTTGCGCGGGAGGAGCTGCGTTGCGCGGGAGGAGCTGCGTAGTGCGCGGAGCTGCGTAGTGCGCGGAGCTGTGTAGTGCGCGGAGCTGTGTAGTGCGCGGAGCTGTGTTGTGCGGGAGGAGCTGTGTTGTGCGGGAGGAGCTGTGTTGTGCGGGAGGAGCTGTGTTGTGCGGGAGGAGCTGCGTAGCACGGGAGGAGCTGCGTAGCGCGGGAGGAGCTGTGTTGTGCGGGGCTTGTGTTGTGCGGGAGGAGCTGTGTTGTGCGGGGCTTGTGTTGTGCGGGAGGGGCTTGTGTTGTGCGGGAGGAGCTGCGTTGTGCGGGAGGAGCTGTGTAGTGCGGGAGGAGCTGTGTTGTGCGGGAGGAGCTGTGTTGTGCGGGAGGAGCTGTGTTGTGCGGGAGGAGCTGTGTTGTGCGGGAGGAGCTGTGTTTTGCGCTAGGAGCTGTGTTGTGCGGGAGGAGCTGTGTTGTGTGGGAGGAGCTGTGTTGTGCGGGAGGAGCTGTGTTGTGCGGGAGGAGCTGTGTTGTGCGGGAGGAGCTGCGTTGTGCGGGAGGAGCTGTGTTGTGCGGGAGGAGCTGCGTTGTGCGGGAGGAGCTGTGTTGTGCGGGAGGAGCTGTGTTGCGCGGGGGGAGCTGTGTTGCGCGGGGGGAGCTGTGTTGTGCGGGGGGAGCTGTGTTGTGCGGGAGGAGCTGCGTAGTGCGGGAGGAGCTGCGTTGCGCGGGAGGAGCTGCGTTGCGCGGGAGGAGCTGCGTTGCGCGGGAGGAGCTGCGTTGCGCGGGAGGAGCTGCGTTGCGCGGGAGGAGCTGCGTTGCGCGGGAGGAGCTGCGTTGCGCGGGAGGAGCTGCGTTGCGCGGGAGGAGCTGCGTTGCGCGGGAGGAGCTGCGTTGCGCGGGAGGAGCTGTGTAGTGCGGGAGGAGCTGTGTTGTGCGGGAGGAGCTGTGTTGTGCGGGAGGAGCTGTGTAGTGCGGGAGGAGCTGTGTTGTGCGGGAGGAGCTGTGTAGTGCGGGAGGAGCTGTGTTGTGCGGGGCTTGTGTTGTGCGGGAGGGGCTTGTGTTGTGCGGGAGGAGCTGCGTTGTGCGGGAGGAGCTGCGTAGTGCGGGAGGAGCTGTGTAGTGCGGGAGGAGCTGTGTTGTGCGGGAGGAGCTGTGTTGTGCGGGAGGAGCTGTGTTTTGCGCTAGGAGCTGTGTTGTGCGGGAGGAGCTGTGTTGTGTGGGAGGAGCTGTGTTGTGCGGGAGGAGCTGTGTTGTGCGGGAGGAGCTGTGTTGTGCGGGAGGAGCTGTGTTGTGCGGGAGGAGCTGCGTTGTGCGGGAGGAGCTGCGTTGTGCGGGAGGAGCTGTGTTGCGCGGGGGGAGCTGTGTTGCGCGGGGGGAGCTGTGTTGCGCGGGGGGAGCTGTGTTGCGCGGGGGGAGCTGTGTTGCGCGGGAGGAGCTGCGTTGTGCGGGAGGAGCTGCGTTGTGCGGGAGGAGCTGCGTTGTGCGGGAGGAGCTGCGTTGTGCGGGAGGAGCTGCGTTGTGCGGGAGGAGCTGCGTTGTGCGGGAGGAGCTGCGTTGTGCGGGAGGAGCTGCGTTGTGCGGGAGGAGCTGCGTTGTGCGGGAGGAGCTGCGTAGTGCGGGAGGAGCTGCGTAGTGCGGGAGGAGCTGCGTAGTGCGGGAGGAGCTGCGTAGTGCGGGAGGAGCTGCGTTGTGCGGGAGGAGCTGCGTTGTGCGGGGCTGTTATTGTGCGGGAGGAGCTGTGTTGTGCGGGAGGAGCTGTGTTGTGCGGGAGGAGCTGCGTTGTGCGGGAGGAGCTGTGTAGTGCAGGAGCTGCGTAGTTCGCGAGGAGCTGCGTAGTGCGCGAGGAGCTGCGTTGTGCGGGAGGAGCTGCGTAGTGCGCCTGGAGCTGCGTAGTGCTCGAGGAGCTGCGTAGTGCGGGAGGAGCTGCGTAGTGCGGGAGGAGCTGCGTAGTGCGGGAGGAGCTGCGTAGTGCGGGAGGAGCTGCGTAGTGCGGGAGGAGCTGCGTAGTGCGGGAGGAGCTGCGTAGTGCGGGAGGAGCTGCGTTGTGCGGGAGGAGCTGCGTTGTGCGGGAGGAGCTGCGTTGTGCGGGAGGAGCTGCGTTGTGCGGGAGGAGCTGCGTAGTGCGGGAGGAGCTGCGTTGTGCGGGAGGAGCTGCGTTGTGCGGGAGGAGCTGCGTAGTGCGGGAGGAGCTGCGTTGTGCGGGGCTGTTATTTTGCAGGAGGGGCTTGTGTTGTGCGGGGCTGTTATTTTGCAGGAGGGGCTTGTGTTGTGCGGGGCTGTTATTTTGCAGGAGGGGCTTGTGTTGTGCGGGGCTGTTATTTTGCAGGAGGGGCTTGTGTTGTGCGGGGCTGTTATTTTGCAGGAGGGGCTTGTGTTGTGCGGGGCTGTTATTTTGCAGGAGGGGCTTGTGTAGTGCGGGGCTGTTATTTTGCAGGAGGGGCTTGTGTTGTGCGGGGCTGTTATTTTGCAGGAGGGGCTCATGTTTTGAGCCAGGAGCTGTGTTGTGTGGGAGGAGCTGTGTTGTGTGGGAGGAGCTGTGTTGTGTGGGAGGAGCTGTGTTGTGTGGGAGGAGCTGTTATTTTGCAGGAGGGGCTTGTGTTGTGCGGGGCTGTTATTTTGCAGGAGGAGCTTGTGTTGTGCGGGGCTGTTATTTTGCAGGAGGGGCTTGTGTTGTGCGGGGCTGTTATTTTGCAGGAGGGGCTTGTGTTGTGCGGGGCTGTTATTTTGCAGGAGGGGCTTGTGTTGTGCGGGGCTGTTATTTTGCAGGAGGGGCTTGTATTGTGCAGGAGGAGCTGCGTCGTTTCACCTCGAGTGTTTTGTTTGTTACTTTTTTTGAGGTTCTCACGATAATTTTGACCATTCTATATTTTTGTATTCAACTTAATCGGAAAGAATTCACGTCTCCATTAGGATTTAACCCACCTCCACCCCTAGGGGCTTATTCACCCTTTCTATGCTATTGAATTTTTAATCAAATGATCATTGGAAACAGAATTTTGTGGGGGGGGGGGGTTTAAATTTTTTTTTATAAAAAAATATATGAGCTTTTTTAAAAAATTTTGAAGCATTGTGGGACATGACCAGCAGGGGGCGCCCTCTCATGTAGGTTATACTTCAGCATTGCGGAGCAGCCCTCATCTCTTCTCTGGTTAACTGTTACAGTGTATCGGACTGTAATCGAGAGAATTGTCAAGACTGACACATTGTAACAAAATCCGTCCTGTAGTTGTAGCCTCAGGAGCGTTTTATAGCGACCTGCATGTATTCCACCGCCTCTTCTGTCCGGATTATTGCTGGAATCATAAAGACAAGTACATCATCACCTACTACTGCAGCCATTACCCTCCAGGGGCTGATAACAGAGAGAAATAGTCTAGCAAGTTATTATGCGACTTACCGCCACTCCCTTCCGCCACCACCACCGCACAATACAGCTCGTCCCCATCCGTAATACCGCCATCTACAGGCAGGGTAGATTATATCATCATCAGAACCGAACCGTGTCCTATCACCCCCAACTGATACACTGTCACTACACCTCTGCTGTCCTATAACAGGGGTATGTCCTCTACTCACCTCCATCTCCATCTGTGGATCCATAGGTAGCAGTATTATAGTAGTTATATTCCTGTACATAGGGGGCAGTATTATAGTAGTCATATTCTTGTACATAGGGGGCAGTATTATAGTAGTTATATTCTTGTACATAGGGGGCAGTATTATAGTAGTTATATTCCTGTACATAGGGGGCAGTATTATAGTAGTTATATTCCTGTACATAGGGGGCAGTATTATAGTAGTCATATTCCTGTACATAGGGGACAGTATTATAGTAGTTATATTCTTGTACATAGGGGCAGTATTATAGTAGTTATATTCCTGTACATAGGGGGCAGTATTATAGTAGTTATATTCTTGTACATAGGGGCAGTATTATAGTAGTTATATTCCTGTACATAGGGGGCAGTATTATAGTAGTTACATTCTTGTACATAGGGGGCAGTATTATAGTAGTTATATTCCTGTACATAGGGGGCAGTATTATAGTAGTTATATTCCTGTACATAGGTAGCAGTATTATAGTAGTTATATTCCTGTACATAGGGGGCAGTATTATAGTAGTTATATTCCTGTACATAGGGGGCAGTATTATAGTAGTTATATCCCTGTACATAGGGGCAGTATTATAGTAGTTATATTCTTGTACATAGGGAGCAGTGTTATAGTAGTTATATTCCTGTACATAGGGGGCAGTATTATAGTAGTTATATTCTTGTACATAGGGGGCAGTATTATAGTAGTTATATCCCTGTACATAGGGGGCAGTATTATAGTAGTTATATTCCTGTACATAGGGGGCAGTATTATAGTAGTTATATTCCTGTACATAGGGGGCAGTATTATAGTAGTCATATTCCTGTACATAGGGGGCAGTATTATAGTAGTTATATTCTTGTACATAGGGGCAGTATTATAGTAGTTATATTCCTGTACATAGGGGGCAGTATTATAGTAGTTATATTCCTGTACATAGGGGGCAGTATTATAGTAGTTACATTCTTGTACATAGGGGGCAGTATTATAGTAGTTATATTCCTGTACATAGGGGGCAGTATTATAGTAGTTATATTCCTGTACATAGGTAGCAGTATTATAGTAGTTATATTCCTGTACATAGGGGGCAGTATTATAGTAGTCATATTCTTGTACATAGGGGGCAGTATTATAGCAGTTATATTCTTGTACATAGGGGGCAGTATTATAGTAGTTATATTCCTGTACATAGGGGACAGTATTATAGTAGTTATATTCCTGTACATAGGGGGCAGTATTATAGTAGTCATATTCCTGTACATAGGGGGCAGTATTATAGTAGTTATATTCTTGTACATAGGGGCAGTATTATAGTAGTTATATTCCTGTACATAGGGGGCAGTATTATAGTAGTTATATTCCTGTACATAGGGGGCAGTATTATAGTAGTTATATTCCTGTACATAGGGGGCAGTATTATAGTAGTTATATCCCTGTACATAGGGGGCAGTATTATAGTAGTTATATTCCTGTGAATAGGGGGCAGTATTATAGTAGTTATATTCCTGTACATAGGGGCAGTATTATAGTAGTTATATTCTTGTACATAGGGGGCAGTATTATAGTAGTTATATTCTTGTACATAGGAGGCAGTATTATAGTAGTTATATTCTTGTACATAGGGGGCAGTATTATAGTAGTAATATCCCTGTACATAGGGGGCAGTATTATAGTAGTTATATTCCTGTACATAGGGGGCAGTATTATAGTAGTAATATCCCTGTACATAGGGGGCAGTATTATAGTAGTTATATTCTTGTACATAGGGGGCAGTATTATAGTAGTTATATTCCTGTACATAGGGGGCAGTTTTATAGTAGTTATATTCCTGTACATAGGGGGCAGTATTATAGTAGTTATATTCCTGTACATAGGGGGCAGTATTATAGTAGTTATATTCCTGTACATAGGGGGCAGTATTATAGTAGTTATATTCTTGTACATAGGGGCAGTATTATAGTAGTTATATTCCTGTACATAGGGGGCAGTATTATAGTAGTTATATTCCTGTACATCGGGGGCAGTATTATAGTAGTTATATTCTTGTACATAGGAGCAGTATTATAGTAGTTATATTCTTGTACATAGGGGGCAGTATTATAGTAGTTATATTCCTGTACATAGGTGGTAGTATTATAGTAGTTATATTCCTGTACATAGGGGGCAGTATTATAGTAGTTATATTCCTGTACATAGAGGGCAGTATTATAGTAGTTATATTCTTGTACATAGGTGGTAGTATTATAGTAGTTATATTCCTGTACATAGGGGGCAGTATTATAGTAGTTATATCCCTGTACATAGGGGGCAGTATTATAGTAGTTATATTCCTGTACATAGGGGGCAGTATTATAGTAGTTATATTCCTGTACATAGGGGGCAGTATTATAGTAGTTATATTCCTGTACATAGGGAGCAGTCTTATAGTAGTTATATTTTTGTACATAGGGGGCAGTATTATAGTAGTTATATTCCTGTACATAGGGGGCAGTATTATAGTAGTTATATTCTTGTACATAGGGGGCAGTATTATAGTAGTAATATCCCTGTACATAGGGGGCAGTATTATAGTAGTTATATTCCTGTACATAGGGGGCAGTATTATAGTAGTAATATCCCTGTACATAGGGGGCAGTATTATAGTAGTTATATTCTTGTACATAGGGGGCAGTATTATAGTAGTTATATTCCTGTACATAGGGGGCAGTATTATAGTAGTTATATTCTTGTACATAGGGGCAGTATTATAGTAGTTATATTCCTGTACATAGGGGGCAGTATTATAGTAGTTATATTCCTGTACATCGGGGGCAGTATTATAGTAGTTATATTCTTGTACATAGGAGCAGTATTATAGTAGTTATATTCTTGTACATAGGGGGCAGTATTATAGTAGTTATATTCCTGTACATAGGTGGTAGTATTATAGTAGTTATATTCCTGTACATAGGGGGCAGTATTATAGTAGTTATATTCTTGTACATAGGGGGCTGTATTATAGTAGTTATATTCCTGTACATAGGTGGTAGTATTATAGTAGTTATATTCCTGTACATAGGGGGCAGTATTATAATAGTTATATTCCTGTACATAGGGGGCAGTATTATAGTAGTTATATTTTTGTACATAGGGGGCAGTATTATAGTAGTTATATTCCTGTACATAGGGGGCAGTATTATAGTAGTTATATTTTTGTACATAGGGGGCAGTATTATAGTAGTTATATTCCTGTACATAGGGGGCAGTATTATAGTAGTTATATACTTGTACATAGGGGGCAGTATTATAGTAGTTATATTCCTGTACATAGGGGGCAGTATTACAGTAGTTATATTCTTGTACATAGGGGGCAGTATTATAGTAGTTATATTCCTGTACATAGGGGGCAGTATTATAGTAGTTATATTCCTGTACATAGGGGCAGTATTATAGTAGTTATATTCCTGTACATAGGGGTCAGTATTATAGTAGTTATATTCCTGTACATAGGGGGCAGTATTATAGTAGTTATATTCCTGTACATAGGGGGCAGTATTATTGTAGTTATATTCCTGTACATAGGGGGCAGTATTATAGTAGTTATATTCCTGTACATAGGGGGCAGTATTATAGTAGTTATATTCCTGTACATAGGGGGCAGTATTATAGTAGTTATATTCCTGTACATAGGGGGCAGTATTATAGTAGTTATATTCCTGTACATAGGGGGCAGTATTATAGTAGTTATATATTCCTGTACATAGGGGGCAATATTATAGTAGTTATATTTTCCTGTACATAGGGGCGGTATTATAGTAGTTATATATTCCTGTACATAGGGGGCAGTATTATAGTAGTTATATATTCCTGTACATAGGGGGCAGTATTATAGTAGTTATATATTCCTGTACATAGGGGGCAGTATTATAGTAGTTATATTCCTGTACATAGGGGGCAGTATTATAGTAGTTATATATTCCTGTACATAGGGAGCAGTATTATAGTAGTTATATTCTTGTACACAGGGGGCAGTATTATAGTAGTTATATTCCTGTACATAGGGGGCAGTATTATAGTAGTTATATTCCTGTACATAGGGGGCAGTATTATAGTAGTTACATTCTTGTACATAGGGGGCAGTATTATCGTAGTTATATTCCTGTACATAGGGGGCAGTATTATAGTAGTTATATTCCTGTACATAGGGGGCAGTATTATAGTAGTTATATTCTTGTACATAGGGGGTAGTATTATAGTAGTTATATTCCTGTACATAGGGGGCAGTATTATAGTAGTTATATTCCTGTACATAGGGGGCAGTATTATAGTAGTTATATTCTTGTACATAGGGGGCAGTATTATAGTAGTTATATTCCTGTACATAGGGGGCAGTATTATAGTAGTTATATATTCCTGTACATAGGGGGCAGTATTATAGTAGTTATATATTCCTGTACATAGGGGGCAGTATTATAGTAGTTATATTCCTGTACATAGGGGGCAGTATTATAGTAGTTATATATTCCTGTACATAGGGGGCAGTATTATAGTAGTTATATCCCTGTATATAGGGGGCAGTATTATAGTAGTTATATCCCTGTACATAGGGGGCAGTATTATAGTAGTTATATTCTTGTACATAGGGGGCAGTATTATAGTAGTTATATTCCTGTACATAGGGGGCAGTATTATAGTAGTTATATTCTTGTACACAGGGAGCAGTATTATAGTAGTTATATTCTTGTACATAGGGAGCAGTATTATAGTAGTTATATTCCTGTGCATATGGGGCAGTATTATAGTAGTTATATACCTGTACACAGGGAGCAGTATTATAGTAGTTATATTCCTGTACATAGGGGGCAGTATTATAGTAGTTATATATTCCTGTACATAGGGGGCAGTATTATAGTAGTTATATATTCCTGTACATAGGGGGCAGTATTATAGTAGTTATATTCCTGTACATAGGGGGCAGTATTATAGTAGTTATATTTTTGTACATAGGGGGCAGTATTATAGTAGTTATATTCCTGTACATAGGGGGCAGTATTATAGTAGTTATATTCTTGTACATAGGGGGCAGTATTATAGTAGTTATATTCCTGTACATAGGGGGCAGTATTACAGTAGTTATATTCTTGTACATAGGGGGCAGTATTATAGTAGTTATATTCCTGTACATAGGGGGCAGTATTATAGTAGTTATATTCCTGTACATAGGGGCAGTATTATAGTAGTTATATTCCTGTACATAGGGGTCAGTATTATAGTAGTTATATTCCTGTACATAGGGGTCAGTATTATAGTAGTTATATTCTTGTACATAGGGGGTAGTATTATAGTAGTTATATATTCCTGTACATAGGGGGCAATATTATAGTAGTTATATATTCCTGTACATAGGGGGCGGTATTATAGTAGTTATATATTCCTGTACATAGGGGGCAGTATTATAGTAGTTATATATTCCTGTACATAGGGGGCAGTATTATAGTAGTTATATTCCTATACATAGGGGGCAGTATTATAGTAGTTATATTCCTGTACATAGGGGGCAGTATTATAGTAGTTATATTCCTATACATAGGGGGCAGTATTATAGTAGTTATATTCCTGTACATAGGGGGCAGTATTATAGTAGTTATATTCCTGTACATAGGGGGCAGTATTATAGTAGTTATATATTCCTGTACATAGGGGGCAGTATTATAGTAGTTATATATTCCTGTACATAGGGGGCAATTTTTATTAGTATAAACAAACAGAAAATATTACAATACATTCTCATCAGAATGAACAAACAGTTAATTAACAAATATCATACAGATCAGAAAATAATAAATTCATAATAATAATAACTCAAAAAGTCCATCACTGGCAAAAAGAAAAATGTGGAAATTAATATAATTACTTGAAGAATTACCACAGACATATGTTCCTCCATAACTTAACATTATTACCAGTTTTTTTAACCTCTATGGATCGTATCCACCTCAGCTCTGATAATATTTGGGTTACAGCGTTCATGGGCTGGAAGGACTCGCTGTGTGCAGACACTCTGGTCCTGGTGTGCCAGTGGTAGTATTTAATTGTACTGATGATCAGGTACATGGTCACTTGGTCTATGCCGGCTACCTGTGGTGTCACCCCATAGATGATCTCTGGGTAGGTCAGAGACTGCAGTCTTCCTATTTTGAGTCTGTGGGACACCTCCTGCCATATCCGCCTCCCTCCCGGGCACTCAGTGATAAAATGCTCCATGGTCTCCTCCTGCTGACATCCCAAGGGGCACAAACGCTCAGAGAGACTCAAGAATTTTAAATTGCCCCTAACAAAGAGCCTCCCATGCAAGGACAACCAGGCGATATCAAAGAGCTTTGCAGGGAGTCTCGGACTATTGAGGAGCCTCAGACTCTCCTGCAGGGTGGCCGTTGTGCAGTCCCTCAGAGCTGGCCGAACAGTATAGAAGGTCCTACAGATATTGGTATAAAGGTCCTTCCTGGTCTTATTCTCCAAAAATGTCTTGTCTAGCCTCCACTTTTTCAAACACCTGAGACCATACTCCAGATACTGGGGGAGGAAGCCAGGAGTCCATCGGCCCCTCTTGAGACTGCCGCCTCGCACCCAAGACTCTGCAAAAGGCAATATCCAGTCCCTGACACTACTTACCCACAGGAGACCATTATTTGAGTCCAGGCAACCAAAATTTACTTTCAGAAACATGGAGTCAAAAAATACCCTTGGATTTAACATATCCAGCCCACCCACTCTCCTCTGCAGGTAGGTGATCCCCCTTTTTACTGGGTTCAACCTGTTCCCCCATAAAAGTTGGAAGAACAGGCTAAAGAGCCGAGCGGAGAAAGATTCTGGCAAAGGAAAGACGACAGAGACGTAGAGGAAGACAGGGACCAGGTAAGTCTTCAGTAGAGTAACCCTTTCTCTATAGGTCAGCCTCCAGTTCTTCCATCGCTGAACCTTTATATTTCCGGTATCCAACTTCTCTTCCCAATTTAGCTTGGCATTATCTTCCCTCCCAAATTTCACCCCAAGGATCTTAATATGGGTGGAGGCCTTGGCGAATTGTGGCAAATCAAAGCCAGGAGCAGTATCCAATGTCCAGAAAGCCTGACTCTTCTCAAGGTTGACCAGAGACCCGGAGGCCTCTGAGTAACTTCTGATGGCTGCAGACAACATCTCCACCTCACGAGGTTCAGATATCACCACAGTCACATCATCCGCGTAGGCGACTACCTTCAAAGGCAAGCAATGGGGGACCGGCACCCCCTGAAAATCGCACCGCTGCAGTGATCTCAGGAACGGATCGATGGCAAACACATACAGCAGTGGACTCAGGGGGCAGCCCTGTCGCACCCCTGCCTCTACCCTGAAAGTGTCCCCCTGCCAACCATTGATCAGAGGAAAGCTCTTCGCCTCTCTGTACAAAGTTCTCAGCCAATCTATAAATTGTCCCGGAATACCGTACTTTGATAAAGTGGCCCATAGATAATCGTGATCAACCCTGTCAAAGGCTTTAGCCTGGTCCAGACCTACAACATATCTCCCACACCTCAGAGCTTTACATCTCTCAAACATCTCCCTTATCGAGATGACTGCTCCAGAGATGTTCCGCCCTCTTACCGTGCCGTACTGAGAGCCTGCCAACAGTGCCGGGGACAAACAGACTAATCTAGAGAATAGAATTTTTGCCAGAAGTTTCCTGTCGACATTCAAGAGGGCGATCGGCCTCCAATTCTTGATGTCACTAGGCTCCTTACCTTTGGACAGCAGAATAAGGGAGGACACTCTCATGGATGGAGGCATCAGGTGATTTTCTAGACAATTGGTAAACACATCCACAAGAATCGGGGCTAAGAGATCTCTGAACTTCTTATAGAATTCACATGTTATACCATCTGGACCTGGTGCCTTCTTCAGATGTAACTTATCAATGGCCTCTTTAACCTCCTCCTCTGTTATTCCTGCTGTCAAAGGAGAAAAGTCCAAATCTTTAGTGTCAGGACCTGGAGTTGCCTCCAAGAATTGAGCCATTTTCTCTTTATCCAAAACCTTCTTCTGAAATAACTCAGCATAGTACGATCTCACCACCCCCAGGATACCCTCCCGAGATTCCTGCAAAACTCCCTGGGAGTCAGTGAGACCTGTGATCGATTTCTTGGCCACACGTTCCCGGCAATTTTCATACGGATCAGGAACGCCCAGTTTTCCGTAATCTCTCTCGATCACCAGGGACGTGTAGCGGCTGTACTGATACTGTTTTATTTCAGACTTCAGTCGGTCAATTTTTTGTTTGTCCCCCCCTCCCGCCGAATACAGTGACTCCAATTCTTTCCGCAGCTTGAGATACTGGCTGTACTTATTCTTACCCTTCTTCACTGACAGTCTCTTTAAGAGGGACCTGATCTCCTCCTTGACGTTCTCCCACCAGTCAGATATGTTGTCATAGAAGTCTACTCTCTGGAGCTGGTCCTGAAAAAGGGAGTGAACACAATTCTGGACATAGGCATCATCCAGGATGCTAGAATTGAGCCTCCATAACCCCCGACCAATGTCCGAGCGGTTAGTGGCTCCTAGGTGAAACAATAAGATAAGATGGTCAGAATATGGAACAACCTTCTCGCTTATACCACTAACATTCTCTGAGGGACTCACAAATGCCATATCGATCCTGCTGTGCCTGTCAGCACACGTATAGGTGTACCGAGGTTTCCTCCCGTCCAAGGTAAATACATCGCATAGGTTTGCCTGTGATATTATGCTCTGTAGGACCCTGGAGTCCCTGACCACTGCTCTGCCCGAGGACCTGTCACCTGATGTCATGGTAACATTGAAATCACCCGCCATTATCACAGGGATAGAGGTAAATAAATGCTGCTTCACCTCATTGAACAGCTGGATTCTCTCTGTCACTGTCTGTGGGCCATAGATGTTGATCAGCCGGAGCCGCCTACCATGGATGGTCACTTCTAGCACCAGGCACCTCCCCATAGCGACCTCCGTCAGCCTGTGCACCATCACGTCTGTGGTGTTAAACAGTATGGCGACCCCGGCGTACGGCTCCACAGCCAGTGACCAGTAAGAAGGACCAGACCGCCACTCACGCTCAGCCTCACGGAGATGCCCTAAGGTGGTCAGACGGGTCTCCTGCAGGAAGATGACATCAGCGCCCAGATATCTTAGGTGGTCATATACGGCGTGTCTGGTCCTTCTTACTTTAATGCTGTTGACGTTGCTGGAAGCAACTTTTAGAGAGAACCCAGCCATCACAGTGAAAAAAAGCAGAGCAGTGACCCCCATCATCATGAGTCAGAGTCAAAGTCCCCCTGTCTTCCACCAGTCTCCATGTCTGAATCCTCAGCGGTATCTACAGGAGGTGGTTTCTTCTTAGTTGGAGGATTCCCTGTGTCCACTTCACACTCATTGTCAATTCTTTGCAGCTCTTTTTCAAAGTCCCCATCAGACTCTGACAAAGCATCAAATCGGTTGGAAAGGACCATGACCCCGTTATCACCACTGGACTTTCTCCTGGTCTTAGGCTCCGCACTGTACTCCTCAGGCTTACGGGAGGATTTGTCTTTTTTTTTCCTTTTATTCTTTTTCACCTCCTCATATTCAGTAGATGTTACAGAGGTGGCTGCCTGAGGCTGGTCGTGGGTTACAACCTCCACACTCCCCTGAGCACTGTCTGACTGCTGGGGTTCTGCATCACCTGACCCCTGTACCTCCCGCCTGGTCAGAATTTGCCCCGACACCAAGGCTTCTTCCTCTAAGGCATCTGCCTCCTGCACCATCTCATCATCAGAGAAATCCCTGGCAATGTTATGCCAGGCCTCCGGGCAATCCTTGTGTGGGTGGCCCATCTCTCCGCAGAGGTTACATCTGACCGTCTCACAGGTGGCACTGAGATGACCGACCTCGCCGCACAGGTTGCATTTAACTACTGTACATACTTTGGCCACGTGACCGATCTTACCACATCTAAAGCACTTCCGTGGCTGCCCGGGATAGAAGCAGACGCCCTTTTCTCTGCCTATATAGAAGGAGTTGGGGAGGTGCAGGGTGATGTTGTTAAACTGCCTCAACTTCACCAGAACCTTCCACCCTCCAGTCCAGATACCGTCGGCGTCTCGGTTCTTAGTGAGGTCTGACACCAGATCACAATGGCGCCTGAGCCACACTAGAATGTCCTGAGCGGGAACAGACTCATTCCAGAATATTACATTGACCACCACGGTACCTGGTCTGGATATGGGGACAAACACAAACCTACACCAGCCATCAGTGTCCCCGAACCGGGGGAGTTTATCCCAGAACCTATCCAGACTTGACATAAGTTTAAAGCTGACATCATAGCCCTGTCTGTCTGGAAGGTTGATGACTGCCAGGATGTCATCTGGGGAGAACCCCATCTGGTGGCACAGGAGATCCCGCACCACAAACCTCCTATCCGGGAGATCTTCCTTTGCGCCTCTGATCTTAAAGCGCACCACATTCCTCCTTTTGAACGCCTGCCCTGTGTAGTGTGCGCCGGAGGTGAAGGAGGGAGCGCCGCGGCTCCAGGCATTTTTAGGAGGTTCCGGATGGGGCTCACTACGGGTATTGGGGGGAGGGTCTGATCTAGAAGGACCTGACTTTACAAGGGGGCTCGATGTTAAAGGGGGGAAGTCACGCACATTATCTTGTACAACCCCCTGCCCCCCATCCACCTCTATGTTATCCCCCGGTGGCTGCAACTCCCAAATAGACTTAGGGTCCCCTCCATCCCCCAACCCCTCAGGTACAGCAGAATGTCCTACAGTGTCCCCAGTCTCAAGCACGTTAGAGTTCTCCTGGGTCACCGCATCACCCTGACCCATAGATGAAAGTTCACCATCTTGCAGCTGCACAGACTCTGCTGGGACTTGTGGTACTACAGGTCCATACACCTGCTCTGGGACCGCTGCAGAGGTCTGCGGCTGATCTAGTGTCTGTCCCTTCTGGAATGAGAAGCTGGCAGGCTTGATAATCTGTGTCACACGTTGGGGTACATCTGGGGGGACAGGTCCTGCTTGTGCTGTAGGGGCCCGGGGCCCAGAGTCACAGCTCTGCCTCTGCTGGGAGAAGCGCTCCTGGTTCCTGTATGACTCGGCCAGGGGTCCCATCTTCTCCAGGACACAGTCCATATCTCTGACCACCTGTGCCAGCTCTATGCCTAGTCCCTGCAGCTTGGAGTTATACAGGGCGCTGCTTTCAGGGTGTGCAGTTCTAAGAGAGTACATACAGTCAATTTGCATCTGCAGCATTTTCTTATGATTAGTCAGCTCCCCCATCCTCCTTACCAGGGTCGGTATCTCCTCCGCCAACTGCAGCTCCGGTGCCCGTGCGGACTCCTTCCCCTGCTGTGCTGGTCGGGGTGCAGCTCCAGATGGTTTGGGTGCACCTGTCTCCTTCCCAGGCTTGTGGCTTGCACTTGCAGGGGCCTGTTCACACTTAGCAGTGCTCATAGTTACAGTCTGCGGCTTTACTGCTGACCTGGTGCGGCCTGTAGCGGCCATGCTGGACACCACATCCCTCTGCTGCAGGTTCTCTCGCAGGGTCTGTCTCTCCAGAGACGTTCTCCTCTGTCTTGGTGCAGGAGTGGGGGGCTGTACACCTGCTGCTGATCTCTCACTCTGCTGCATCACCTGTGCTCCTCCACGCTGGCTGGACATGGGACTTGCTGCTTTCATTGCTGCTTCAGTTACTTCCACTTCTTCATTCTTTCTCATCACAATCGCATTGTCTGCAATCTGTCCACAATCTTTACTGGGTACTTTGGGATTTGCATCCCTAGAAGGTTTTTGGGAGTTCACTCCCAGTGTAGGCCTGGAAGCCTGGGCCTTGCCTGGGGAATCTCCCCACCCAGGGTGGCCCCGCCCTGGGCTAGCTCCAGACATGCAGAGACTCAGGAGCTCAGCTCATACACGTCCTCACAGCAAGGGGGCAGTATTATAGTAGTTATATTCCTGTACATAGGGGGCAGTATTATAGTAGTTATATTCCTGTACATAGGAGGCAGTATTATAGTAGTTATATTCTTGTACATAGGGGGCAGAATTATAGTAGTTATATTCCTGTACATAAGGGGCAGTATTATAGTAGTTATATTCCTGTACATAGGGGGCAGTATTATAGTAGTTATATTCCTGTACATAAGGGGCAGTATTATAGTAGTTATATCCCTGTACATAGGGGGCAGTATTATAGTAGTTATATTCCTGTACATAGGGGGCAGTATTATAGTAGTTATATATTCCTGTACATAGGGAGCAGTATTATAGTAGTTATATTCTTGTACACAGGGGGCAGTATTATAGTAGTTATATTCCTGTACATAGGGGGCAGTATTATAGTAGTTACATTCTTGTACATAGGGGGCAGTATTATCGTAGTTATATTCCTGTACATAGGGGGCAGTATTATAGTAGTTATATTCCTGTACATAGGGGGCAGTATTATAGTAGTTATATTCCTGTACATAGGAGGCAGTATTATAGTAGTTATATCCCTGTACATAGGGGGCAGTATTATGGTAGTTATATCCCTGTACATAGGGGGCAGTATTATAGTAGTTATATTCCTGTACATAGGGGGCAGTATTATAGTAGTTATATTCTTGTACATAGGGGTCAGTATTATAGTAGTTATATTCTTGTACATAGGGGGCAGTATTATCGTAGTTATATTCCTGTACATAGGGGGCAGTATTATAGTAGTTATATTCCTGTACATAGGGGGCAGTATTATAGTAGTTATATTCTTGTACATAGGGGGCAGTATTATAGTAGTTATATTCCTGTACATAGGGGGCAGTATTATAGTAGTTATATTCCTGTACATAGGGGGCAGTATTATAGTAGTTATATATTCCTGTACATAGGGGGCAGTATTATAGTAGTTATATATTCCTGTACATAGGGGGCAGTATTATAGTAGTTATATATTCCTGTACATAGGGGGCAGTATTATAGTAGTTATATTCTTGTACATAGGGAGCAGTATTATAGTAGTTATATTCTTGTACACAGGGAGCAGTATTATAGTAGTTATATTCTTGTACATAGGGAGCAGTATTATAGTAGTTATATTCTTGTACATATGGGGCAGTATTATAGTAGTTATATTCTTGTACATAGGGGGCAGTATTATAGTAGTTATATTCCTGTACATAGGGGGCAGTATTATAGTAGTTATATTCTTGTACACAGGGAGCAGTATTATAGTAGTTATATTCTTGTACATAGGGAGCAGTATTATAGTAGTTATATTCCTGTACATATGGGGCAGTATTATAGTAGTTATATACCTGTACAAAGGGAGCAGTATTATAGTAGTTATATTCCTGTACATAGGGGGCAGTATTATAGTAGTTATATATTCCTGTACATAGGGGGCAGTATTATAGTAGTTATATTCCTGTACATAGGGAGCAGTATTATAGTAGTTATATTCTTGTACACAGGGGGCAGTATTATAGTAGTTATATTCCTGTACATAGGGGGCAGTATTATAGTAGTTACATTCTTGTACATAGGGGGCAGTATTATCGTAGTTATATTCCTGTACATAGGGGGCAGTATTATAGTAGTTATATTCCTGTACATAGGGGGCAGTATTATAGTAGTTATATTCCTGTACATAGGGGGCAGTATTATAGTAGTTATATTCCTGTACATAGAGGGCAGTATTATAGTAGTTATATTCCTGTACATAGGGGGCAGTATTATAGTAGTTGTATTCTTGTACATAGGGGGCAGTATTATAGTAGTTATATTCCTGTACATAGGGGGCAGTATTATAGTAGTTATATTCTTGTACATAGGGGCAGTATTATAGTAGTTATATTCCTGTACATAAGGGGCAGTATTATAGTAGTTATATCCCTGTACATAGGGGGCAGTATTATAGTAGTTATATTCCTGCACATAGGGGGCAGTATTATAGTAGTTATATTCCTGTACATAGGGGGCAGTATTATAGTAGTTATATTCCTGTACATAGGGGGCAGTATTATAGTAGTTATATTCCTGTACATAGGAGGCAGTATTATAGTAGTTATATTCCTGTACATAGGGGGCGGTATTATAGTAGTTATATTCCTGTACATAGGGGGCAGTATTATAGTAGTTATATTCCTGTACATAGGGGGCGGTATTATAGTAGTTATATTCCTGTACATATGGGGCGGTATTATAGTAGTTATATTCCTGTACATAGGGGGCGGTATTATAGTAGTTATATTCCTGTACATAGGGGGCAGTATTATAGTAGTTATTTTCCTGTACATAGGGGGCAGTATTATAGTAGTTATATTCCTGTACATAGGGGGCAGTATTATAGTAGTTATATTCCTGTACATAGGGGGCGGTATTATAGTAGTTATATTCCTGTACATATGGGGCAGTATTATAGTAGTTATATTCCTGTACATAGGGGGCAGTATTATAGTAGTTATATTCTTGTACATAGGGGGCAGTATTATAGTAGTTATATTCTTGTACATAGGGGGCAGTATTATAGTAGTTATATTCCTGTACATAGGGGGGCAGTATTATAGTAGTTATATTCCTGTACATAGGGGGCAGTATTATAGTAGTTATATTCTTGTACATAGGGGCAGTATTATAGTAGTTATATTCTTGTACATAGGGGGCAGTATTATAGTAGTTATATTCTTGTACATAGGGGCAGTATTATAGTAGTTATATTCCTGTACATAGGGGGGCAGTATTATAGTAGTTATATCCCTGTACATAGGGGCAGTATTATAGTAGTTATATTCTTGTACATAGGGGGCAGTATTATAGTAGTTATATTCTTGTACATAGGGGGCAGTATTATAGTAGTTATATTCTTGTACATAGGGGCAGTATTATAGTAGTTATATTCCTGTACATAGGGGGGCAGTATTATAGTAGTTATATCCCTGTACATAGGGGCAGTATTATAGTAGTTATATCCCTGTACATATGGAGCAGTATTATAGTAGTTATATTCCTATACATAGGGGGCAGTATTATAGTAGTTATATTCCTGTACATAGGGGGCAGTATTATAGTAGTTATATACTTGTACATAGGGGGCAGTATTATAGTAGTTATATTCCTGTACATAGGGGGCAGTATTATAGTAGTTATACTCCTGTACATAGGGGGCAGTATTATAGTAGTTATATTCCTGTACATAGGGGGCAGTATTATAGTAGTTATATCCCTGTACATAGGGGGCAGTATTATAGTAGTTATATACTTGTACATAGGGGGCAGTATTATAGTAGTTATATTCCTGTACGTAGGGGGCAGTATTATAGTAGTTATACTCCTGTACGTAGGGGGCAGTATTATAGTAGTTATATTCCTGTACATAGGGGGCAGTATTATAGTAGTTATATCCCTGTACATAGGGGGCAGTATTATAGTAGTTATATTCCTGTACATAGGGGGCAGTATTATAGTAGTTATATTCTTGTACATAGGGGGCAGTATTATAGTAGTTATATTCCTGTACATAGGAGCAGTATTATAGTGGTTATATTCTTGTACATAGGGGGCAGTATTATAGTAGTTATATTCCTGTACATAGGGGGCAGTATTATAGTAGTTATATCCCTGTACATAGGGGCAGTATTATAGTAGTTATATTCCTGTACATAGGGGGCAGTATTATAGTAGTTATATTCCTGTACATAGGGGGCAGTATTATAGTAGTTATATTCTTGTACATAGGGGGCAGTATTATAGTAGTTATATTCCTGTACATAGGGGGCAGTATTATAGTAGTTATATTCTTGTACATAGGGGGCAGTATTATAGTAGTTATATCCCTGTACATAGGGGCAGTATTATAGTAGTTATATCCCTGTACATAGGGGCAGTATTATAGTAGTTATATTCCTGTACATAGGAGCAGTATTATAGTGGTTATATTCTTGTACATAGGGGGCAGTATTATAGTAGTTATATTCCTGTACATAGGGGGCGGTATTATAGTAGTTATATTCCTGTACATAGGGGGCAGTATTATAGTAGTTATATTCCTGTACATAGGGGGAAGTATTATAGTAGTTATATTCTTGTACATAGGGGGCAGTATTATAGTAGTTATATTCTTGTACATAGGGGGCAGTATTATAGTAGTTATATTCCTGTACATAGGGGGGCAGTATTATAGTAGTTATATTCCTGTACATAGGGGGCAGTATTATAGTAGTTATATTCTTGTACATAGGGGGCAGTATTATAGTAGTTATATCCCTGTACATAGGGGCAGTATTATAGTAGTTATATCCCTGTACATAGGGGCAGTATTATAGTAGTTATATTCCTGTACATAGGGGGCAGTATTATAGTAGTTATATTCTTGTACATAGGGGGCAGTATTATAGTAGTTATATTCCTGTACATAGGAGCAGTATTATAGTGGTTATATTCTTGTACATAGGGGGCAGTATTATAGTAGTTATATTCCTGTACATAGGGGGCAGTATTATAGTAGTTATATTCCTGTACATAGGGGGCAGTATTATAGTAGTTATATTCTTGTACATAGGGGGCAGTATTATAGTAGTTATATTCCTGTGCATAGGGGGCAGTATTATAGTAGTTATATTCTTGTACATAGGGGGCAGTATTATAGTAGTTATATCCCTGTACATAGGGGCAGTATTATAGTAGTTATATTCCTGTACATAGGGGGCAGTATTATAGTAGTTATATTCTTGTACATAGGGGGCAGTATTATAGTAGTTATATTCTTGTACATAGAGGGCAGTATTATAGTAGTTATATTCCTGTACATAGGGGGCAGTATTATAGTAGTTATATTCCTGTACATAGGGGGCAGTATTATAGTAGTTATATTCTTGTACATAGGGGGCAGTATTATAGTAGTTATATTCCTGTACATAGGGGGCAGTATTATAGTAGTTATATTCCTGTACATAGGGGGCAGTATTATAGCAGTTATATTCCTGTATATAGGGGGCAGCATTATAGTAGTTATATTCTTGTACATAGGGGGCAGTATTATAGTAGTTATATTCCTGTACATAGGTGGCAGTATTATAGTAGTTATATTCCTGTACATAGGGGGCAGTATTATAGCAGTTATATTCTTGTACATAGGGGGCAGTATTATAGTAGTTATATCCCTGTACATAGGGGCAGTATTATAGTAGTTATATTCCTGTACATAGGGGGCAGTATTATAGTAGTTATATTCTTGTACATAGGGGGCAGTATTATAGTAGTTATATTCTTGTACATAGGGGGCAGTATTATAGTAGTTATATCCCTGTACATAGGGGCAGTATTATAGTAGTTATATCCCTGTACATAGGGGCAGTATTATAGTAGTTATATTCCTGTACATGGGGGGCAGTATTATAGTAGTTATATTCTTGTACATAGGGGGCAGTATTATAGTAGTTATATTCCTGTACATAGGAGCAGTATTATAGTGGTTATATTCTTGTACATAGGGGGCAGTATTATAGTAGTTATATTCCTGTACATAGGGGGCAGTATTATAGTAGTTATATTCCTGTACATAGGGGGCAGTATTATAGTAGTTATATTCTTGTACATAGGGGGCAGTATTATAGTAGTTATATTCCTGTACATAGGGGGCAGTATTATAGTAGTTATATTCTTGTACATAGGGGGCAGTATTATAGTAGTTATATCCCTGTACATAGGGGCAGTATTATAGTAGTTATATTCCTGTACATAGGGGGCAGTATTATAGTAGTTATATTCTTGTACATAGGGGCCAGTATTATAGTAGTTATATTCCTGTACATAGGGGGCAGTATTATAGTAGTTATATTCTTGTACATAGAGGGCAGTATTATAGTAGTTATATTCCTGTACATAGGGGGCAGTATTATAGTAGTTATATTCTTGTACATAGAGGGCAGTATTATAGTAGTTATATTCCTGTACATAGGGGGCAGTATTATAGTAGTTATATTCCTGTACATAGGGGGCAGTATTATAGTAGTTATATTCTTGTATATAGGGGGCAGTATTATAGTAGTTATATTCCTGTACATAGGGGGCAGTATTATAGTAGTTATATTCCTGTACATAGGGGGCAGTATTATAGCAGTTATATTCCTGTATAAAGGGGGCAGCATTATAGTAGTTATATTCTTGTACATAGGGGGCAGTATTATAGTAGTTATATTCCTGTACATAGGGGGCAGTATTATAGTAGTTATATTCCTGTACATAGGGGGCAGTATTATAGCAGTTATATTCCTGTACATAGGGGGCAGCATTATAGCAGTTATATTCCTGTACATAGGGGGCAGCATTATAGCAGTTATATTCCTGTACATAGGGGGCAGCATTATAGTAGTTATATCCCTGTACATAGGGGGCAGTATTATAGCAGTTATATTCCTGTACATAGGGGGCAGTATTATAGCAGTTATATTCCTGTACATAGGGGGCAGCATTATAGCAGTTATATTCCTGTACATAGGGGGCAGTATCATAGTAGTTATATTCCTGTACATAGGGGGCAGTATCATAGAAGTTATATTCTTGTACATAGGGGGCAGTATTATAGTAGTTATATCCCTGTACATAGGGGGCAGTATTATAGTAGTTATATCCCTGTACATAGGGGGCAGTATTATAGTAGTTATATCCCTGTACATAGGGGGAAGTATTATAGTAGTTATATTCCTGTACATAGGAGGCAGTATTATGGTAGTTATATTCTTGTACATAGGGAGCAGTATTATAGTAGTTATATTCTTGTACATAGGGGCAGTATTATAGTAGTTATATTCCTGTACATAGGGGGCAGTATTATAGTAGTTATATTCTTGTACATAGGGGGCAGTATTATAGTAGTTATATTCTTGTACATAGGGGGCAGTATTATAGTAGTTATATTCCTGTACATAGGGGGCAGTATTATAGTAGTTATATTCCTGTACATAGGGGGCAGTATTATAGTAGTTATATTCCTGTACATAGGGGGCAGTATTATAGTAGTTATATTCCTGTACATAGGGGGCAGTATTATAGTAGTTATATTCCTGTACATAGGGGGCAGTATTATAGTAGTTATATACTTGTACATAGGGGGCAGTATTATAGTAGTTATATTCCTGTACGTAGGGGGCAGTATTATAGTAGTTATATTCCTGTGCATAGGGGGCAGTATTATAGTAGCTATATCCCTGTACATAGGGGGCAGTATTATAGTAGTTATATTCTTGTACATAGGGGCAGTATTATAGTAGTTATATTCCTGTACATAGGGGGCAGTATTATAGTAGTTATATTCTTGTACATAGGGGGCAGTATTATAGTAGTTATATTCTTGTACATAGGGGGCAGTATTATAGTAGTAATATCCCTGTACATAGGGGGCAGTATTATAGTAGTTATATTCCTGTACATAGGGGGCAGTATTATAGTAGTAATATCCCTGTACATAGGGGGCAGTATTATAGTAGTTATATTCTTGTACATAGGGGGCAGTATTATAGTAGTTATATTCCTGTACATAGGGGGCAGCATTATAGTAGTTATATTCTTGTACATAGGGGCAGTATTATAGTAGTTATATTCCTGTACATAGGGGGCATTATTATAGTAGTTATATTCTTGTACATATGGAGCAGTATTATAGTAGTTATATTCCTGTACATAGGGGGCAGTATTATAGTAGTTATATTCTTGTACATAGGGGGCAGTATTATAGTAGTTATATTCTTGTACATAGGGAGCAGTATTATAGTAGTTATATTCCTGTACATAGAGGGCAGTGTTATAGAAGTTATATCCCTGTACATAGGGGGCAGTATTATAGTAGTTATATTCCTGTACATAGGGGGCAGTATTATAGTAGTTATATTCCTGTACATAGGAGGCAGTATTATAGTAGTTATATTCCTGTACATAGGGGGCAGTATTATAGTAGTTATATTCCTGTACATAGGGGGAAGCATTATAGTAGTTATATCCCTGTACATAGGGGGCAGTATTATAGTAGTTATATCCCTGTACATAGGAGGCAGTATTATAGTAGTTATATTCCTGTACATAGGGGGCAGTATTATAGTAGTTATATTCTTGTACATAGGGGGCAGTATTATAGTAGTTATATCCTTGTACATAGGGGCAGTATTATAGTAGTTATATCCCTGTACATAGGGAGCAGTATTATAGTAGTTATATTCTTGTACATAGGGGGCAGTATTATAGTAGTTATATTCCTGTACATAGGGGGCAGTATTATAGTAGTTATATTCTTGTACATAGGGGGCAGTATTATAGTAGTTATATTCTTGTACATAGGGGGCAGTATTATAGTAGTTATATTCTTGTACATAGGGGGCAGTATTATAGTAGTTATATTCTTGTACATAGGGGCAGTATTATAGTAGTTATATCCCTGTACATAAGGGGCAGTATTATAGTAGTTATATTCTTGTACATAGGGGGCAGTATTATAGTAGTTATATTCTTGTACATAGGGGGCAGTATTATAGTAGTTATATTCTTGTACATAGGGGCAGTATTATAGTAGTTATATCCCTGTACATAAGGGGCAGTATTATAGTAGTTATATTCCTGTACATAGGGGGCAGTATTATAGTAGTTATATCCCTGTACATAAGGGGCAGTATTATAGTAGTTATATTCTTGTACATAGGGGCAGTATTATAGTAGTTATATCCCTGTACATAAGGGGCAGTATTATAGTGGTTATATTCTTGTACATAGGGGGCAGTATTATAGTAGTTATATTCTTGTACATAGGGGGCAGTATTATAGTAGCTATATCCCTGTACATAGGGGGCAGTATTATAGTAGTTATATTCTTGTACATAGGGGCAGTATTATAGTAGTTATATTCCTGTACATAGGGGGCAGTATTATAGTAGTTATATTCTTGTACATAGGGGGCAGTATTATAGTAGTTATATTCTTGTACATAGGGGGCAGTATTATAGTAGTAATATCCCTGTACATAGGGGGCAGTATTATAGTAGTTATATTCCTGTACATAGGGGGCAGTATTATAGTAGTAATATCCCTGTACATAGGGGGCAGTATTATAGTAGTTATATTCTTGTACATAGGGGGCAGTATTATAGTAGTTATATTCCTGTACATAGGGGGCAGCATTATAGTAGTTATATTCTTGTACATAGGGGCAGTATTATAGTAGTTATATTCCTGTACATAGGGGGCATTATTATAGTAGTTATATTCTTGTACATATGGAGCAGTATTATAGTAGTTATATTCCTGTACATAGGGGGCAGTATTATAGTAGTTATATTCTTGTACATAGGGGTCAGTATTATAGTAGTTATATTCTTGTACATAGGGAGCAGTATTATAGTAGTTATATTCCTGTACATAGAGGGCAGTGTTATAGAAGTTATATCCCTGTACATAGGGGGCAGTATTATAGTAGTTATATTCCTGTACATAGGGGGCAGTATTATAGTAGTTATATTCCTGTACATAGGAGGCAGTATTATAGTAGTTATATTCCTGTACATAGGGGGCAGTATTATAGTAGTTATATTCCTGTACATAGGGGGAAGCATTATAGTAGTTATATCCCTGTACATAGGGGGCAGTATTATAGTAGTTATATCCCTGTACATAGGAGGCAGTATTATAGTAGTTATATTCCTGTACATAGGGGGCAGTATTATAGTAGTTATATTCTTGTACATAGGGGGCAGTATTATAGTAGTTATATCCTTGTACATAGGGGCAGTATTATAGTAGTTATATCCCTGTACATAGGGAGCAGTATTATAGTAGTTATATTCTTGTACATAGGGGGCAGTATTATAGTAGTTATATTCCTGTACATAGGGGGCAGTATTATAGTAGTTATATTCTTGTACATAGGGGGCAGTATTATAGTAGTTATATTCTTGTACATAGGGGGCAGTATTATAGTAGTTATATTCTTGTACATAGGGGGCAGTATTATAGTAGTTATATTCTTGTACATAGGGGCAGTATTATAGTAGTTATATCCCTGTACATAAGGGGCAGTATTATAGTAGTTATATTCTTGTACATAGGGGGCAGTATTATAGTAGTTATATTCTTGTACATAGGGGGCAGTATTATAGTAGTTATATTCTTGTACATAGGGGCAGTATTATAGTAGTTATATCCCTGTACATAAGGGGCAGTATTATAGTAGTTATATTCCTGTACATAGGGGGCAGTATTATAGTAGTTATATCCCTGTACATAAGGGGCAGTATTATAGTAGTTATATTCTTGTACATAGGGGCAGTATTATAGTAGTTATATCCCTGTGCATAAGGGGCAGTATTATAGTGGTTATATTCTTGTACATAGGGGGCAGTATTATAGTAGTTATATTCTTGTACATAGGGGGCAGTATTATAGTAGCTATATTCCTGTACATAGGGGGCAGTATTATAGTAGTTATATTCCTGTACATAGGGGGCAGTATTATAGTAGTTATATTCTTGTACATAGGGGGCAGTATTATAGTAGTTATATTCTTGTACATAGGGGGCAGTATTATAGTAGTTATATTCTTGTACATAGGGGGCAGTATTACAGTAGTTATATTCCTATACATAGGGGGCAGTATTATAGTAGCTATATTCCTGTACATAGGAGGCAGTATTATAGTAGTTATATTCCTGTACATAGGGGGCAGTATTATAGTAGTTATATTCCTGTACATAGGGGGCAGTATTATAGTAGTTATATTCTTGTACATAGGGGGCAGTATTATAGTAGTTATATTCCTGTACATAGGGGGCAGTATTATAGTAGTAATATCCCTGTACATAGGGGGCAGTATTATAGTAGTTATATTCCTGTACATAGGGGGTAGTATTATAGTAGTTATATTCCTGTACATAGGGAGCAGTATTATAGTAGTTATATTCCTGTACATAGGGGGCAGTATTATAGTAGTTATATTCCTGTACATAGGGGGCAGTATTATAGTAGTTATATTCCTATACATAGGGGGCAGTATTATAGTAGTTATATTCTTGTACATAGGGGGCAGTATTATAGTAAGGATTAGTATCCATGTAGTAGATCATCAGGTTCCGCAGTTGTTTTCTTGCAGTGAGGTGGATTGGTCGGCGCTCACCTTTCTTATGTCGGACATATCCTATATATACAGTGATGATGATGAGAGTGCTGAGCAGGAGGAGGATAGGGATCAGCCATGACAAGTAGCCGTGCTGCTTCTTCTCCTCTGTAAGGAGAATATATACATCTTGAGTTACACAATATTGTAGAACCAGCATTTCCTGTGTGTAATGTCCCCCTATGCTGGAGCCCCTTTACTTCCCCAAACCCATGAGACTTCTGAAGGGGACTTGTGGTCTTTGTGGTCATTGAGCTCTAGCATTGGTCCTGTGGCCCAGGATGTAGGTGGAACTTTTTGTGCCTTTCTGTTAGGGACATCCCTGGACCTCTGACAATAATAATACTTCACCACCAATGTATACGGCCTGCACCTAATAATAAGCCTTGCCAGGGCTGAGCAGCTACAGATCCCAGGTGTCCCCTCTGTCACCGTCATATGCATTCTCAAACATAACTAAAAGACTCTATGTAGGAGGTTAAGATGGACCTATCTGGTTTTCCTTCTCCATCATGAAGAGCTCATGCGTGTGGTCATCCCCAGAAGGTCGATAGCTGTTTTTCACATCCTTTGTAGATGGCTCATGGTTGTCCTCATCCTTTGTAGATGGCTCATGGTTGTCCTCATCCTTTGTAGATAGCTCATGGTTGTCCTCATCCTTTGTAGATAGCGCATGGTTGTCCTCATCCTTTGTAGATAGCTCATGGTTGTCCTCATCCTTTGTAGATAGCTCATGGTTGTCCTCATCCTTTGTAGATAGCTCATGGTTGTCCTCATCCTTTGTAGATAGCTCATGGTTGTCTTCATCCTTTGTAGATAGCTCATGGTTGTCCTCATCCTTTGTAGATGGCTCATGGTTGTCCTCATCCTTTGTAGATGGCTCATGGTTGTCCTCATCCTTTGTAGATGGCTCATGGTTGTCCTCATCCTTTGTAGATAGCTCATGGTTGTCTTCATCCTTTGTAGATAGCTCATGGTTGTCCTCATCCTTTGTAGATGGCTCATGGTCGTCCTCATCCTTTGTAGATGGCTCATGGTCGTCCTCATCCTTTGTAGATGGCTCATGGTCGTCCTCATCCTTTGTAGATGGCTCATGGTCGTCCTCATCCTTTGTAGATAGCTCATGGTCGTCCTCATCCTTTGTAGATGGCTCATGGTTGTCCTCATCCTTTGTAGATGGCTCATGGTTGTCCTCATCCTTTGTAAATGGCTCATGGTTGTCCTCATCCTTTGTAGATGGCTCATGGTTGTCCTCATCCTTTGTAGATGGCTCATGGTTGTCCTCATCCTTTGTAGATGGCTCATGGTTGTCCTCATCCTTTGTAGATGGCTCATGGTTGTCCTCATCCTTTGTAGATGGCTCATGGTTGTCCTCATCCTTTGTAGATGGCTCATGGTTGTCCTCATCCTTTGTAGATGGCTCATGGTTGTCCTCATCCTTTGTAGATGGCTCATGGTTGTCCTCATCCTTTGTAGATGGCTCATGGTTGTCTTCGTGTTTTATAGAGGGCATCAGCTTGTCCTCATTCTGCTTATTCCAGACATCAGTGGAACACTTCTGGTGTTCTTCATCTGTAGACTAACTGTTGTCCTTATCTTCTAGGAAGAGCTCATGATTGTTCTCCTCTACTAGTAAAATCCTATGGTTGTCCATGTACTCTCTGATGTCCCAGTTTACCTCCTCATCTGTAGAGAGCTGATGGTTGTCCTCAGGCTATGGGGAGTACTTCTTGATGTTCCTTCTCTCTGTGGACGGCTTTGTGATTGCCTCGTACTCGGAGGAGAGTTGTGTAATTCCTCCTCTGTAGATCTTCTGGTGAGCCGCATACACCGTGGAGTCTTAATAGTTTTACTTATTCACTGTGGAAAGCTCATGGTTGTCCTCATCTCCTCTGTAGTTTCTTCCAGTTGTCCTCATCTTTCTGTAGACTACCTCTAGTTGACCTTATCTCCTTTATAGTCTTTTTCTAGTTGTCCTCATCTCCTCTGTAGCCTCCCTTTAATTGTTGTCACCTTTCTGTAGACTACCTCTAGTTGTCCTCATCTCCTCTGTAGTCTTCTTCCAGTTGTCCTCATCTCCTCTGTAGTCTTCTTCCAGTTGACCTCATCGCCTCTGTAGTCTTCTTCCAGTTGTCCTCATCTCCTCTGTAGTCTTCTTGCAGTTGTCCTCATCTCCTCTGTAGTCTTCTTCCAGTTGTCCTCATCTCCTCTGTAGTCTTTTTCCAGTTGTCCTCATCTCCTCTGTAGTCTTCTTCCAGTTGTCCTCATCTCCTCTGTAGTCTTCTTCCAGTTGTCCTCATCTCCTCTGTAGTCTTCTTCCAGTTGTCCTCATCTCCTCTGTAGTCTTCTTTCAGTTGTCCTCATCTCCTCTGTAGTCTTCTTCCAGTTGTCCTCATCTCCTCTGTAGTCTTCTTCCAGTTGACCTCATCGCCTCTGTAGTGTTCTTCCAGTTGTCCTCATCTCCTCTGTAGTCTTCTTCCAGTTGTCCTCATCTCCTCTGTAGTCTTCTTCCAGTTGTCCTCATCTCCTCTGTAGTCTTCTTCCAGTTGTCCTCATCTCCTCTGTAGTCTTCTTCCAGTTGTCCTCATCTCCTCTGTAGTCTTCTTCCAGTTGTACTCATCTCCTCTGTGGTCTTCTTCCAGTTGTCCTCATCTCCTCTGTAGTCTTCTTCCAGTTGTCCTCATCTTCTCTGTGGTCTTCTTCCAGTTGTACTCATCTCCTCTGTGGTCTTCTTCCAGTTGTACTCATCTCCTCTGTGGTCTTCTTCCAGTTGTCCTCATCTCCTCTGTGGGCTTCTTCAAGTTGTCCTCATCTCCTCTGTAGTCTTCTTCCAGTTGTCCTCATCTCCTCTGTAGTCTTCTTCCAGTTGTCCTCATCTCCTCTGTAGTCTTCTTCCAGTTGTCCTCATCTCCTATGTAGTCTTCTTCCAGTTGTCCTCATCTCCTCTGTAGTCTTCTTCCAGTTGTTCCCATCTCCTCTGTAGTCTTCTTCCAGTTGTCCTCATCTCCTCTGTAGTCTTCTTCCAGTTGTCCTCATCTCCTCTGTAGTCTTCTTCCAGTTGTCCTCATCTCCTCTGTAGTCTTCTTCCAGTTGTCCTCATCTTCTCTGTGGTCTTCTTCCAGTTGTCCTCATCTCCTCTGTAGTCTTCTTCCAGTTGTCCTCATCGCCTCTGTAGTCTTCTTCCAGTTGTCCTCATCGCCTCTGTAGTCTTCTTCCAGTTGTCCTCATCGCCTCTGTAGTCTTCTTCCAGTTGTCCTCATCTCCTCTGTAGTCTTCTTCCAGTTGTCCTCATCGGCTCTGTAGTCTTCTTCCAGTTGTCCTCATCTTCTCTGTGGTCTTCTTCCAGTTGTCCTCATCTCCTCTGTAGTCTTCTTCCAGTTGTCCTCATCGCCTCTGTAGTCTTCTTCCAGTTGTCCTCATCGCCTCTGTAGTCTTCTTCCAGTTGTCCTCATCGCCTCTGTAGTCTTCTTCCAGTTGTCCTCATCTCCTCTGTAGTCTTCTTCCAGTTGTCCTCATCGCCTCTGTAGTCTTCTTCCAGTTGTCCTCATCTCCTCTGTAGTCGTCTTCCAGTTGTCCCCATCTCCTCTGTAGTGTTCCTCCATTTGTCCTCATCTCCTCTGTAGTGTTCTTCCAGTTGTCCTCATCTCCTCTGTAGTCTTCTTCCAGTTGTACTCATCTCCTTTGTGGTCTTCTTCCAGTTGTCCTCATCTCCTCTGTGGGCTTCTTCCAGTTGTCCTCATCTACTCTGTGGGCTACTTCAAGTTGTCCTCATCTACTCTGTAGTCTTCTTCCAGTTGTCCTCATCTCCTCTGTGGTCTTCTTCCAGTTGTCCACATCTCCTCTGTAGTCTTCTTCCAGTTGTCCTCATCTCCTCTGTGGTCTTCTTCCAGTTGTCCTCATCTCCTTTGTGGTCTTCTTCCAGTTGTCCTCATCTCCTCTGTAGTCTTCTTCCAGTTGTCCTCATCTCCTTTGTGGTCTTCTTCCAGTTGTCCTCATCTCCTCTGTAGTCTTCTTCCAGTTGTCCTCATCTCCTCTGTGGTCTTCTTCCAGTTGTCCTCATCTCCTCTGTGGTCTTCTTCCAGTTGTCCTCATCTCCTTTGTGGTCTTCTTCCAGTTGTCCCCATCTCCTCTGTAGTCTTCTTCCAGTTGTCCTCATCTCCTCTGTGGTCTTCTTCCAGTTGTCCTCATCTCCTTTGTGGTCTTCTTCCAGTTGTCCTCATCTCCTCTGTGGTCTTCTTCCAGTTGTCCTCATCTCCTTTGTGGTCTTCTTCCAGTTGTCCTCATCTCCTCTGTAGTCTTCTTCCAGTTGTCCTCATCTCCTCTGTGGTCTTGTTTTAGTTTTCCTCATCTTTCTGTAGACTACCTCTAGTTATCCTCATCTCCCCTGTATCTCATCTTTAAGTCTTCTTTTGTTGTCCTCATCCTGTGCTCTGTGCTGAGTTTATGGGTGTCCTCATCCTTTGTGGGGAACTTCTAAGTTACCTAATTTTCTGTGGTAGTCTTTGTTTTCAGTGGAGAAGTTGTTCTCATGTTCTGTATAGATTTTTGCCCACAAGCCTCCCATTAGTAGCCACACCCTTTTGCTTCGTAGTCCCACCCCCTTTTTAAAGTCCTAACCCCACCCCTTTTCTCATCCTATGGGTGTTAGATTATGGACATGCCCCTCCCCCGCGGAGCGCTCACCTCGCAGGATGAATGTCCGCTCCTCGCTGTAGGTGCCGTTGGTCCCGTTGTTCACTGCTTTGCATTTGTAGGGTCCGAGTCTTGTCTCGTTGTAGATGGTGATGGAGAAGTCGGCTCCCCCCTCCTGTGACACCTCCTCCTTGGCCACCATTGTCTTGTTAATGAATAAGATGTAAGTGATGGGGAGAGAGGCGTTCCTGGAGAGGCAGTGGATGGTCTCTGTGCGTCCGATAGTGGTGATGGGAGATTGTACCGTCAGCTGGGGCCGGCTTATTCTTCCTGGGGGGGGGGGAGCGGTTACATCTCTATACATTGTATATACATTGTGTATATATATATATAGTAAAGAGCCAGGCGTACAGCCTTGGGCATGTCATCGCAGGCAGCGTAATATAGGGACTACAACCCCCAGCATGTCTTACACTTACCTGCACCGTTCACCTTTTCTGTAGAAGCTAAAATAGAAAAATGAAAGTCATTCAGTGAAGTCTGTGATGTCTATAGATGACTGAGTATATACTGTGAGTATATAGGGCGGGATGTAAGAGCTCTCCTTACTGTGACCCCTGTCTATATAGGAGACTGTGAATGTATACTGTGTGTATAGATGACTATATGAGTATATAGGAGACTGTGACTGTATGCTGTGTGTATAGATGACTATATGAGTATATAGGAGACTGTGTGACTGTATACTGTGTGTATAGATGACTATATGAGTATATAGGAGACTGTGACTGTCTACTGTGTGTATAGATGACTATATGAGTATATAGGAGACTGTGTGACTGTATACTGTGTATATAGATGACTATATGAGTATATAGGAGACTGTGTGACTGTATACTGTGTATATAGATGACTATATGAGTATATAGGAGACTGTATACTGTATATATAGATGATATTAGTATATAGGAGAATGTGTGACTGTATACTGTGTATATAGATGACTATATGAGTATATAGGAGACTGTGTGACTGTATACTGTGTGTATAAATGACTATATGATTGTATAGGAGACTGTATACTGAGTGTATAGATGAGTATATAAGTGACTGTATACTGTGTGTATGGATGGCTCAATGAGTATATAGGTGACTGTGTGACTGTATATTGTGTATATAGATGAATATGAGTATATAGGAAACTGTGACTGTATACTGTGTGTATGGATGACTATATGAGTATATAGGTGACTATGACTGTATACTGTGTATATAGATGACTATGTGAGTATATAGGTGACTGTGACTGTATACTGTGTGTATAGATGACTATATGAGTATATAGGTGACTGTGACTGTATACTGTGTGTATAAATGACTATATGAGTATATAGGAGACTGTGACTGACTGTATACTGTGTGTATGGATGGCTCAATGAGTATATAGGTGACTGTGTGACTGTATATTGTGTATATAGATGAATATGAGTATATAGGAAACTGTGACTGTATACTGTGTGTATGGATGACTATATGAGTATATAGGTGACTGTATACTGTGTGTATAGATGACTATTTGAGTATATAGGTGACTATGACTGTATACTGTGTGTATAGATGACTATATGAGTATATAGGTGACTGTGACTGTATACTGTGTGTATAAATGACTATATGAGTATATAGGTGACTGTGTGACTGTATACTGTGTATATAGATGACTATATGAGTATATAGGTGACACTGTGACTGTATACTGTGTGTATAGATGACTATATGAGTATATAGGTGACACTGTGACTGTATACTGTGTGTATAGATGACTATATGAGTATATAGGTGACACTGTGACTGTATACTGTGTGTATAGATGACTATATGAGTATATAGGTGACGGTGTGACTGTATACTCTGTGTATAGATGACTATTTGAGTATATAGGTGACTATGACTGTATACTGTGTATATAGATGACTATGTGAGTATATAGGTGACTGTGACTGTATACTGTGTGTATAAATGACTATATGAGTATATAGGAGACTGTGACTGACTGTATACTGTGTAGATAGATGACTATATGAGTATATAGGTGACGGTGTGACTGTATACTGTGTGTATAGATGACTATATGAGTATATAGGAGACTGTGTGACTGTATACTGTGTGTATAGATGACTATATGAGTATATAGGAGACTGTGTGACTGTATACTGTGTATATAGATGACTATATGAGTATATAGGTGACGCTGTGACTGTATACTGTGTATATAGATGACTATATGAGTATATAGGTGACGCTGTGACTGTATACTGTGTATATAGATGACTATATGAGTATATAGGAGACTGTGTGACTGTATACTGTGTATATAGATGACTATATGAGTATATAGGTGACGCTGTGACTGTATACTGTGTGTATAGATGACTATATGAGTATATAGGAGACTGTGTGACTGTATACTGTGTATATAGATGACTATATGAGTATATAGGAGACTGTGTGACTGTATACTGTGTATATAGATGACTGTGTGACTGTATACTGTGTATATAGTTCTCTGGGTATTTTTGAGGTCCCCCACCGCCTGCAGACGGCCACTTACCTGCACATATTGCTATACACAGGAGGATCGGCGCTGCCATCGCTTACTCTCTACAGACATAAAGAGGAAGAAGGACGCGAGGAGGAAGTGACCGGCGCCGCCATCCACAGAGACATCGGAGACCAGTCCCCCACCCCCCGCTGCTGTATACCATGACCAGTCCCCCACCCCCCGCTGCTGTATACCATGACCAGTCCCCCACCCCCCGCTGCTGTATACCATGACCAGTCCCCCACCCCCCGCTGCTGTATACCATGACCAGTCCCCCACCCCCCGCTGCTGTATACCAAGACCAGTCCCCCACCCCCCGCTGCTGTATACCATGACCAGTCCCCCACCCCCCGCTGCTGTATACCAAGACCAGTCCCCCACCCCCCGCTGCTGTATACCATGACCAGTCCCCCACCCCCCGCTGCTGTATACCATGACCAGTCCCCCACCCCCCGCTGCTGTATACCATGACCAGTCCCCCCCCCCCCGCTGCTGTATACCATGACCAGTCCCCCACCCCCCGCTGCTGTATACCATGACCAGTCCCCCCCCCCCCCGCTGCTGTATACCATGACCAGTCCCCCCCCCCCCTGCTGCTGTATACCATGACCAGTCCCCCACCCCCCGCTGCTGTATACCATGACCAGTCCCCCACCCCCCGCTGCTGTATACCAAGACCAGTCCCCCACCCCCCGCTGCTGTATACCAAGACCAGTCCCCCACCCCCCGCTGCTGTATACCATGACCAGTCCCCCCCCCCCCCGCTGCTGTATACCATGACCAGTCCCCCCCCCCGCTGCTGTATACCATGACCAGTCCCCCCCCCCCCTGCTGTATACCATGACCAGTCCCCCCCCCCCCGCTGCTGTATACCATGACCAGTCCCCCCACCCCCCGCTGCTGTATACCATGACCAGTCCCCCCCCCGCTGCTGTATACCATGACCAGTCCCCCACCCCCCGCTGCTGTATACCATGTCCAGTCCCCCACCCCCCGCTGCTGTATACCATGACCAGTCCCCCACCCCCCGCTGCTGTATACCATGACCAGTCCCCCACCCCCCCGCTGCTGTATACCAAGACCAGTCCCCCACCCCCCCGCTGCTGTATACCAAGACCAGTCCCCCACCCCCCGCTGCTGTATACCATGACCAGTCCCCCACCCCCCGCTGCTGTATACCATGACCAGTCCCCCACCCCCCGCTGCTGTATACCATGACCAGTCCCCCACCCCGCTGCTGTATACCATGACCAGTCCCCCACCCCGCTGCTGTATACCATGACCAGTCCCCCCCCCCTGCTGCTGTATACCATGACCAGTCCCCCCCCCCCCCTGCTGCTGTATACCATGACCAGTCCCCCCCCCCCTGCTGCTGTATACCATGACCAGTCCCCCACCCCCCGCTGCTGTATACCATGACCAGTCCCCCACCCCCCGCTGCTGTATACCATGACCAGTCCCCCACCCCCCGCTGCTGTATACCATGACCAGTCCCCCACCCCCCGCTGCTGTATACCATGACCAGTCCCCCACCCCCCGCTGCTGTATACCATGACCAGTCCCCCCCCCCCTGCTGCTGTATACCATGACCAGTCCCCCACCCCCCGCTGCTGTATACCATGACCAGTCCCCCACCCCCCGCTGCTGTATACCATGACCAGTCCCCCACCCCCCGCTGCTGTATACCATGACCAGTCCCCCACCCCCCGCTGCTGTATACCATGACCAGTCCCCCACCCCCCGCTGCTGTATACCATGACCAGTCCCCCACCCCCCGCTGCTGTATACCATGACCAGTCCCCCACCCCCCGCTGCTGTATACCATGACCAGTCCCCCACCCCCCGCTGCTGTATACCATGACCAGTCCCCCACCCCCCGCTGCTGTATACCATGACCAGTCCCCCACCCCCCGCTGCTGTATACCAAGACCAGTCCCCCACCCCCCGCTGCTGTATACCATGACCAGTCCCCCACCCCCCGCTGCTGTATACCAAGACCAGTCCCCCACCCCCCGCTGCTGTATACCAAGACCAGTCCCCCACCCCCCGCTGCTGTATACCATGACCAGTCCCCCACCCCCCGCTGCTGTATACCATGACCAGTCCCGTATTCCCCTGAAACGCCTGCGGTCAGTGTAGGTTGTAGAGATGACGGGCAGGGGCGTAACTACAGTGGTAGCAGCCATAGCACCTGCTATGGGGCCCACAGCGTCAGGGGGCCCCGTCATCCTGGAATAAATAACGATCAAGCACCTTGTGTCACAGTGTGTACACTGGTCTAGTTTGCGGGCTCCCAAAAACCGCAATTAGCAATCCATACAAACAATACTAAGACCAACTGTGCAATCCAACCAATTTCTTTATGTTAATCTTGGATGACAACGGACATGAAGGCATATATATACATCACCAGTTCCCGGCTCAATATGCTAAAGTCCACACTATGGAATCCTGACTCCACTGAGACGCCGAACGCCCGGTGTGTGTCCTGTGACGTTTCGGAGGTAACCCCTCCTTTCTCAGACATGTGCAATGCCGGTCAGGTAAGGGTTTAAATACATAAGGAGCAATAACATAGTGCTACATTTATGTATTTAAACCCTTACCTGACCGGCATTGCACAGTTGGTCTTAGTATTGTTTGTATGGGGCCCCGTCGTCCTACCTGACATACTAAAGAGTGGAGGATGTGCACCATTATATACTTATTATGCTGCACATTGTACAGCATATTGTGTATATAACATATATGATGTATATATGCTCTATATGTGTTTATAAATGTGTGATTGTAACATGCATGTGTGAGTATACAAATATGTATATTTCTTAAGTGAAAAGGGGGCCCCATGCAGAAGCCTGCTATGGGGCCCTGCTTCTCCTAGTTACGCCACTGATGACGGGTGTAATGTATCCGCAGTCACAGGTCGAGGCCGTGTCCCCTCCGGCATCCAGGTGTCCGGTAAGAAGGGAATTCCGGGAAAGCTGGGTGATGGAGAGAACAGGAGAATTAACTCTAAGCTGCTGGAAGTGATGGGGCAAGGAATGGCAGGAGACCAGTGACCCCTGCTGTACCCCTGAGTCTCCACTAGATGGCGGAGCTGTCACACCCAGCGCCAGATCCTGCAAATCCCCCCATTGTAGGGAAGACCCCAAAACACACACAAAGCCTGGAACAGTGTGATGTCATCAGTGTAGGATCATGGGGAGCGTGTGATGCCATCGGTGTAGGATCATGGGGAGCGTGTGATGCCATCGGTGTAGTATCATGGGGAGCGTGTGATGCCATCAGTGTAGCATCATGGGGAGCGTGTGATGTCATCGGTGTAGGATCATGGGGAGCGTGTGATGCCATCGGTGTAGGATCGTGGGGAACGTGTGATGCCATCAGTATAGGATCGTGGGGAACGTGTGATGTCATCGGTGTAGGATCATGGGGAGCATGTGATGTCATCAGTGCAGGATCATGGGGAGCGTGTGATGCCATCGGTGTAGTATCATGGGGAGCGTGTGATGCCATCAGTGTAGCATCATGGGGAGCGTGTGATGTCATCGGTGTAGTATCATGGGGAGCGTGTGATGCCATCAGTGTAGCATCATGGGGAGCGTGTGATGTCATCGGTGTAGGATCATGGGGAGCGTGTGATGCCATCAGTGTAGCATCATGGGGAGCGTGTGATGTCATCGGTGTAGGATCATGGGGAGCGTGTGATGCCATCGGTGTAGGATCGTGGGGAGCATGTGATGCCATCGGTGTAGGATCATGGGGAGCATGTGATGCCATCGGTATAGGATCGTGGGGAACGTGTGATGCCATCGGTGTAGGATCATGGGGAGCGTGTGATGCCATCGGTGTAGGATCGTGGGGAGCGTGTGATGCCATCGGTGTAGGATCATGGGGAGCATGTGATGCCATCGGTATAGGATCGTGGGGAACGTGTGATGCCATCGGTGTAGGATCATGGGGAGCGTGTGATGCCATCGGTGTAGGATCGTGGGGAGCGTGTGATGCCATCGGTGTAGGATCGTGGGGAGCGTGTGATGCCATCGGTGTAGGATCTTGGGGAGCGTGTGATGCCATCGGTGTAGGATCGTGGGGAACGTGTGATGCCATCGGTGTAGGATCATGGGGAGCTTGTGATGCCATCGGTGTAGGATCATGGGGAGCGTGTGATGCCATCGGTGTAGTATCATGGGGAGCGTGTGATGCCATCGGTGTAGGATCGTGGGGAACGTGTGATGCCATCGGTGTAGAATCATGGGGAGCGTGTGATGCCATCGGTGTAGGATCATGGGGAGCGTGTGATGTCTATGAGGAGGGGATCTCTATAGTAAGAGCAGTTATACTGTGTAATGTATATGAGGAGGGATCTCTATAGTAAGAGCAGTTATACTGTGTAATGTATATGGGGAGGAGATCTCTATAGTAAGAGCAGTTATACTGTGTAATGTATATGGGGAGGGATCTCTATAGTAAGAGCAGTTATACTGTGTAATGTATATGGGGAGGAGATCTCTATAGTAAGAGCAGTTATACTGTGTAATGTATATGGGGAGGGGATCTCTATAGTAAGAGCAGTTATACTGTGTAATGTATATGAGGAGGGATCTCTATAGTAAGAGCAGTTATACTGTGTAATGTATATGGGGAGGGATCTCTATAGTAAGAGCAGTTATACTGTGTAATGTATATGGGGAGGGATCTCTATAGTAAGAGCAGTTATACTGTGTAATGTATATGGGGAGGAGATCTCTATAGTAAGAGCAGCTATACTGTGTAATGTATATGAGGAGGAGATCTCTATAGTAAGAGCAGTTATACTGTGTAATGTATATGGGGAGGAGATCTCTATAGTAAGAGCAGTTATACTGTGTAATGTATATGAGGAGGGGATCTCTATAGTAAGAGCAGTTATACTGTGTAATGTATATGAGGAGGAGATCTCTATAGTAAGAGCAGTTATACTGTGTAATGTATATGGGGAGGAGATCTCTATAGTAAGAGCAGTTATACTGTGTAATGTATATGAGGAGGAGATCTCTATAGTAAGAGCAGTTATACTGTGTAATGTATATGAGGAGGGGATCTCTATAGTAAGAGCAGTTATACTGTGTAATGTATATGAGGAGGGATCTCTATAGTAAGAGCAGTTATACTGTGTAATGTATATGAGGAGGGGATCTCTATAGTAAGAGCAGTTATACTGTGTAATGTATATGAGGAGGGATCTCTATAGTAAGAGCAGTTATACTGTGTAATGTATATGAGGAGAGATCTCTATAGTAAGAGCAGTTATACTGTGTAATGTATATGAGGAGGGGATCTCTATAGTAAGAGCAGTTATACTGTGTAATGTATATGAGGAGGAGATCTCTATAGTAAGAGCAGTTATACTGTGTAATGTATATGAGGAGGGATCTCTATAGTAAGAGCAGTTATACTGTGTAATGTATATGGGGAGGGATCTCTATAGTAAGAGCAGTTATACTGTGTAATGTATATGAGGAGGAGATCTCTATAGTAAGAGCAGTTATACTGTGTAATGTATATGGGGAGGAGATCTCTATAGTAAGAGCAGTTATACTGTGTTATGTATATGGGGAGGAGATCTCTATAGTAAGAGCAGTTATACTGTGTAATGTATATGGGGAGGAGATCTCTATAGTAAGAGCAGTTATACTGTGTAATGTATATGGGGAGGAGATCTCTATAGTAAGAGCAGTTATACTGTGTAATGTATATGAGGAGGGATCTCTATAGTAAGAGCAGTTATACTGTGTAATGTATATGAGGAGGGATCTCTATAGTAAGAGCAGTTATACTGTGTAATGTATGTGAGGAGGAGATCTCTATAGTAAGAGCAGTTATACTGTGTAATGTATATGAGGAGGAGATCTCTATAGTAAGAGCAGTTATACTGTGTAATGTATATGAGGAGGGATCTCTATAGTAAGAGCAGTTATACTGTGTAATGTATATGAGGAGGGATCTCTATAGTAAGAGCAGTTATACTGTGTAATGTATATGGGGAGGGATCTCTATAGTAAGAGCAGTTATACTGTGTAATGTATATGGGGAGGGATCTCTATAGTAAGAGCAGTTATACTGTGTAATGTATATGAGGAGGAGATCTCTATAGTAAGAGCAGTTATACTGTGTAATGTATATGAGGAGGAGATCTCTATAGTAAGAGCAGTTATACTGTGTAATGTATATGGGGAGGGATCTCTATAGTAAGAGCAGTTATACTGTGTAATGTATATGAGGAGGAGATCTCTATAGTAAGAGCAGTTATACTGTGTAATGTATATGGGGAGGGATCTCTATAGTAAGAGCAGTTATACTGTGTAATGTATATGGGGAGGGATCTCTATAGTAAGAGCAGTTATACTGTGTAATGTATATGAGGAGGGATCTCTATAGTAAGAGCAGTTATACTGTGTAATGTATATGGGGAGGAGATCTCTATAGTAAGAGCAGTTATACTGTGTAATGTATATGAGGAGGAGATCTCTATAGTAAGAGCAGTTATACTGTGTAATGTATATGAGGAGGAGATCTCTATAGTAAGAGCAGTTATACTGTGTAATGTATATGAGGAGGGATCTCTATAGTAAGAGCAGTTATACTGTGTAATGTATATGGGGAGGAGATCTCTATAGTAAGAGCAGTTATACTGTGTAATGTATATGAGGAGGAGATCTCTATAGTAAGAGCAGTTATACTGTGTAATGTATATGGGGAGGAGATTTCTATAGTAAGAGCAGTTATACTGTGTAATGTATATGAGGAGGAGATCTCTATAGTAAGAGCAGTTATACTGTGTAATGTATATGGGGAGGGATCTCTATAGTAAGAGCAGTTATACTGTGTAATGTATATGGGGAGGGATCTCTATAGTAAGAGCAGTTATACTGTGTAATGTATATGGGGAGGGGATCTCTATAGTAAGAGCAGTTATACTGTGTAATGTATATGGGGAGGGATCTCTATAGTAAGAGCAGTTATACTGTGTAATGTATATGGGGAGGGATCTCTATAGTAAGAGCAGTTATACTGTGTAATGTATATGAGGAGGAGATCTCTATAGTAAGAGCAGTTATACTGTGTAATGTATATGGGGAGGGATCTCTATAGTAAGAGCAGTGATATACTATGAAGGGCTTCTTTGCAGTTACAGCGTTGTCTATGATATAGTATATATATATACGTTCTTCCTCTCATTGCAGTGATATATCGGTGTTGTCCTGTATATTGTCCTCCGGGGGGCGCTGGCGTCCTCCTCACTTGTTGTAGGGATCGTTCCTAGGACGGATGTGCACTTATTGGTGAGGAGTAAGATAAGTAAACATTAGACGTGAGAGGGGAAGCCTCGTATCCCACAGGAAGCGGCAGAATAATAATTCCCCCCCCCTGTATAATGACCGCGGCGCTGATTATACACAGGACAATGGAGGAGGGGGCCGCCACTCATCCAGCCAGTACAATGCTTTCCTCTGATGATGAGAGTTGTAGTACCTTTATAGATTATTGTTTGGGGTATAAGAAAATGTTTAACACTTTAAACTCAGAGTTTTGTATTTCCCACACGAGGTCGGTGTATCGGGGGGTGTATGGCACTGTATCGGGGGGTGTATGGCACTGTATCGGGGGGTGTATGGCACTGTATCGGGGGGTGTATGGCACTGTATCGGGGGGTGTATGGCACTGTATCGGGGGGTGTATGGCACTGCATCGGGGGGTGTATGGCACTGCATCTGGGGGTGTATGGCACTGCATCTGGGGGAGTCCGGCCTTCGTCCCTCCAATCACAGCCCAGCCTTCGTCCCTCCAATCACAGCCCAGCCTTCGTCCCTCCAATCACAGCCCAGCCTTCGTCCCTCCAATCACAGCCCAGCCTTCGTCCCTCCAATCACAGCCCAGCCTTCGTCCCTCCAATCACAGCCCAGCCTTCTGGCCTTCGTCCCTCCAATCACAGCCCAGCCTTCTGGCCTTCGTCCCTCCAATCACAGCCCAGCCTTCTGGCCTTCGTCCCTCCAATCACAGCCCAGCCTTCTGGCCTTCGTCCCTCCAATCACAGCCCGGCCCTCATCCCTCCAATGACAGCCCAGCCTTCTGGCCTTCGTCCCTCCAATGACAGCCCGGCCTTCATCCCTCCAATCACAGCTCGGCCTTTTGGACTTCTTCCCTCCAATCACAGCCCGGCCTTCGTCCCTCCAATCACAGCCCGACCCTCATCCCTCCAATGACAGCCCAGCCTTCTGGCCTTCATCCCTCCAATCACAGCTCGGCCTTTTGGACTTCATCTCTCCAATCACAGCCCGGCCCTGTGCCTCCTATCACAGCCTGGCATTCATCCCTCCAATCACAGCCTGGCATTCATCCCTCCAATCACAGCCTGGCATTCATCCCTCCAATCACAGCCTGGCCTTCATCCTTCCAATCACAGCCCGACCTGCATCCCTCCAATCACAGCCCGGCCTTCTGGCCTCCATCCTTCCAATCACAGCCCGGCCTTCTGGCCTCCATCCTTCCAATCACAGCCCGGCCTTCTGGCCTTCATCCCTCCAATCACAGCCTGGCCTTCATCCCTCCAATCACAGCCTGGCCTCCATCCTTCCAATCACAGCCCGGCCTTCTGGCCTTCATCCTTCCAATCACAGCCTGGCCTTCATCCCTCCAATCACAGCCCGGCCTTCATCCCTCCAATCACAGCCCGGCCTTCATCCCTCCAATCACAGCCCGGCTTCAAGCCTTCGTCCTTCCAATCACAGCCCGGCCTTCTGGCCTTTATCCCTCCAATCACAGCCTGGCCTTCATCCTTCCAATCACAGCTTGACCTGCATCCCTCCAATCACAGCCCGGCCTTCTGGCCTCCATCCTTCCAATCACAGCCCGGCCTTCTGGCCTCCATCCTTCCAATCACAGCCCGGCCTTCATCCCTCCAATCACAGCCCGGCCTTCATCCTTCTAATCACAGCCCGGCCTTCTGGCCTTTATCCCTCCAATCACAGCCTGGCCTTCATCCTTCCAATCACAGCTTGACCTGCATCCCTCCAATCACAGCCCGGCCTTCTGGCCTCCATCCTTCCAATCACAGCCCGGCCTTCTGGCCTCCATCCTTCCAATCACAGCCCGGCCTTCATCCCTCCAATCACAGCCCGGCCTTCATCCTTCTAATCACAGCCCGGCCTTCTGGCCTTTATCCCTCCAATCACAGCCCGGCCTTCATCCTTCTAATCACAGCCCGGCCTTCTGGCCTTTATCCCTCCAATCACAGCCCGGCCTTCTGGCCTTCGTCCCTCCAATCACAGCCCGGCCTTCATCTTTCCAATCACAGCCCGGCCTTCATCTTTCCAATCACAGCCCGGCCTTCATCCTTCCAATCACAGCCTGGCTTTCATCCTTCCAATCACAGCCCGGCCTTCTGGCCTTCATCCTTCCAATCACAGCCCGGCTTTCATCCCTCCAATCACAGCCCGGCCTTCTGGCCTTCGTCCCTCAAATCACAGCCCGGCCTTCGTCCCTCAAATCACAGCCCGGCCTTCGTCCCTCAAATCACAGCCCGGCCTTCGTCCCTCCAATCACAGCCCGGCCTTCTGGCCTTCGTCCCTCCAATCACAGCCCGGCCTTCGTCCCTCCAATCACAGCCCGGCCTTCTGGCCTTCGTCCCTCCAATCACAGCCCGGCCTTCTGGCCTTCGTCCCTCCAATCACAGCCCGGCCTTCTGGCCTTCGCCCTTCCAATCACAGCCCAGCCTTCGTCCTTCCAATCACAGCCCGGCCTTCGTCCCTCCAATCACAGCCCGGCCTTCGTCCCTCCAATCACAGCCCGGCCTTCGTCCCACCAATCACAGCCCGGCCTTCTGGCCTTCGTCCCTCCAATCACAGGCCGGCCTTCGTCCTTCCAATCACAGCCCGGCCTTCGTCCTTCCAATCACAGCCCGGCCTTCGTCCCTCCAATTACAGCCCGGCCTTCGTCCCTCCAATCACAGCCCGGCCTTCGTCCCACCAATCACAGCCCGGCCTTCGTCCCTCCAATCACAGCCCGGCCTTCGTCCCTCCAATCACAGCCCGGCCTTCGTCCCTCCAATCACAGCCCGGCCTTCTGGCCTTCGTCCCTCCAATCACAGGCCGGCCTTCGTCCTTCCAATCACAGCCCGGCCTTCGTCCTTCCAATCACAGCCCAGCCTTCGTCCCTCCAATTACAGCCCGGCCTTCGTCCCTCCAAACACAGCCCGGCCTTCGTCCCACCAATCACAGCCCGGCCTTCGTCCCTCCAATCACAGCCCGGCCTTCGTCCCTCCAATCACAGCCCGGCCTTCTGGCCTTCGTCCCTCCAATCACAGCCCGGCCTTCGTCCTTCCAATCACAGCCCGGCCTTCTGGCCTTCGTCCCTCCAATCACAGCCCGGCCTTCGTCCTTCCAATCACAGCCCGGCCTTCTGGCCTTCGTCCTTCCAATCACAGCCCGGCCTTCGTCCCTCCAATCACAGCCCGGCCGTCGTCCCTCCAATCACAGCCCGGCCGTCGTCCCTCCAATCACAGCCCGGCCGTCGTCCCTCCAATCACAGCCCGGCCGTCGTCCCTCCAATCACAGCCCGGCCGTCGTCCCTCCAATCACAGCCCGGCCGTCGTCCCTCCAATCACAGCCCGGCCGTCGTCCCTCCAATCACAGCCCGGCCGTCGTCCCTCCAATCACAGCCCGGCCGTCGTCCCTCCAATCACAGCCCGGCCGTCGTCCCTCCAATCACAGCCCGGCCGTCGTCCCTCCAATCACAGCCCGGCCGTCGTCCCTCCAATCACAGCCCGGCCGTCGTCCCTCCAATCACAGCCCGGCCGTCGTCCCTCCAATCACAGCCCGGCCGTCGTCCCTCCAATCACAGCCCGGCCGTCGTCCCTCCTGGAGACTTCCTGCACAGATGATGAGACTTCCTGCTCCGTCTCTTTTATCCTCGGGCAGAGCCCAATCAGGAAATGCCTCTTCCATTTATCATTTGTGCTGTCCAAGATGTCCGCTCATCACGTAGGCACCACAGCTTCAAAGAGGCCGCCGACTCCTTCCTGCCTGTGGGGCCCCAGTGCCGTGTCCTGCCTGGACCGAGCCTCATACAAGATGTCGCCCTGATGGATTCTACACTGTGCAGCCAAAAGTACAAAAGACGATCCCAAGTGCAGGCGTCGCCCTGTTGTTGGGCTTACACTGAAGGTATCTCAAGCTTTCCGCTCTTCTTTAAGCTTCCTATGCCCTTGTTTTTAAGGAAAAAAGGCCTTAAAAAATATGCAAATGAGTCTGAGGGGCTCCAGGCTCCATTAACATCTATGGAGCCAGAAGCCCCCTGGGATCATTTTGCATAATTTTAAGTGGAGCCGAGCTGCAGGAGACTGACGGTTATGGTACAAATAACTCAAGGCTGTCAGGGAGAGGAATAGAGCAGTGTTCACACCAAAGTATAAAACCAGCATTAAAGAAACTGAGAAATTAGCGCATCCTCGTAGATGTAACACAACAATCCCACATCCAGGACCTCAATGAATCACATTTTCCTCCCTACAACACCTGGGCATGCTCCTGATGAGGCTCAGTAGTGTGTGTAGCCTCCATGTGCCTGTATGACCTCCCTACAATGCCTGGACATGCTCCTGATGAGGCTCAGTATTATGTGTGGCCTCCACGTGCCTGTATGAGCTCCCTACAATACCTGGGCATGCTCCTGATGAGGCTCAGTAGTGTGTGTGGCCTCCACGTGCCTGTATGACCTCCCTACAATACCTGGGCATGCTTCTCATGAGGCTCAGTAGTGTGTGTGGCCTCCACATGCCTGTATGACCTCCGTACAATGCCTGGGCATGCTCCTGATGAGGCTCAGTAGTGTGTGTGGCCTCCACGTGCCTGTATGACCTCCCTACAATACCTGGGCATGCTTCTCATGAGGCTCAGTAGTGTGTGTGGCCTCCACATGCCTGTATGACCTCCGTACAATGCCTGGGCATGCTCCTGATGAGGCTCAGTAGTGTGTGTGGCCTCCACGTGCCTGTATGACCTCCCTACAATCCCTAGACATGCTTCTGGTGAGGCTCAGTAGTGTGTGTGGCCTCCACATGCCTGTATGACCTCCCTACAATACCTGGGCATGCTCCTGATGAGGCTCAGTAGTGTGTGTGGCCTGCACGTGCCTGTATGACCTCCCTACATGCCTGGACATGCTCCTGATGAGGCTCAGTAGTGTGTGTGGCCTCCACGTGCCTGTATGACCTCCCTACAATGCCTGGGCATGCTCCTGATGAGGCTCAGTATTATGTGTGTCCTCCACGTGCCTGTATGACCTCCCTACAACACCTGGGCATGCTCCTGGTGAGGCTCAGTAGTGTGTGTGGCCTCCACATGCCTGAATGGCCTCCTTACAATGCCTGGACATGCTCCTGATGAGGTCAGTATTGTGTGTGGCCTCCATATGCCTGTATGACCTCCCTACAATGTCTTGCCATGCTCCTGAGGAGGCGCAGTAGTGACCACCATGTACCTGTATGACCTCCCTACAATAGTGAGTGTGACCTCCACATGCCAGTATTACCTCCCTACAACACCTGGGCATGCTCCTGATGAGAATCAGTAGTGTGTGTGGCCTCCACGTGCCTGTATGACCTCTCTATAATACCTGGGCATGCTCCTGGTGAGGCTTAGTAGTGTATGTGGCCTCCACGTGCCTGTATGTCCTCCCTACAATGTCTGGGCATGCTCCTGATGAGGCGCAGTAGTGACCTCCATGTACCTGTATGACTTCCCTACAATTCCTGGGAATGCTCCAGATGATTCTTAGTAGTGAGTGTGACCTCCACATTCCAGTATTACCTCCAGCAATGCCTGGGCATGCCATTAATGAGGCTTAGTTGTGTGTGGCCTCCATATGCCTGTATAACCTCCCTGCCATGGCATACTCCTAATGAGGTCAGTTGAGTGTGTCATCCACATGAGGCTACAGGAGGAGGCTGAAGGACAGGATGCCAAAGGAGAAGGCTGGAGGAAAGGGATCCACAGGTGGAGGCTGGAGAAGGAGCCACAGGAGGGGGGTGGAGGACAAGAGGCCACAGGAGGAGGCTGGAGGACATGAGACTACAAGAGGAGGCTGGAGGACATGAGACTACAAGAGGAGGCTGGAGGACATGAGACTACAAGAGGAGGCTGGAGGACAGGAGACTACAAGAGGAGGCTGGAGGACAGGAGACTACAAGAGGAGGCTGGAGGACAGGAGACTACAAGAGGAGGCTGGAGGACAGGAGACTACAAGAGGAGGCTGGAGGACAGGAGACTACAAGAGGAGGCTGGAGGACAGGAGACTACAAGAGGAGGCTGGAGGACAGGAGACTACAAGAGGAGGCTGGAGGACAGGAGACTACAAGAGGAGGCTGGAGGACAGGAGACTACAAGAGGAGGCTGGAGGACAGGAGGCCACAATATTAAGGAGAATGGTGGATAAGTTGAAACTCTACTATACTTGTGGGTGGGGCAAGAGCGAGTGGTTTAGTAAAAAGGGGATGGCGATTTTTGTTCGTCTTTCCCATCCAAAAGATAGGAAATATGCAGTATTGTGTGTGGCCTCCTTTTGCCTGTATGACCTCCCTACAAAACCTGGGCATGCTCCTGATGAGGCTCTGGGGTGTTTGTGGCCTCCATGTGCCAGTACAACTTCTCTAAAATACCTGGGCATAGTCCTAATGCGGCTCAAGAGTATGTTGGGCCTCCACATGCCTGTATGACCTCCCCACAACACCTGAGCATGCTCCTGATGAGGCTCATTAGTGTGTGTTCTCCGCCTGTATAACCTTCCTACAATGCTTGGGGCTGTTCGTTATGAGACTAAATAGTATGTTTGGCCTCCATTTGCCTGTATGGCCTCCCTACATTGCCTGGGCATGCTCCTGATAAGACTTGGTAGTGTGTGTGAACTCAACAGGCACTTATGACATCTCTACATACTTGGGCATGCTCCTGATGAGACTTTGTAGGGTGTGGCCTCACCATGCCTGTATGACCTCCCTACAACACCGGGGCATTCTCCTGAATAAGGTCAGCAGTGTGCGGCCTCCATGTGCCTGTATGACCTCCCTATAATACCTGGGCATGCTACTGATGAGGCTCAGTAGTGTGTGGCCTGCACATGACTGTATGACCTCCCTACAATGCCTGGGCATGCTCCTGATGAGGCTCAGTATTGTGTGTGGCCTCCACGTGCCTGTATGTCCTCCCTACAATGCCTGGGCATGCTACTGATGAGGCTCACTATGGTGTCTGGCCTCCACGTGCCTGTATGACCTCCCTACAATACCTGGGCATGCTCCTGATGAGGCTCAGTATTGTGTGTGGCCTCCACGTGCCTGTATGACCTCCCTACAATGTCCGCGCATGTTGATGAGGCTCAGTATTGTGTGTGGCCTCCATGTGCCTGTATGACCTCCCTACAACACATGCTCCTGAATAAGGTCAGCAGTGTGTGACTTCTACCTGTCTGCATGACCTCTCTAAAATCCCTGGGCATGTTCCTGAAAACGTCACCCGGTTGTATGACCTTCCCACAAAACCTGGGCATTTTCCTGATGAGGCTCTTTGGTGTTTTTGGCTTGCCTGTATGACCTCCCTACAACTCCTGGGAATGCTCCTGGCGAGATTCAAAAGTGTGTGTCCTCCACATGCCTGTATGACCTCCCTACAACAGCTTGGATTTTCATAATGAGGTTTAGTAGTGTGTATGTGGCTCCTCATGCATTTATGACCTTTTCACATGCCTACACATTTTGCTGATGGGGCCCAGTAGTATGTGGCCCCCATGTGCCGCTAGGATCTCCCTACAACATCTTGGAATGTACATGATACGTCTTAGTAGTGTTTGTGGCCTCCATGTGCCTATGTGACCTCCCTTTAATACCTGGGCATGCTCCTGATGAGGCTCAGTAGTGTGTGTGGCCTCCACATACCTGTATGACCTCCCTATAATACCTGGGCATGATCCTGATGAGGTCAGTAGTGTGTGTGGCCTCCACATGCCTGTATGACCTCCCTACAATGCCTGGGCATGCTCCTGATGAGGTCAGTATTGTGTGTGGCCTCCACGTGCCTGTATGACCTCCCTACAATGCCTGGGCATGCTCCTGATGAGGCTCAGTATTGTGTGTGGCTTCCACGTGCCTGTATGACCTCTCTACAATGCCTGGGCATGCTCCTGATGAGGCTCAGTAGTGTGTGTGTGTGGCCTCCACGTGCCTGTATGACCTCCCTACAATGCCTGGACATGCTCCTGATGAGGATCAGTAGTGAATGTGGTCTCTATGTGCCTGTATGACTTCCCTACAATGCCTGGGCATGCTCCTGATGAGGTTCAGTAGTGTGTGTGGCCTCCACGTGCCTGTATGACCTCCCTACAATGTCTGGGCATGCTCCTGATGAGGTTCTGTGGTGTGTGGGCCTCCACATGCCTGTATGACTTTCCTACAATGCCTGGTCATGCTCCTGAAAAGGTCAGTAGTGTGTGTGGCCTCCACGTGCCTGTATGACTTCCCTACAATGCCTGGGCATGCTCCTGATGAGGTTCAGTAGTGTGTGTGGCCTCCACGTGCCTGTATGACCTCCCTACAATGTCTGGGCATGCTCCTGATGAGGTTCTGTGGTGTGTGGGCCTCCACATGCCTGTATGACTTTCCTACAATGCCTGGTCATGCTCCTGAAAAGGTCAGTAGTGTGTGACCTCAAAGTACCTGGAAGCCATCCCTACAATGCGTAGGCTTGCTTATGATAAGGTCAGTAGTGTGTGTCTTCCACCTGCCTGTATGACCTCCCTAAAAAGCCTGGGTATTTTCCTGATGAGGCTCTGTAGTGTTTGTGGCCGTCAAGTGCCTGTATTAACTCCCTACAACATCTTGGAATTTTCATAATAAGGCTAAGCAGTGTGTATGTGGCCTCCACATGCATTATGACCTTTTTACATGCCTGGGCATGCTCCTAATGCAGCTCAGAGTATGTTGGGCCTCCACGTGCCTGTATGACCTCCCTACAACACCTGGACATGCTCCTGATGAGGCTCAGTAGTGTGTGTGGCCTCCACGTGCCTGTATGACCTCCCTACAACACCTCGGCATGCTCCTGATGAGGCTCAGTAGTGTGTGTGGCCTCCACGTGCCTGTATGACCTCCCTACAACACCTGGGCATGCTCCTGATGAGGCTCAGTATTGTGTGTGGTCTCCACGTGCCTGTATGACCTCCCTACAACACCTGGGCATGCTCCTGATGAGGCTCAGTAGTGTGTGTGGCCTCCACGTGCCTGTATGACCTCCCTACAACACCAGGGCATGCTCCTGATGAGGCTCAGTAGTGTGTGTGGCCTCCACGTGCCTGTATATCCTCCCTACAATACCTGGGCATGCTCCCGATGAGGCTCTGTGGTGTTTGTGGCCTCTATGTGCCTATACAACTTCTCTAAAATGCCTGGATATGCTCCTAATGCTGCTCAGGAGTATGTTGGGCCGCCACATGCCTGTATGACCTCCCCACAACACCTGAGCATGCGCCTTATGAAACTCATTAGTATTTGGTCTCCACATGCCTGTATGTTCTCCCTACAATGCCTGGACATGCTACTGATGAGGCTCACTATGGTATGTGGCCTCCACATACCTGTATTACCTCCCTACATGCTTGGGCATGCTCCTGATGAGGCTCAGTATTGTGTGTGTCCTCCACGTGCCTGTATGACCTCCCTACAACACCTGGGCATGCTCCTGATGAGGCTCAGTATTGTGTGTGGCCTCCACGTGCCTGTATGACCTCTCTACAATGCCTGGGCATGATCCTGATGAGGCTCAGTAATGTGTGGCCTCCACGTGCCTGTATGACCTCCCTACATGCCTGGACATGCTCCTGATGAGGCTCAGTAGTGTGTGTGGCCTCCACGTGCTTGTATGACCTCCCTACAATGCCTGGACATGCTCCTGATGAGGCTCACTAAGGTGTGTGGCCTCCACGTGCTTGTATGACCTCCCTACAATGCCTGGACATGCTCCTGATGAGGCTCAGTAGTGTGTGGCCTCCACGTGCCTGTATGACCTCCCTACATGCTTGGGCATGCTCCTGGTGAGGTCAGTATGATACAGGTCGGTGTAGTATATAGAGGCAGTTGATATTTTGTTCTCTCTCTGATATAAGATCTTTAGTTAGAAGCTGACATTACAGAGAAGCGATGAGATTCCGGTGTCACACAGGACAGCAGAACCTTTGTTACTGTAGCATTTGATCATAGTCTGGGGGTGCAGGACGCTGGAGTCTGGGGGTGCAGGACGCTGGAGGGTCCCATAGATAAGTCTACAGGTGTCTCCTCCCATGGACGTGGTGAAGCATCATATTCTGTAAGGGGAAAGCTGAGAGTGGACAGAGCCGGGTTTGGCCCCTGGGGGCCCCTGCAATGGATTCATCAGGATCTCCTCTGCCCTTTGTGCTGTCCAGGAGACCGCTGGTCCCCCCCATAATCCAGTTGTAGGTGAGGTCCTCCTGTAATAGGGCAGCCATCATCTCCTTCTTAGGGACTTCCCTTATGTCAGTGTTTGCTCCTCATGGTCTGTGTTGAGTCTTTATGAAGACTGAGGAGGAGAATGTGGAACCTGCCCCGAGGACCTGGATGAGTTTTGGTTTTGATGGTCACTGGATTCTCCATCGTGAACAGTCTGCGAGGGGAAGTCAAGGGCCAATGAGGAGTCTGGAGAAGATACGGGTGGCTCTTGTTGGGTCCAGACCCGTCACGTCTACCAGTGGCGCGGTTCGGTAGTTGTTGCTTCTTCCAGCTCTGGTCTTCATCACCACCATCTTAGACGTAGTTATTGCCTTCAGGAGGATCCTCTCTCTACAATGAAGGAGGAGGGCGTCAGGGGTGGTGTCTGCTGTAGGTTACCTAGGGCCTAGACAGGGGAGAGGCTGTCCCCTACAACACCCCAGGAGGAGGATCCTCTCTCTACAATGAAGGAAGGAGGAGGGCGTCAGGGGTGGTGTCTGCTGTAGGTTACCTAGGGCATAGACAGGGGAGAGGCTGTCCCCTACAACACCCCAGGAGGAGGATCCTCTCTCTACAATGAAGTAAGGAGGAGGGCGTCAGGGGTGGTGTCTGCTGTAGGCTACCTAAGGCCTAGACAGGGGAGAGGTTGTCCCCACCAACACCCCAGGAGGAGAATCGTCTCTCTACAATGAAGGAGGAGGATGTCAGGGGTGGTGTCTGCTGTAGGTTACCTAGGGCCTAGACAGGGGAGAGGTTGTCCCCACTAACACCCCAGGAGGAGGATCCTCTCTCTACAATGAAGGAAGGAGGAGGGCGTCAGGGGTGGTGTCTGCTGTAGGTTACCTAGGGCCTAGACAGGGGAGAGGCTGTCCCCTACAACACCCCAGGAGGAGGATCCTCTCTCTACAATGAAGTAAGGAGGAGGGCGTCAGGGGTGGTGTCTGCTGTAGGTTACCTAGGGCCTAGACAGGGGAGAGGTTGTCCCCACCAACACCCCAGGAGGTGGATCCTCTCTCTACAATGAAGTAAGGAGGAGGGCGTCAGGGGTGGTGTCTGCTGTAGGTTACCTAGGGCCTAGACAGGGGAGAGGTTGTCCCCACCAACACCCCAGGAGGAGGATCCTCTCTCTACAATGAAGGAAGGAGGAGGGCGTCAGGGGTGGTGTCTGCTGTAGGTTACCTAGGGCCTAGACAGGGGAGAGGTTGTCCCCACCAACACCCCAGGAGGAGGATCGTCTCTCTACAATGAAGGAGGAGGATGTCAGGGGTGGTGTCTGCTGTAGGTTACCTAGGGCCTAGACAGGGGAGAGGCTGTCCCCACCAACACCCCAGGAGGAGGATCCTCTCTCTACAATGAAGGAGGAGGGCGTCAGGGGTGGTGTCTGCTGTAGGTTACCTAGGGCATAGACAGTGGAGAGGCTGTCCCCTACAACACCCCAGGAGGAGGATCCTCTCTCTACAATGAAGGAGGAGGATGTCAGGGGTGGTGTCTGCTGTAGGTTACCTAGGGCCTAGACAGGGGAGAGGCTGTCCCCACCAACACCCCAGGAGGAGGATCCTCTCTCTACAATGAAGGAAGGAGGAGGGCGTCAGGGGTGGTGTCTGCTGTAGGTTACCTAGGGCCTAGACAGGGGAGAGGTTGTCCCCACCAACACCCCAGGAGGAGGATCGTCTCTCTACAATGAAGGAGGAGGATGTCAGGGGTGGTGTCTGCTGTAGGCTACCTAGGGCCTAGACAGGGGAGAGGTTGTCCCCACCAACACCCCAGGAGGAGGATCCTCTCTCTACAATGAAGGAGGAGGGCGTCAGGGGTGGTGTCTGCTGTAGGTTACCTAGGGCCTAGACAGGGGAGAGGTTGTCCCCACCAACACCCCAGGAGGAGGATCGTCTCTCTACAATGAAGGAGGAGGATGTCAGGGGTGGTGTCTGCTGTAGGCTACCTAGGGCCTAGACAGGGGAGAGGTTGTCCCCACCAACACCCCAGGAGGAGGATCCTCTCTCTACAATGAAGGAGGAGGGCGTCAGGGGTGGTGTCTGCTGTAGGTTACCTAGGGCATAGACAGTGGAGAGGTTGTCCCCACCCACACCCGAGGACATGACCCCAGCAGGATAGGCCTGGCCAGAAGATCAGACCCGGGGAAGTGGTTTGGAGGTCGCTGAGTGTTTTGGACCTGAGGATGGGGTCTTCTCATGGGGCCTGTGGGGGGCACCTGCCTTGTGTGGTCCTTGTAGATGTCCCGGGTAGTGGCTCTAGGTGCTGTGGCCCCTGTGGCCCCTCCATGTAACGTGGCGTCTCTGCTCAGTCATTAGGGAAGGGAGGGATTTCCTTCCTGTCAATCTCTTTGGAAACATCTCGGAGGAAGTGTCTGAACAATGACGAGGAGTCTGGGCCAGGACTGAGTAATGTCACATTGTCCCCTCGGCCAGAAGACCCCCCCCCCCCCCACCCCCCGAGTCATCTCCACCTTATCCCCTGCTTATACTCCAGTCACATCCAAAGCAGCGGCTGCACATCTCCCACAATGCATTGCACTCTGGTGAGATTGTGGCTTTAGCTGTGACTGGCGGCTGCATCACTGGCTCAGGGCAGCTAAGGGTTAATAATCTTTATATATTTATATAGTGCATATGAGGATGAGGGGAGGACACAAGAGCTTACAGTCTATGAGGATGAGGGGGGACACAAGAGCTTACAGTCTATGAGGATGAGGGGGTGACACAAGAGCTTACAGTCTATGAGGATGAGGGGAGTGACACAAGAGCTTACAGTCTATGAGGATGAGGGGAGGACACAAGAGCTTACAGTCTATGAGGATGAGGGGGGACACAAGAGCTTACAGTCTATGAGGATGAGGTGGGGCACAAGAGCTTACAGTCTATGAGGATGAGGGGGGGACATAAGAGCTTACAGTCTATGAGGATGAGGGGGGGACACAAGAGCTTACAGTCTATGAGGATGAGGTGGTGACACAAGAGCTTACAGTCTTTGAGGATGAGGGGGGACACAAGAGCTTACAGACTATGAGGATGAGGAGGACACAAGAGCTTACAGTCTATGAGGATGAGGGGGACACAAGAGCTTACAGTCTATGAGGATGAGGGGAGTGACACAAGAGCTTACAGTCTATGAGGATGAGGGGCCTGACCACAAGAGCTTACAGTCTCTGAGGATAAGGGGGTGACACAAGAGCTTACAGTCTATGAGGATGAGGGGGACACAAGAGCTTACAGTCTATGAGGATGAGGGGAGTGACACAAGAGCTTACAGTCTATGAGGATGAGGGGGGGGGGACACAAGAGCTTACAGTCTATGAGGATGAGGGGGGGGGGGGACACAAGAGCTTACAGTCTATGAGGATGAGGGGGTGACACAAGAGCTTACAGTCTATGAGGATGAGGGGGGACACAAGAGCTTACAGTCTATAAGGATGAGGGGGTGACACAAGAGCTTACAGTCTATGAGGATGAGGGGGGACACAAGAGCTTACAGTCTATGAGGATGAGGGGGGACACAAGAGCTTACAGTCTATGAGGATGAGGGGGTGACACAAGAGCTTACAGTCTATGAGGATGAGGGGGGGACACAAGAGCTTACAGTCTATGAGGATGAGGGGAGGACACAAGAGCTTACAGTCTATGAGGATGAGGAGGACACAAGAGCTTACAGTCTATGAGGATGAGGGGTGACACAAGAGCTTACAGTCTATGAGGATGAGGGGGGACACAAGAGCTTACAGTCTATGAGGATGAGGGGGGACACAAGAGCTTACAATCTATGAGGATGAGGGGGGACACAAGAGCTTACAGTCTATGAGGATGAGGGAGGACACAAGAGCTTACAGTCTGAGGATGAGGGAGGACACAAGAGCTTACAGTCTATGAGGATGAGGGAGGACACAAGAGCTTACAGTCTATGAGGATGAGGGGAGTGACACAAGAGCTTACAGTCTATGAGGATGAGGTGGTGACACAAGAGCTTACAGTCTATGAGGATGAGGGGGTGACACAAGAGCTTACAGTCTCTGAGGATGAGGGGGGGACACAAGAGCTTACAGTCTATGAGGATGAGGGGTGACACAAGAGCTTACAGTCTATGAGGATGAGGGGGGGCACAAGAGCTTACAGTCTATGAGGATGAGGGGGGGGCACAAGAGCTTACAGTCTATGAGGATGAGGGGGGGACATAAGAGCTTACAGTCTATGAGGATGAGGGGGGACACAAGAGCTTACAGTCTATGAGGATGAGGGGGTGACACAAGAGCTTACAGTCTATGAGGATGAGGGGGGACACAAGAGCTTACAGTCTTTGAGGATGAGGGGGGACACAAGAGCTTACAGACTATGAGGATGAGGAGGACACAAGAGCTTACAGTCTATGAGGATGAGGGGGACACAAGAGCTTACAGTCTATGAGGATGAGGGGTGACACAAGAGCTTACAGTCTATGAGGATGAGGTGGTGACACAAGAGCTTACAGTCTATGAGGATGAGGGGGACACAAGAGCTTACAGTCTGAGGATGAGGGGGGACACAAGAGCTTACAGTCTATGAGGATGAGGGGGGGGCACAAGAGCTTACAGTCTATGAGGATGAGGGGAGGACACAAGAGCTTACAGTCTATGAGGATGAGGGGGGGGGGGACACAAGAGCTTACAGTCTATGAGGATGAGGAGGAGGACACAAGAGCTTACAGTCTATGAGGATGAGGGGTGACACAAGAGCTTACAGTCTATGAGGATGAGGTGGTGACACAAGAGCTTACAGTCTATGAGGATGAGGGGGTGACACAAGAGCTTACAGTCTATGAGGATGAGGGGGTGACACAAGAGCTTACAGTCTATGAGGATGAGGGGGTGACACAAGAGCTTACAGTCTATGAGGATGAGGGGGTGACACAAGAGCTTACAGTCTCTGAGGATGAGGGGGGGACACAAGAGCTTACAGTCTATGAGGATGAGGGGTGACACAAGAGCTTACAGTCTATGAGGATGAGGGGGGGCACAAGAGCTTACAGTCTATGAGGATGAGGGGGGGGCACAAGAGCTTACAGTCTATGAGGATGAGGGGGGGACATAAGAGCTTACAGTCTATGAGGATGAGGGGGGACACAAGAGCTTACAGTCTATGAGGATGAGGGGGTGACACAAGAGCTTACAGTCTATGAGGATGAGGGGGGGACACAAGAGCTTACAGTCTATGAGGATGAGGTGGTGACACAAGAGCTTACAGTCTTTGAGGATGAGGGGGGACACAAGAGCTTACAGACTATGAGGATGAGGAGGACACAAGAGCTTACAGTCTATGAGGATGAGGGGGACACAAGAGCTTACAGTCTATGAGGATGAGGGGTGACACAAGAGCTTACAGTCTATGAGGATGAGGTGGTGACACAAGAGCTTACAGTCTATGAGGATGAGGGGGACACAAGAGCTTACAGTCTATGAGGATGAGGGGGACACAAGAGCTTACAGTCTGAGGATGAGGGGGGACACAAGAGCTTACAGTCTATGAGGATGAGGGGGGGGGCACAAGAGCTTACAGTCTATGAGGATGAGGGGAGGACACAAGAGCTTACAGTCTATGAGGATGAGGGGGGGGGGACACAAGAGCTTACAGTCTATGAGGATGAGGAGGAGGACACAAGAGCTTACAGTCTATGAGGATGAGGGGTGACACAAGAGCTTACAGTCTCTGAGGATGAGGGGGTGACACGAGCTTACAGTCTATGAGGATGAGGGGTGACACAAGAGCTTACAGTCTATGAGGATGAGGGGTGACACAAGAGCTTACAGTCTATGAGGATGAGGGGGTGACACAAGAGCTTACAGTCTATGAGGATGAGGGGAGGACACAAGAGCTTACAGTCTATGAGGATGAGGGGGGACACAAGAGCTTACAGTCTATGAGATTTTGGAAAATAGTCTCTGGTGACATGCTCCGCTCTTATACCTACACTAGGGCAGTGGATTGGACCAGCACCACTATAGGCACCGCCCCCGAGGTCCGGGCCACAGATTATACTTACATTTACTTTGTCCTCCATAGCATCTGAAAAAAAATACATCACATCTTTTACACCAATGTGCAAGTCACTGCAGCACATCTCACCCTGCTCCTCGGATTGTACCCTGTCCCAAGGATGTAATGGCTGATAACAGAGAGTAATAGATTGTATCCCCCCTGTACAGTCTCCTCTCCCCGGGATGTAATGGCTGATAACAGAGAGTAATAGATTGTATCCCCCCCTGTACAGTCTCCTCTCCCCGGGGTGTAATGGCTGATAACAGAGAGTAATAGATTGTATCCCCCCCCTGTACAGTCTCCTCTCCCCGGGATGTAATGGCTGATAACAGAGAGTAATAGATTGTATCCCCCCCCCTGTACAGTCTCCTCTCCCCGGGGTGTAATGGCTGATAACAGAGAGTAATAGATTGTATCCCCCTGTACAGTCTCCTCTCCCCGGGATGTAATGGCTGATAACAGAGAGTAATAGATTGTATCCCCCCTGTACAGTCTCCTCTCCCCGGGATGTAATGGCTGATAACAGAGAGTAATAGATTGTATCCCCCTGTACAGTCTCCTCTGTGCAGTGGCTGACACCAGGGGGCAGTAGCTGTCCCTCCCCTCAGTCAGAGTTTCCAGTGCCGCCCCTGGTGTTTGGGTTGTGGCTCTGGGCTCTGGATGCTTGTTGTGGGTCCGGCTGGTGTGCACAGGGTCTTATCTGGCGGCACAGACTTCCCGTCCTCCTCCAGCTCCACAAACAATGGAAGATTAACCCCTCCAGCTCCGGTGGTGGCTCAGTGCACGTCCCTGGTAGTGGAGTATAGGGGTCTCCCTCCTGGCACCTGCCTTCAGCTGCCCATGTACCTACCCTCTACTTGTGGCCCCCATAGCGGAGCCACCCACAAACAGCCCCCATAGCGGAGCCACCCACAAACAGCCCCCATAGCGGAGCCACCCACAAACAGCCCCCATAGCTGAGCCACCCACTAACAGCCCCCATAGCGGAGCCACATACTAACAGCCCCCATAGCGGAGCCACATACTAACAGCCCCCATAGCGGAGCCACCCACAAACAGCCCCCATAGCGGAGCCACATACTAACAGCCCCCATAGCGGAGCCTCCCACAAACAGCCCCCATAGCGGAGCCTCCCACAAACAGCCCCCATAGCGGAGCCTCCCACAAACAGCCCCCATAGCGGAGCCACCCACAAACAGCCCCCATAGCGGAGCCACATACTAACAGCCCCCATAGCGGAGCCTCCCACAAACAGCCCCCATAGCGGAGCCTCCCACAAACAGCCCCCATAGCGGAGCCACCCACAAACAGCCCCCATAGCGGAGCCACATACTAACAGCCCCCATAGCTGAGCCACCCACAAACAGCCCCCATAGCTGAGCCACTCACTAACAGCCCCCATAGCGGAGCCACCCACAAACAGCCCCCATAGCTGAGCCACTCACTAACAGCCCCCATAGCGGAGCCACCCACAAACAGCCCCCATAGCTGAGCCACTCACTAACAGCCCCCATAGCGGAGCCACCCACAAACAGCCCCCATAGCGGAGCCACCCACAAACAGCCCCCATAGCAATGCCACCAAGTCACACAGTGTGCCTCCACAGAGATGTCACCATGTCCCAGGGTTCTCCTAAAAGTGCCCCAGAATAGTACCATCATGTCACAGGGTTGCCCTATCACAGCCTCCACAGCAGTGCCACCAAGTCAAAGGTTTGCCCTAAGTGTGCCCCTCTAGAGATGCCATCAAGTCACAGGGTTGCCCCAACAATGCCTCCACAGCAGTGCCACCAAGTCAGATGATTGCCCTATCTGTGCCAGCACAACAAGATTGCCCTCTCACAGCAACCGAGCGGTGCCACAAAGTCAAATGGTAGGCCTAACAGTATTCCTACAGCCGTGCAGCCAAATCACAGGGTTGCCCTTACTGTGACCCCATAGTGGTGCCACAAAGTCATGTGGTTGCCCTAACAATGACTCCACAGAGATGTCACCATGTTCCAGGGCTGTCCTAACTGTGCCCCAGAGTAGTGCCACCAAGTCAAAGGGTTGCCATAACTGTGCCCTCATAGTGATGCCACCATGTCACAGAGTTGCCCTAACTGTGTCCCCAAAGTGGTGCCATCAAGTGACAGGGTTGCCCTAACAATGCCCCCACAAAAGTGCCACCAAGTCAATAGCTCTGATAGTGGTGGCACAAGTTTGCCATAGCAGTGCCCCCATAGCGGTGCCACCGAGTCACAGGGTCGCCCTTACAGAGGCATCTACACAAGTGCCACCAGGTTTCCTAGTGCAGCCCTATAGCACCAGGTCTCATTGGTGGCCAGATAACTCTGCCATGTGGTCACGTGGCTGCACAGCCATTACGTGGTCCCTGGGGGGCGCCGCCCTCTGGTGAGGATGTAATGACATTGGCAGCTGTGGGGACACAATGGGGCATTGTTCTGCGTGTAAGGTGGGGGCCGCTGATGGGGGCCCCGATCTTATCGCTGCCTCATATCTAGGAAGTGCACAGGAATCCCGGGAAAGGAAGCAGCACATTCCACAGCATAAACACCCAGCTTTCCCAGACTCCTGTGCAGCACCATAGCTCTCCATTACCTGGGTGGGCTTCTGGCCCGGGGTGGTCCGCCTCTGTCTGCTGCACCTCGTGGTTGTGTTGGTTGTTCCCTGTAAAGAATGAAATACACAACATGGTGATACACGGCTACATGCATCAGCACTGCTCTGGCTGCACAACTACAACACAAAGCATCCGCATACCTGATGTGTCCTCCGCTGCTTTAAGTATGTGGAGCTCATCCTCGTTATCAGCGCCACCTGTTACCAGACAAATATCACATCATGTGACTGCAGCTCTGGATGTGGTTGGAGTATAGCACATGAGTGCAGCTCTGGATGTGGTTGGAGCATAGCACATGAGTGCAGCTCTGGATGTGGTTGGAGCATAGCACATGAGTGCAGCTCTGGATGTGGTTGGAGCATAGCACATGAGTGCAGCTCTGGATGTGGTTGGAGTATAGCACATGAGTGCAGCTCTGGATGTGGTTGGAGTATAGAACATGAGTGCAGCTCTGGATGTGGTTGGAGTATAGAACATGAGTGCAGCTTTGGATTTGGATGGAGCATAGCACATGAGTGCAGCTCTGGATGTGGTTGGAGTATAGAACATGAGTGCAGCTCTGGATGTGGATGGAGCATAGCACATGAGTGCAGCTTTGGATGTGGTTGGAGCATAGCACATGAGTGCAGCTTTGGATGTGGTTGGAGCATAGCACATGAGTGCAGCTCTGGATGTGGTTGGAGTATAGAACATGAGTGCAGCTCTGGATGTGGTTGGAGTATAGAACATGAGTGCAGCTCTGGATGTGGTTGGAGCATAGCACATGAGTGCAGCTCTGGATGTGGTTGGAGTATAGAACATAAGTGCAGCTCTGGATGTGGTTGGAGTATAGCACATGAGTGCAGCTCTGGATGTGGTTGGAGTATAGCACATGAGTGCAGCTCTGGATGTGGTTGGAGCATAGCACATGAGTGCAGCTCTGGATGTGGTTGGAGCATAGCACATGAGTGCAGCTCTGGATGTGGTTGGAGCATAGCACATGAGTGCAGCTCTGGATGTGGTTGGAGTATAGCACATGAGTGCAGCTCTGGATGTGGTTGGAGTATAGAACATGAGTGCAGCTCTGGATGTGGTTGGAGTATAGAACATGAGTGCAGCTTTGGATTTGGATGGAGCATAGCACATGAGTGCAGCTCTGGATGTGGTTGGAGTATAGAACATGAGTGCAGCTCTGGATGTGGATGGAGCATAGCACATGAGTGCAGCTTTGGATGTGGTTGGAGCATAGCACATGAGTGCAGCTTTGGATGTGGTTGGAGCATAGCACATGAGTGCAGCTCTGGATGTGGTTGGAGTATAGAACATGAGTGCAGCTCTGGATGTGGTTGGAGTATAGAACATGAGTGCAGCTCTGGATGTGGTTGGAGCATAGCACATGAGTGCAGCTCTGGATGTGGTTGGAGTATAGAACATAAGTGCAGCTCTGGATGTGGTTGGAGTATAGCACATGAGTGCAGCTCTGGATGTGGTTGGAGTATAGAACATGAGTGCAGCTCTGGATGTGGTTGGAGTATAGCACATGACTGCAGCTCTGGATGTGGTTGGAGTATAGTACATGACTGCAGCTCTGGATGTGGTTGGAGTATAGTACATGACTGCAGCTCTGGATGTGGTTGGAGTATAGTACATGACTGCAGCTCTGGATGTGGTTGGAGTATAGCACATGACTGCAGCTCTGGATGTGGTTGGAGTATAGCACATGACTGCAGCTCTGGATGTGGTTGGAGTATAGCACATGAGTGCAGCTCTGGATGTGGTTGGAGTATAGCACATGACTGCAGCTCTGGATGTGGTTGGAGTATAGCACATGACTGCAGCTCTGGATGTGGTTGGAGTATAGAGGCGCGTTCATACGTTGCCTCTTGTATTACATCAGCTGGGGAGAGGGGATTTGCATAATTACATTACTGTTAACAAGACACATGTGTTAACATTGCGCGTACATTGCGTTTTGTAAACAGAAGCGTTAACAGGAATGTAATCAGGCAAATCCCCTCTTCTCAGCTGTTGTAGACATGTGACCGCGCTGCGCTTCTGATCCGTTTTTGTGCGTTTTGCCGTTTTGTCATTTCTGGAAGTGTAAGAAGATGTGGGAACACAAATGTTTTCAAACCGGCCAAACGCACGGGAAACCTGCAGAACGGCAGCGCGTGGCGGCGCCCGAGCGATGTGGGGGGCGGGGACTCACCCATGTAGGGTTCCCCGGCCTTCAGCTCCACCGACGCCTTTTTTGGGGGAGAAGGTTTTGAAGATCTGGTAAAGATAAAGGAGAAACCATTATATATGATATAGAGGGGGGCCGCACCCCCCCCCCCCCTGGGCACATGGTAGCGGCCGTGATGGTGGCGACTTACCTCTTCTTCTCGGAGGAAATGTCTGTACCTGTGGGAGGAGGATAAGACGAGGTGAGACACTGGGGCTCATTCACTAAGGACTGCGCACGTTCTTCATGGCTCAGGTATAAGCGGCGCCTGCGCTAGGATTGTGCCGCACGATTGCGTTGCATTTTTTGTTGCGTTACAAAGGCTCGTGATCACGCGCTGAGGTTACATTGTGTGTTAGTACAAGCAGTGACGATGCAAAGTAACCTCAGCGCGTGCTCCAGGCGGAAGGAATGCACCAAAAATGTAACCGAAACCCCAAAGTATCGTGTAAACACGGCCTCAGACCCTGACACTACCCGCAGAGAAATGCACCCCCACCCGAGCCACCAGGGATGGTATCATTACTCCTGCACTACCCCAGACCACCAGGGATGGTATCATTACTCCTGCACTACCCCAGACCACCAGGGATGGTATCATTACTCCTGTACTACCTCAGACCACCAGGGACGTTATCATTACTCCTGTACTACCCCAGACCACCAGGGATGTTATCATTACTCCTGTACTACCCCAGACCACCAGGGATGTTATCATTACTCCTGCACTACCCCAGACCACCAGGGATGGTATCATTACTCCTGCACTACCCCAGACCACCAGGGATGTTATCATTACTCATGCACTACCCCAGACCACCAGGGATGGTATCATTACTCCTGTACTACCCCAGACCACCAGGGATGGTATCATTACTCCTGTACTACCCCAGACCACCAGGGATGGTATCATTACTCCTGCACTACCCCAGACCACCAGGGACGGTATCATTACTCCTGTATTACCCCAGACCACCAGGGATGTTATCATTACTCATGCACTACCCCAGACCACCAGGGATGGTATCATTACTCCTGTATTACCCCAGACCACCAGGGATGTTATCATTACTCATGCACTACCCCAGACCACCAGGGATGGTATCATTACTCCTGTACTACCCCAGACCACCAGGGATGTTATCATTACTCATGCACTACCCCAGACCACCAGGGATGGTATCATTACTCCTGTATTACCCCAGACCACCAGGGATGGTATCATTACTCCTGCACTACCCCAGACCACCAGGGACGGTATCATTACTCCTGCACTACCCCAGACCACCAGGGATGGTATCATTACTCCTGCACTACCCCAGACCACCAGGGATGGTATCATTACTCCTGCACTACCCCAGACCACCAGGGATGGTATCATTACTCCTGCACTACCCCAGACCACCAGGGATGGTATCATTACTCCTGTACTACCCCAGACCACCAGGGACGTTATCATTACTCCTGTACTACCCCAGACCACCAGGGATGTTATCATTACTCCTGCACTACCCCAGACCACCAGGGATGTTATCATTACTCCTGTACTACCCCAGACCACCAGGGATGTTATCATTACTCCTGCACTACCCCAGACCACCAGGGATGTTATCATTACTCCTGTACTACCCCAGACCACCAGGGATGTTATCATAACTCCTGTATTACCCCAGACCACCAGGGATGTTATCATTACTCCTGTATTACCCCAGACCACCAGGGATGTTATCATTACTCCTGTACTACCCCAGACCACCAGGGATGGTATCATTACTCCTGCACTACCCCAGACCACCAGGGACGTTATCATTACTCCTGCACTACCCCAGACCACCAGGGATGTTATCATTACTCCTGTACTACCCCAGACCACCAGGGATGTTATCATTACTCCTGTATTACCCCAGACCACCAGGGATGTTATCATTACTCCTGTACTACCCCAGACCACCAGGGATGTTATCATTACTCCTTCACTACCCCAGACCACCAGGGATGTTATCATTACTCCAGACCACCAGGGATGTTATCATTACTCCTGCACTACCCCAGACCACCAGGGATGTTATCATTACTCCTGTACTACCCCAGACCACCAGGGATGTTATCATTACTCCTGCACTACCCCAGACCACCAGGGATGTTATCATTACTCCTGTACTACCCCAGACCACCAGGGATGTTATCATTACTCCTGTATTACCCCAGACCACCAGGGATGTTATTATTACTCCTGCACTACCCCAGACCACCAGGGACGTTATCATTACTCCTGTACTACCCCAGACCACCAGGGATGTTATCATTACTCCAGCACTACCCCAGACCACCAGGGATGTTATCATTACTCCTGCACTACCCCAGACCACCAGGGATGTTATCATTACTCCTGTATTACCCCAGACCACCAGGGATGTTATTATTACTCCTGCACTACCCCAGACCACCAGGGACGTTATCATTACTCCTGTACTACCCCAGACCACCAGGGATGTTATCATTACTCCTGTACTACCCCAGACCACCAGGGATGTTATCATTACTCCTGTATTACCCCAGACCACCAGGGATGTTATCATTACTCCTGTATTACCCCAGACCACCAGGGATGTTATCATTACTCCTGTACTACCCCAGACCACCAGGGATGGTATCATTACTCCTGCACTACCCCAGACCACCAGGGATGTTATCATTACTCCTGCACTACCCCAGACCACCAGGGATGTTATCATTACTCCTGTACTACCCCAGACCACCAGGGATGTTATCATTACTCTCTACTACCCCAGACCACCAGGGATGTTATCATTACTCCTGCACTACCCCAGACCACCAGGGATGTTATCATTACTCCTGTACTACCCCAGACCACCAGGGATGTTATCATTACTCTCTACTACCCCAGACCACCAGGGATGTTATCATTACTCCTGCACTACCCCAGACCACCAGGGATATTATCATTACTCCTGTACTACCCCAGACCACCAGGGATGTTATTATTACTCCTGTATTACCCCAGACCACCAGGGATGTTATCATTACCCCAGACCACCAGGGATGTTATCATTACTCCTGCACTACCCCAGACCACCAGGGATGTTATCATTACTCCTGCACTACCCCAGACCACCAGGGATGTTGTCGTTACTCCTGTACTACCCCAGACCACGAGGGATGGTATCATTACTCCTGTATTACCCCAGACCACCAGGGATGTTATCATTACTCCTGCACTACCCCAGACCACCAGGGATGTTATCGTTACTCCTGTATTACCCCAGACCACCAGGGATGTTATCATTACCCCAGACCACCAGGGATGTTATCGTTACTCCTGTACTACCCCGGTGACTGCGCAGGTGACATGACGAGGAGTCAGAGCTGGGGCAGCAGTGCCCCCCGGCCCCCCAGGACCTTACCCTTCTTCTTCTTCTTGTCGGTGTGCAGGTAGATGCAGATGGCGATGGCGGCCAGGATGACGAGTATCACAAATATTCCGATCACCGCCTTCTTCCAGGTGGCGAGCACCGCTACGAGCCGGAGGAAGAGGTCAGTAAGTATGTGGGGGCCCGGCATGCAGCTCTGGATGTGAGTGGAGCAGGACTTACCTCTGGCCTCGCTGGAGCTGCTGCGCACCTCTTTGTGCGCCCGGTTAGATGCGGCACAGAAGTAGGCGCCGTCCTCCTGCTTGCTGAAGAGCTGCACTGTGTGTGAGGCGTGCCGTGCCGCTGCCTCGCTGACATTGTGCAGCAGGAGCTCGTTCCCTCTCCTCCTATAGAACTGGAAGGTGATGGGCAGCGTGCCATCCTGTGCCCGGCACACCAGCGCCAGCTGCGCACCCTCCTCCACATCACCATCAGGCGGGATCATGGTGAGCTGTACAGCACTGACGGGCACTGCAAGAGAGGAGCGCACCGCTCACACACACAGCCGCCGCAGCTCTGGCTGTGACTGGAGCACGGCCACTTACCGATGACGGTCACGTTCACCGTGTTGCTGTACTTGCCGCTGCTCTTGGTGTTGCGGTTTGTTGCTCGGCAGCGGTACTGCCCCAGGTCATGTGACTTGGAGGAATTGACCAGAAATCGGGCTTCCATGTCCCCCTCCATTGTCTTATTATCCAGGAGTTTGTCCCCTCGGAGCAGGGAGTAGGTTATTGGGGGGGTGCCGGACTCGCACTTACAGGTCAGCTCCAGGGTGTCCCCCAGAACCACCGTCTTGTTGCTCCTCATGATGTGGGTCAGGACCGGGTTCTTGACCGGAGCTAATAGTAAAAAGAGAAACAAGATGGCTCATTGGTTCTCACAACCCTCCAGGCAGCGAATAGTTAATTTACCGACAGGCGGAGCTCATAAAGATGCCTGCACTGCCCCCCACACACCCCGGATGGATTGGACCCCAAAATAAATTAACAGCCCCCAATTCTTTATATGAATCCCCCTGAGTCAGATAATACAGGGAACCCTAACCCAAATACAGTGACTGACCCTACAACAAAATATGTACAGCACCCCAAAAATAAGAGCATACAGCACCCCAATAATGAGAGAATACAGAGCCCCAATAATGAGAGCACACAGTGCCCCAATAATGAGAGCACAAAGCGCCCCAAAAATAAGAGCATACAGCACCCCAATAATGAGAGCATACAGCACCCCAATAATGAGAGCATACAGCACCCCAATAATGAGAGCACAGAGTGCCCCAATAATGAGAGAATACAGAGCCCCAATAATGAGAGCATACAGCGCCCCAATAATGAGAGCATAAAGCGCCCCAATAATGAGAGCATACAGCACCCCAATAATGAGAGCATACAGCGCCTCAATAATAAGAGCATACAGCGCCTCAATAATGAGAGCACACAGTGCCCCAATAATGATAGCATACAGCACCCCAATAATGAGAGAATACAGTACCCCAATAATGAGAGCATAAAGTGCCCCAATAATGAGAGCATACAGCGCCTCAATAATGAGAGCACACAGTGCCCCAATAATGATAGCATAAAGCGCCCCAATAATGAGAGCATAAAGCGCCCCAATAATGAGAGCATACAGCGCCCCAATAATGAGAGCATACAGCGCCCCAATAATGAGAGCATACAGCACCCCAATAATGAGAGCATAAAGCACCCCAATAATGAGAGCATACAGAGCCCCAATAATGAGAGCACACAGTGCCCCAATAATGATAGCATAAAGCGCCCCAATAATGAGAGCATACAGCGCCCCAATAATGAGAGCATACAGCGCCCCAATAATAGCATAAAGCGCCCCAATAATGAGAGCATACAGCGCCCCAATAATGAGAGCATACAGCGCCCCAATAATGAGAGCATAAAGCGCCCCAATAATGAGAGCAAACAATGCCCCAATAATGAGAGCACACAGTACCCCAATAATGAGAGAATACAGTGCCCCAGTAATAAGAGCATAAAGCTCCCCAATAATGAGAGCATACAGCACCCCAATAATGAGAGCACACAGTGCCCCAATAATGAGAGCATACAGCACCCCAATAATGAGAGCACACAGTGCCCCAATAATGAGAGCATACAGCACCCCAATAATGAGAGCACACAGTGCCCCAATAATGAGAGCATACAGAGCCCCGAGAAGGAGAGCATACAGCGCCCCAATAATGAGAGCATACAGAGCCCCAATAATGAGAGCATACAGTGACAGCGCCCCAATAATGAGAGCATACAGAGCCCCAAGAAGGAGAGCACAAAGCGCCACCAATAATGAGAGCATACAGTACCCCAATAATGAGTGCATACAGCGCCCCAATAATGAGAGCATAGAGCGCCCCATAGGATGGGGAGCAGTCTGTGCAGGAGGTTGGGGAGCAGTCTGTGCAGGAGGGTGGGGAGCAGTCTGTGCAGGAGGTTGGGGAGCAGTCTGTGCTGGAGGTTGGGGAGCAGTCTGTGCTGGAGGTTGGGGAGCAGTCTGTACAGGAGGTTGGGGAGCAGTCTGTGCAGGAGGGTGGGGAGCAGTCTGTGCAGGAGGCTGGGGAGCAGTCTGTGCAGGAGGCTGGGGAGCAGTCTGTACAGGAGGCTGGGGAGCAGTCTGTACAGGAGGTTGGGGAGCAGTCTGTGCAGGAGGCTGGGGAGCAGTCTGTGCAGGAGGTTGGGCAGCAGTCTGTGACAGGGGGTGGGGAGCAGTCTGTGACAGGGGGTTGGGGAGCAGTCTGTGAGAGGGTGTTGGGGAGCAGTCTGTGCAGGAGGTTGGGGAGCAGTCTGTGCAGGAGGTTGTGGAGCAGTCTGCGCAGGAGGTTGGGGAGCAGTCTGCGCAGGAGGCTGGGGAGCAGTCTGCGCAGGAGGTTGGGGAGCAGTCTGCGCAGGAGGCTGGGGAGCAGTCTGTACAGGAGGTTGGGGAGCAGTCTGTGCTGGAGGTTGGGGAGCAGTCTGTGCAGGAGGTTGGGGAGTAGTCTGTGCAGGAGGTTGGGGAGTAGTCTGTGCAGGAGGTTGGGGAGCAGTCTGTGCAGGAGGGTGGGGAGCAGTCTGTGCAGGAGGCTGGGGAGCAGTCTGTGCAGGAGGCTGGGGAGCAGTCTGTACAGGAGGCTGGGGAGCAGTCTGTACAGGAGGTTGGGGAGCAGTCTGTGCTGGAGGTTGGGGAGCAGTCTGTGCAGGAGGTTGGGGAGTAGTCTGTGCAGGAGGTTGGGGAGTAGTCTGTGCAGGAGGTTGGGGAGCAGTCAGTGCAGGAGGCTGGGGAGCAGTCAGTGCAGGAGGGTGGGGAGCAGTCTGTGCAGGAGGCTGGGGAGCAGTCTGTGCAGGAGGTTGGGGAGCAGTCTGTGAGAGGGGGTGGGGAGCAGTCTGTGCAGGAGGCTGGGGAGCAGTCTGTACAGGAGGCTGGGGAGCAGTCTGTGCTGGAGGTTGGGGAGTAGTCTGTGCAGGAGGTTGGGGAGCAGTCAGTGCAGGAGGCTGGGGAGCAGTCAGTGCAGGAGGGTGGGGAGCAGTCAGTGCAGGAGGCTGGGGAGCAGTCAGTGCAGGAGGTTGGGGAGCAGTCTGTGCTGGAGGTTGGGGAGTAGTCTGTGCAGGAGGTTGGGGAGTAGTCTGTGCAGGAGGTTGGGGAGCAGTCTGTGCAGGAGGGTGGGGAGCAGTCTGTGCAGGAGGCTGGGGAGCAGTCTGTGCAGGAGGCTGGGGAGCAGTCTGTACAGGAGGCTGGGGAGCAGTCTGTACAGGAGGTTGGGGAGCAGTCTGTGCTGGAGGTTGGGGAGCAGTCTGTGCAGGAGGTTGGGGAGTAGTCTGTGCAGGAGGTTGGGGAGTAGTCTGTGCAGGAGGTTGGGGAGCAGTCAGTGCAGGAGGCTGGGGAGCAGTCAGTGCAGGAGGGTGGGGAGCAGTCTGTGCAGGAGGCTGGGGAGCAGTCTGTGCAGGAGGTTGGGGAGCAGTCTGTGAGAGGGGGTGGGGAGCAGTCTGTGCAGGAGGCTGGGGAGCAGTCTGTACAGGAGGCTGGGGAGCAGTCTGTGCTGGAGGTTGGGGAGTAGTCTGTGCAGGAGGTTGGGGAGCAGTCAGTGCAGGAGGCTGGGGAGCAGTCAGTGCAGGAGGGTGGGGAGCAGTCTGTGCAGGAGGTTGGGGAGCAGTCTGTACAGGAGGTTGGGGAGCAGTCTGTGCAGGAGGGTGGGGAGCAGTCTGTGAGAGGGGGTGGGGAGCAGTCTGTGCAGGAGGCTGGGGAGCAGTCTGTGCAGGAGGTTGGGGAGCAGTCTGTGAGAGGGGGTGGGGAGCAGTCTGTGCAGGAGGCTGGGGAGCAGTCTGTACAGGAGGCTGGGGAGCAGTCTGTGCAGGAGGTTGGGGAGTAGTCTGTGCAGGAGGTTGGGGAGCAGTCAGTGCAGGAGGCTGGGGAGCAGTCAGTGCAGGAGGGTGGGGGAGCAGTCTGTGCAGGAGGTTGGGGAGCAGTCTGTGCAGGAGGGTGGGGAGCAGTCTGCGCAGGAGGTTGGGGAGCAGTCTGTGCTGGAGGTTGGGGAGTAGTCTGTGCAGGAGGTTGGGGAGTAGTCTGTGCAGGAGGTTGGGGAGTAGTCTGTGCAGGAGGGTGAGGAGCAGTCTGTGCAGGAGGCTGGGGAGCAGTCTGCGCAGGAGGCTGGGGAGCAGTCTGTGCAGGAGGTTGGGGAGCAGTCTGTGCAGGAGGGTGGGGAGCAGTCTGCGCAGGAGGTTGGGGAGCAGTCTGTGACAGCGCCCCAATAATGAGATCATACAGTGCCCCAATAATGAGAGCATACAGAGCCCCAAGAAGGAGAGCACAAAGCGCCACCAATAATGAGAGCATACAGTACCCCAATAATGAGTGCATACAGCGCCCCAATTATGAGAGCATAGAGCGCCCCATAGGATGGGGAGCAGTCTGTGCAGGAGGTTGGGGAGCAGTCTGTGCAGGAGGGTGGGGAGCAGTCTGTGCAGGAGGTTGGGGAGCAGTCTGTGCTGGAGGTTGGGGAGCAGTCTGTGCTGGAGGTTGGGGAGCAGTCTGTACAGGAGGTTGGGGAGCAGTCTGTGCAGGAGGGTGGGGAGCAGTCTGTGCAGGAGGGTGGGGAGCAGTCTGTGCAGGAGGCTGGGGAGCAGTCTGTGCAGGAGGTTGGGGAGCAGTCTGTGCAGGAGGCTGGGGAGCAGTCTGTACAGGAGGCTGGGGAGCAGTCTGTACAGGAGGTTGGGGAGCAGTCTGTGCAGGAGGCTGGGGAGCAGTCTGTGAGAGGGTGTTGGGGAGCAGTCTGTGCAGGAGGTTGGGGAGCAGTCTGTGCAGGAGGTTGTGGAGCAGTCTGCGCAGGAGGTTGGGGAGCAGTCTGCGCAGGAGGCTGGGGAGCAGTCTGCGCAGGAGGCTGGGGAGCAGTCTGCGCAGGAGGTTGGGGAGCAGTCTGCGCAGGAGGTTGGGGAGCAGTCTGCGCAGGAGGTTGGGGAGCAGTCTGCGCAGGAGGCTGGGGAGCAGTCTGTACAGGAGGCTGGGGAGCAGTCTGTGCTGGAGGTTGGGGAGCAGTCTGTGCAGGAGGTTGGGGAGTAGTCTGTGCAGGAGGTTGGGGAGCAGTCAGTGCAGGAGGCTGGGGAGCAGTCAGTGCAGGAGGGTGGGGAGCAGTCTGTGCAGGAGGCTGGGGAGCAGTCTGTGCAGGAGGTTGGGGAGCAGTCTGTGAGAGGGGGTGGGGAGCAGTCTGTGCAGAAGGCTGGGGAGCAGTCTGTACAGGAGGCTGGGGAGCAGTCTGTGCTGGAGGTTGGGGAGTATTCTGTGCAGGAGGTTGGGGAGCAGTCAGTGCAGGAGAGTGGGGAGCAGTCTGTGCAGGAGGTTGGGGAGCAGTCTGTACAGGAGGCTGGGGAGCAGTCTGTGCAGGAGGGTGAGGAGCAGTCTGTGCAGGAGGTTGGGGAGCAGTCTGTGCAGGAGGGTGGGGAGCAGTCTGTGAGAGGGGGTGGGGAGCAGTCTGTGCAGGAGGCTGGGGAGCAGTCTGTGCAGGAGGTTGGGGAGCAGTCTGTGAGAGGGGGTGGGGAGCAGTCTGTGCAGGAGGCTGGGGAGCAGTCTGTACAGGAGGCTGGGGAGCAGTCTGTGCTGGAGGTTGGAGAGCAGTCTGTGCAGGAGGTTGGGGAGTAGTCTGTGCAGGAGGTTGGGGAGCAGTCAGTGCAGGAGGCTGGGGAGCAGTCAGTGCAGGAGGGTGGGGGAGCAGTCTGTGCAGGAGGTTGGGGAGCAGTCTGTGCAGGAGGGTGGGGAGCAGTCTGCGCAGGAGGTTGGGGAGCAGTCTGTGCTGGAGGTTGGGGAGTAGTCTGTGCAGGAGGTTGGGGAGTAGTCTGTACAGGAGGTTGGGGAGTAGTCTGTGCAGGAGGTTGGGGAGTAGTCTGTGCAGGAGGTTGGGGAGCAGTCAGTGCAGGAGGCTGGGGAGCAGTCAGTGCAGGAGGTTGGGGAGCAGTCTGTACAGGAGGCTGGGGAGCAGTCTGTGCAGGAGGGTGAGGAGCAGTCTGTGCAGGAGGCTGGGGAGCAGTCTGCGCAGGAGGCTGGGGAGCAGTCTGTGCAGGAGGTTGGGGAGCAGTCTGTGCAGGAGGGTGGGGAGCAGTCTGCGCAGGAGGTTGGGGAGCAGTCTGTGAGAGGGTGTTGGGAGCAGTCTGTGCAGAAGGGTGGGGAGCAGTCTGTACAGGAGGCTGGGGAGCAGTCTGTGCAGGAGGGTGGGGAGCAGTCTGTGCAGGAGGTTGGGGAGCAGTCTGTGCAGGAGGGTGGGGAGCAGTCTGTGCAGGAGGGTGGGGAGCAGTCTGTGCAGGAGGTTGGGGAGCAGTCTGTGCAGGAGGTTGGGGAGCAGTGTGTGCAGGAGGTTGGGGAGCAGTGTGTGCAGGAGGTTGGGGAGCAGTGTGTGCAGGAGGCTGGGGAGCAGTCTGTGCAGGAGGCTGGGGAGCAGTGTGTGCAGGAGGTTGGGGAGCAGTGTGTGCAGGAGGCTGGGGAGCAGTGTGTGCAGGAGGCTGGGGAGCAGTGTGTGCAGGAGGCTGGGGAGCAGTGTGTGCAGGAGGTTGGGGAGCAGTCTGTGCAGGAGGTTGGGGAACAGTCTGTGCAGGAGGCTGGGGAGCAGTCTGTGAGAGGGGTGGGGAGCAGTCTGTGTAGGAGGCTGGGGAGCAGTCTGTGCAGGAGGCTGGGGAGCAGTCTGTGCAGGAGGCTGGGGAGCAGTCTGTGCAGGAGGTTGGGGAGCAGTCTGTGCAGGAGGCTGGGGAGCAGTGTGTGCAGGAGGTTGGGGAGCAGTGTGTGCAGGAGGCTGGGGAGCAGTGTGTGCAGGAGGCTGGGGAGCAGTCTGTGCAGGAGGTTGGGGAGCAGTCTGTGCAGGAGGCTGGGGAGCAGTCTGTGCAGGAGGTTGGGGAGCAGTCTGTGCAGGAGGCTGGGGAGCAGTGTGTGCAGGAGGCTGGGGAGCAGTGTGTGCAGGAGGCTGGGGAGCAGTGTGTGCAGGAGGCTGGGGAGCAGTCTGTGCAGGAGGTTGGGGAGCAGTCTGTGCAGGAGGCTGGGGAGCAGTGTGTGCAGGAGGTTGGGGAGCAGTCTGTGCAGGAGGCTGGGGAGCAGTCTGTGCAGGAGGCTGGGGAGCAGTCTGTGCAGGAGGCTGGGGAGCAGTCTGTGCAGGAGGCTGGGGAGCAGTCTGTGCAGGAGGCTGGGGAGCAGTCTGTGTAGGAGGTTGGGGAGCAGTCTGTGCAGGAGGTTGGGGAGCAGTCTGTGCAGGAGGTTGGGGAGCAGTCTGTGCAGGAGGCAGGGGAGCAGTCTGCAGGAGGTTGGGGAGCAGTCTGTGCAGGAGGTTGGGGAGCAGTCTGTGCAGGAGGCTGGGGAGCAGTCTGTGCAGGAGGTTGGGGAGCAGTCTGTGCAGGAGGTTGGGGAGCAGTCTGTGCAGGAGGTTGGGGAGCAGTCTGTGCAGGAGGTTGGGGAGCAGTCTGTGCAGGAGGCTGGGGAGCAGTCTGTGCAGGAGGTTGGGGAGCAGTCTGCGCAGGAGGCTGGGGAGCAGTCTGCGCAGGAGGCTGGGGAGCAGTCTGTGCAGGAGGTTGGGGAGCAGTCTGTGCAGGAGTTTGGGGAGCAGTCTGTGCAGGAGGTTGGGGAGCAGTCTGTGCAGGAGGTTGGGGAGCAGTCTGTGCAGGAGGCTGGGGAGCAGTCTGTGCAGGAGGCTGGGGAGCAGTCTGCGCAGGAGGCTGGGGAGCAGTCTGCGCAGGAGGCTGGGGAGCAGTCTGTGCAGGAGGTTGGGGAGCAGTCTGTGCAGGAGTTTGGGGAGCAGTCTGTGCAGGAGGTTGGGGAGCAGTCTGTGCAGGAGGTTGGGGAGCAGTCTGTGCAGGAGGTTGGGGAGCAGTCTGTGCAGGAGGTTGGGGAGCAGTCTGTGCAGGAGGTTGGGGAGCAGTCTGTGCAGGAGGTTGGGGAGCAGTTTGTGCAGGAGTTTGGGGAGCAGTCTGTGCAGGAGGTTGGGGAGCAGTCTGTGCAGGAGGCTGGGGAGCAGTCTGTGCAGGAGGTTGGGGAGCAGTCTGTGCAGGAGGTTGGGGAGCAGTCTGTGCAGGAGGTTGGGGAGCAGTCTGTGCAGGAGGTTGGGGAGCAGTCTGTGCAGGAGGCTGGGGAGCAGTCTGTGCAGGAGGTTGGGGAGCAGTCTGCGCAGGAGGCTGGGGAGAAGTCTGCGCAGGAGGCTGGGGAGCAGTCTGTGCAGGAGGCTGGGGAGCAGTCTGTGCAGGAGGTTGGGGAGCAGTGTGTGCAGGAGGCTGGGGAGCAGTCTGTGCAGGAGGTTGGGGAGCAGTCTGTGCAGGAGGTTGGGGAGCAGTCTGTGTAGGAGGTTGGGGAGCAGTCTGTGCAGGAGGTTGGGGAGCAGTCTGTGTAGGAGGTTGGGGAGCAGTCTGTGCAGGAGGCTGGGGAGCAGTCTGTGCAGGAGGTTGGGGAGCAGTCTGTGCAGGAGGCTGGGGAGCAGTCTGTGCAGGAGGTTGGGGAGCAGTGTGTGCAGGAGGCTGGGGAGCAGTCTGTGAGAGGGTGTGGGGAGCAGTCTGTGCAGGAGGGTGAAGAGCAGTCTGTGCAGGAGGGTGAAGAGCAGTCTGTGCAGGAGGCTGGGGAGCAGTCTGTGCAGGAGGTTGGGGAGCAGTCTGTGCAGGAGGTTGGGGAGCAGTCTGTGTAGGAGGTTGGGGAGCAGTCTGTGCAGGAGGTTGGGGAGCAGTCTGTGTAGGAGGTTGGGGAGCAGTGTGTGCAGGAGGCTGGGGAGCAGTCTGCGCAGGAGGCTGGGGAGCAGTCTGTGCAGGAGGCTGGGGAGCAGTCTGTGCAGGAGGTTGGGGTGCACTCACCATAGATCTGGACATCCAGGGGGGCACTTATTTTGGTGATGTTGTCTCTGGTGACTTGGCACACGTAGGACCCGCTGAATCGCACGTCTGCCGCGATGGTGAACCTGCCGCCCCTCCTGGTGCTGCTCCTCTTCCCTCCGTTCAGTATGAATTTATATTCTAAGCGATTAGAATCCTCCGGGGCTAAACCATCTACCCAGCACCTCAGGGTGATCTCGTCGCCCTCATTGATGTACGGGGTCCTGCCGAATCTCTCCAGGGTCAGGCGAGGTTTAGGGAATAATTCTGCAAATAACATCAATTGAAAATTAAACAAAACTGTGAAGTAAATGCAGAATTGTGAGTACAGCTCTGGATGAGATGTATAACATAACAGCAGAATTGTGAGTACAGCTCTGGATGAGATGTATAACATAACAGCAGAATTGTGAGTACAGCTCTGGATGAGATGTATGACATAAGAGCAGAATTGTGAGTACAGCTCTGGATGAGATGTATAACATCAGCAGAATTGTGAGTACAGCTCTGGATGAGATGTATAACATCAGCAGAATTGTGAGTTCAGCTCTGGATGAGATGTATAACATAACAGCAGAATTGTGAGTACAGCTCTGGATGAGATGTATAACATAACAGCAGAATTGTGAGTACAGCTCTGGATGAGATGTATAACATAACAGCAGAATTGTGAGTACAGCTCTGGATGAGATGTATGACATAAGAGCAGAATTGTGAGTACAGCTCTGGATGAGATGTATAACATCAGCAGAATTGTGAGTACAGCTCTGGATGAGATGTATAACATCAGCAGAATTGTGAGTTCAGCTCTGGATGAGATGTATAACATAACAGCAGAATTGTGAGTACAGCTCTGGATGAGATGTATAACATAACAGCAGAATTGTGAGTACAGCTCTGGATGAGATGTATGACATAACAGCAGAATTGTGAGTACAGCTCTGGATGAGATGTATAACATAACAGCAGAATAGTGAGTACAGCTCTGGATGAGATGTATAACATAACAGCAGAATTGTGAGTACAGCTCTGGGTGAGATGTATGACATAACAGCAGAATAGTGAGTACAGCTCTGGATGAGATGTATAACATAACAGCAGAATAGTGAGTACAGCTCTGGATGAGATGTATAACATAACAGCAGAATTGTGAGTACAGCTCTGGATGAGATGTATGACATAACAGCAGAATTGTGAGTACAGCTCTGGATGAGATGTATAACATAACAGCAGAATTGTGAGTACAGCTCTGGATGAGATGTATAACATAACAGCAGAATAGTGAGTACAGCTCTGGATGAGATGTATGACATAAGAGCAGAATTGTGAGTACAGCTCTGGATGAGATGTATAACATCAGCAGAATTGTGAGTACAGCTCTGGATGAGATGTATAACATCAGCAGAATTGTGAGTACAGCTCTGGATGAGATGTATAACATCAGCAGAATTGTGAGTACAGCTCTGGATGAGATGTATAACATCAGCAGAATTGTGAGTACAGCTCTGGATGAGATGTATAACATCAGCAGAATTGTGAGTACAGCTCTGGGTGAGATGTATGACATAACAGCAGAATTGTGAGTACAGCTCTGGATGAGATGTATAACATAACAGCAGAATTGTGAGTACAGCTCTGGATGAGATGTATAATATAACAGCAGAATTGTGAGTACAGCTCTGGATGAGATGTATGACATAACAGCAGAATTGTGAGTACAGCTCTGGATGAGATGTATAACATAACAGCAGAATAGTGAGTACAGCTCTGGATGAGATGTATAACATAACAGCAGAATTGTGAGTACAGCTCTGGGTGAGATGTATGACATAACAGCAGAATAGTGAGTACAGCTCTGGATGAGATGTATAACATAACAGCAGAATAGTGAGTACAGCTCTGGATGAGATGTATAACATAACAGCAGAATTGTGAGTACAGCTCTGGATGAGATGTATAGCATAACAGCAGAATAGTGAGTACAGCTCTGGATGAGATGTATAACATAACAGCAGAATTGTGAGTACAGCTCTGGATGAGATGTATAACATAACAGCAGAATAGTGAGTTCAGCTCTAGATGAGGTGCACAAAATAACAGAACAGCAGAATTGTGAGTACAGCTCTGGATGAGATGTATGACATAACAGCAGAATTGTGAGTACAGCTCTGGATGAGATGTATAACATAACAGCAGAATAGTGAGTACAGCTCTGGATGAGATGTATAACATAACAGCAGAATTGTGAGTACAGCTCTGGATGAGATGTATAACATAACAGCAGAATTGTGAGTACAGCTCTGGGTGAGATGTATGACATAACAGCAGAATAGTGAGTACAGCTCTGGATGAGATGTATAACATAACAGCAGAATAGTGAGTACAGCTCTGGATGAGATGTATAACATAACAGCAGAATTGTGAGTACAGCTCTGGATGAGATGTATAGCATAACAGCAGAATAGTGAGTACAGCTCTGGATGAGATGTATAACATAACAGCAGAATTGTGAGTACAGCTCTGGATGAGATGTATAACATAACAGCAGAATAGTGAGTTCAGCTCTAGATGAGATGTATAACATAACAGCAGAATAGTGAGTACAGCTCTGGATGAGATGTATAACATAACAGCAGAATTGTGAGTACAGCTCTGGGTGAGATGTATGACATAACAGCAGAATAGTGAGTACAGCTCTGGATGAGATGTATAACATAACAGCAGAATAGTGAGTACAGCTCTGGATGAGATGTATAACATAACAGCAGAATTGTGAGTACAGCTCTGGGTGAGATGTATGACATAACAGCAGAATAGTGAGTACAGCTCTGGATGAGATGTATAACATAACAGCAGAATAGTGAGTACAGCTCTGGATGAGATGTATAACATAACAGCAGAATTGTGAGTACAGCTCTGGATGAGATGTATAGCATAACAGCAGAATAGTGAGTACAGCTCTGGATGAGATGTATAACATAACAGCAGAATTGTGAGTACAGCTCTGGATGAGATGTATAACATAACAGCAGAATAGTGAGTTCAGCTCTAGATGAGGTGCACAAAATAACAGAACAGCAGAATTGTGAGTACAGCTCTGGATGAGATGTATGACATAACAGCAGAATTGTGAGTACAGCTCTGGATGAGATGTATAACATAACAGCAGAATAGTGAGTACAGCTCTGGATGAGATGTATAACATAACAGCAGAATTGTGAGTACAGCTCTGGGTGAGATGTATAACATAACAGCAGAATTGTGAGTACAGCTCTGGATGAGATGTATAACATAACAGCAGAATAGTGAGTACAGCTCTGGATGAGATGTATAACATAACAGCAGAATTGTGAGTACAGCTCTGGATGAGATGTATAACATAACAGCAGAATAGTGAGTTCAGCTCTAGATGAGGTGCACAAAATAACAGAACAGCAGAATTGTGAGTACAGCTCTGGATGAGATGTATAACATAACAGCAGAATAGTGAGTACAGCTCTGGATGAGATGTATAACATAACAGCAGAATTGTGAGTACAGCTCTGGGTGAGATGTATAACATAACAGCAGAATTGTGAGTACAGCTCTGGGTGAGATGTATAACATAACAGCAGAATTGTGAGTACAGCTCTGGGTGAGATGTATAACATAACAGCAGAATTGTGAGTACAGCTCTGGAGATGACTGAAGGTTCAGCCATGAGGTCAGATAATGCGGCTGCACAGGGTGGACCCCGGGGCTGTGGTTACCGGCTACGTCTATCCTGGTGTTGTTGATCTTGGAGGTGGTCTGACTTTCCACCTTGCAGGTGTAGTTGCCACTTTCCTCCACCGTGGCCACCTGATAGTAGGACAAGGTGTTGGTGGTGGAGCTGCTGATGATGTGGCCGTTCTTCTGGAGGATCAGCTTAATGTCATCCGATCTCTTCCGCCCTTCCTGAAAGGAACATTTCACCGACATATTTACTCCTTCCGTGAAGTTCAGCGACGGCAAAACCTCAATCCTCGGAACAGAAAACGGAGCTGGAAAGAAAATAAAAAATAAGGTGACACAAAGTGTAGAGACAGGTGACATCACACCTACTACACAGGTGACATCACACCTACTACACAGGTGACATCACACCTACTGCACAGGTGACATCACACCTACTACACAGGTGACATCACACCTACTGCACAGGTGACATCACACCTACTACACAGGTGACATCACACCTACTACACAGGTGACATCACACCTACTGCACAGGTGACATCACACCTACTACACAGGTGACATCACACCTACTACACAGGTGACATCACACCTACTGCACAGGTGACATCACACCTACTACACAGGTGACATCACACCTACTGCACAGGTGACATCACACCTACTACACAGGTGACATCACACCTACTACACAGGTAAAATCACACCTACTACACAGGTGACATCACACCTACTACACAGGTGACATCACACCTACTGCACAGGTGACATCACACCTACTACACAGGTGACATCACACCTACTGCACAGGTGACATCACACCTACTGCACAGGTGACATCACACCTACTACACAGGTGACATCACACCTACTGCACAGGTGACATCACACCTACTGCACAGGTGACATCACACCTACTGCACAGGTGACATCACACCTACTACACAGGTAACATCACACCTACTGCACAGGTGACATCACACCTACTACACAGGTGACATCACACCTACTACACAGGTGACATCACACCTACTACACAGGTGACATCACACCTACTACACAGGTGACATCACACCTACTACACAGGTGACATCACACCTACTGCACAGGTGACATCACACCTACTGCACAGGTGACATCACACCTACTGCACAGGTGACATCACACCTACTACACAGGTAACATCACACCTACTACACAGGTGACATCACACCTACTACACAGGTAAAATCACACCTACTACACAGGTGACATTACACCTACTACACAGGTGACATCACACCTACTGCACAGGTGACATCACACCTACTACACAGGTGACATCACACCTACTGCATAGGTGACATCACACCTACTACACAGGTGACATCACACCTACTACACAGGTGACATCACACCTACTACACAGGTGACATCACACCTACTACATAGGTGACATCACACCTACTACACAGGTGACATCACACCTACCAGAACATGTCATAAGACCAACACAGGTGACATCACACCTGCCAGAACATGTCATAAGACCTGCACAGGTGACATCACACCTACCAGAACATGTCATAAGACCTACACAGGTGACATCACACCTAGTACACAGGTGACATCATACCTACTACACAGGTGACATCACACCTACTACACAGGTGACATCACACCTACTACACAGGTGACATCACACCTACTACACAGGTGACATCACATCTGCCAGAACATGTCATAAGACCTACACAGGTGACATCACACCTGCCAGAACATGTCATAAGACCAACACAGGTGACATCACACCTACCAGAACATGTCATAAGACCTACACAGGTGACATCACACCTGCCAGAACATGTCATAAGACCTGCACAGGTGACATCACACCTACCAGAACATGTCATAAGACCTACACAGGTGACATCACACCTACTACACAGGTGACATCACACCTACTACACAGGTGACATCACACCTACTACACAGGTGACATCACACCTGCCAGAACATGTCATAAGACCTACACAGGTGACATCGTACCTACCAGAACATGTCATAAGATCAACACAGGTGACATCACACCTACCAGAACATGTCATAAGACCTGCACAGGTGACATCACACCTGCCAGAGCATGTCATAAGACCTACACAGGTGACATCACACCTACCAGAACATGTCATAAGACCTACACAGGTGACATCACACCTACCAGAACATGTCATAAGACCTACACAGGTGACATCACACCTGCCAGAACATGTCATGAGACCTACACAGGTGACATCACACCTTCCAGAACATGTCATAAGACCTACACAGGTGACATCACACCTACCAGAACATGTCATAAGACCTACACAGGTGACATCCACCTACCAGAACATGTCATAAGACCTACACAGGTGACATCACACCTGCCAGAACATGTCATAAGACCTACACAGGTGACATCCACCTACCAGAACATGTCATAAGACCTACACAGGTGACATCCACCTACCAGAACATGTCATAAGACCTACACAGGTGACATCACACCTACCAGAACATGTCATAAGACCTACACAGGTGACATCACACCTTCCAGAACATGTCATAAGACCTACACAGGTGACATCACACCTGCCAGAACATGTCATAAGACCTACACAGGTGACATCACACCTTCCAGAACATGTCATAAGACCTACACAGGTGACATCACACCTACCAGAACATGTCATAAGACCTACACAGGTGACATCACACCTGCCAGAACATGTCATAAGACCTACACAGGTGACATCCACCTACCAGAACATGTCATAAGACCTACACAGGTGACATCCACCTACCAGAACATGTCATAAGACCTACACAGGTGACATCACACCTACCAGAACATGTCATAAGACCTACACAGGTGACATCACACCTACCAGAACATGTCATAAGACCTACACAGGTGACATCCACCTACCAGAACATGTCATAAGACCTACACAGGTGACATCACACCCGCCAGAACATGTCATAGGACCTACACAGGTGACATCACACCTGCCAGAACATGTCATAAGACCTACACAGGTGACATCACACCTACCAGAACATGTCATAGGACCTACACAGGTGACATCACACCTGCCAGAGCATGTCATAAGACCTACACAGGTGACATCACACCTACCAGAACATGTAATAAGACCTACACAGGTGAGATCTACCTACCAGAACATGTCATAAGACCTACACAGGTGACATCACACCTGCCAGAACATATCATAAGACCTACACAGGTGACATCCACCTACCAGAACATGTCATAAGACCTACACAGGTGACATCACACCTACCAGAACATGTCATAAGACCTACACAGGTGACATCACACCTACCAGAACATGTCATAGGACCTACACAGGTGACATCACACCTACCAGAACATGTCATAAGACCTACACAGGTGACATCACACCTGCCAGAACATGTCATAAGACCTACACAGGTGACATCACACCTACCAGAACATGTCATAGGACCTACACAGGTGACATCACACCTACCAGAACATGTCATAGGACCTACACAGGTGACATCACACCTACCAGAACATGTCATAAGACCTACACAGGTGACATCACACCTACCAGAACATGTCATAAGACCTACACAGGTGACATCACACCTACCAGAACATGTCATAGGACCTACACAGGTGACATCACACCTACCAGAACATGTCATAAGACCTACACAGGTGACATCACACCTACCAGAACATGTCATAAGACCTACACAGGTGACATCACACCTACCAGAACATGTCATAAGACCTACACAGGTGACATCACACCTACCAGAACATGTCATAAGACCTACAGATGTGACATCTACCTACCAGAACATGTCGTAAGACCTACACAGGTGACATCACATCTACCAGAACATGTCATAAGACCTACAGATGTGACATCTACCTACCAGAACATGTCGTAAGACCTACACAGGTGACATCACACCTACCAGAACATGTCATAAGACCTACACAGGTGACATCACACCTACCAGAACATGTCGTAAGACCTACACAGGTGACATCACACCTACCAGAACATGTCATAAGACCTACACAGGTGACATCACACCTACCAGAACATGTAATAAGACCTACACAGGTGACATCACACCTGCCAGAACATGTCATAAGACCTACACAGGTGACATCACACCTGCCAGAACATGTCATAAGACCTACACAGGTGACATCACACCTACCAGAACATGTAATAAGACCTACACAGGTGACATCACACCTGCCAGAACATGTCATAAGACCTACACAGGTGACATCACACCTGCCAGAACATGTCATAAGACCTACACAGGTGACATCACACCTACCAGAACATGTCATAGGACCTACACAGGTGACATCACATCTACCAGAACATGTCATAAGACCTACAGATGTGACATCTACCTACCAGAACATGTAATAAGACCTACACAGGTGACATCACACCTGCCAGAACATGTCATAAGACCTACACAGGTGACATCACACCTACCAGAGCATGTCATATGACCTACACAGGTGACATCCACCTACCAGAACATGTCATAAGACCTACACAGGTAACATCACACCTGCCAGAACATGTCATGAGACCTACACAGGTGACATCACACCTACCAGAACATGTCATAAGACCTACACAGGTGACATCACACCTACCAGAACATGTCATAAGACCTACACAGGTGACATCACACCTGCCAGAACATGTCATAAGACCTACACAGGTGACATCACACCTACCAGAACATGTAATAAGACCTACACAGGTGACATCACACCTACCAGAACATGTCATAAGACCTACACAGGTGACATCACACCTACCAGAACATGTCATAGGACCTACACAGGTGACATCACACTTACCAGAACATGTCATAAGACCTACACAGGTGACATCACACCTGCCAGAACATGTCATAAGACCTGCACAGATGACATCACACCTGCCAGAACATATCATAAGACCTACACAGGTGACATCCCACCTACCAGAGCATGTCATATGACCTACACAGGTGACATCACACCTGCTGGAACATGTCATAAGACCTACAGATGTGACATCACACCTGCCAGAACATGTCATAAGACCTACACAGGTGACATCACACCTGCCAGAACATGTAATAAGACCTACACAGGTGACATCACACCTACTACACAGGTGACATCACACCTACTACACAGGTGACATCACACCTGCCAGAACATGTCATAAGACCTACACAGGTGACATCACACCTACCAGAACATGTCATAAGACCTACACAGGTGACATCACACCTGCCGGAACAATAGTTGTGTAGAGTGGGGTCTAACGATAATGATTTGTAAGCATCACAGGTGACATCACAGGTGACATCGTCATAGGACCTACACAGGTGACATCACACCTGCCATAAGACCTGTCATAAGACCTACACAGGTGACATTACACCTACCAGAACATGTAATAAGACCTACACAGGTGACATCACACCTGCCAGAACATGTGATAAGACCTACACAGGTGACATCACACCTGCCAGGTGACATCCACCTACCAGAACATGTCATAAGACCTACACAGGTGACATCACACCTGCCGGAACATGTCATAAGACCTACACAGGTGACATCCACCTACCAGAACATGTCATAAGACCTACACAGGTGACATCACACCTACCAGAACATGTCATAAGACCTACACAGGTGACATCACACCTTCCAGAACATGTCATAAGACCTACACAGGTGACATCACACCTGCCAGAACATGTCATAAGACCTACACAGGTGACATCCACCTACCAGAACATGTCATAAGACCTACACAGGTGACATCCACCTACCAGAACATGTCATAAGACCTACACAGGTGACATCACACCTTCCAGAACATGTCATAAGACCTACACAGGTGACATTACACCTACCAGAACATGTCATAAGACCTACACAGGTGACATCCACCTACCAGAACATGTCATAAGACCTACACAGGTGACATCACACCTACCAGAACATGTCATAAGACCTACACAGGTGACATCACACCTTCCAGAACATGTCATAAGACCTACACAGGTGACATCACACCTGACAGAACATGTCATAAGACCTACACAGGTGACATCACACCTTCCAGAACATGTCATAAGACCTACACAGGTGACATCACACCTACCAGAACATGTCATAAGACCTACACAGGTGACATCACACCTTCCAGAACATGTCATAAGACCTACACAGGTGACATTACACCTACCAGAACATGTCATAAGACCTACACAGGTGACATCCACCTACCAGAACATGTCATAAGACCTACACAGGTGACATCACACCTACCAGAACATGTCATAAGACCTACACAGGTGACATCACACCTTCCAGAACATGTCATAAGACCTACACAGGTGACATCACACCTGCCAGAACATGTCATAAGACCTACACAGGTGACATCACACCTTCCAGAACATGTCATAAGACCTACACAGGTGACATCACACCTACCAGAACATGTCATAAGACCTACACGGGTGACATCACACCTGCCAGAACATATCATAAGACCTACACAGGTGACATCCACCTACCAGAACATGTCATAAGACCTACACAGGTGACATCACACCTGCCAGAACATATCATAAGACCTACACAGGTGACATCCACCTACCAGAACATGTCATAAGACCTACACAGGTGACATCACACCTACCAGAACATGTAATAAGACCTACACAGGTGAGATCTACCTACCAGAACATGTCATAAGACCTACACAGGTGACATCACACCTGCCAGAACATATCATAAGACCTACACAGGTGACATCCACCTACCAGAACATGTCATAAGACCTACACAGGTGACATCACACCTACCAGAACATGTCATAAGACCTACACAGGTGACATCACACCTACCAGAACATGTCATAGGACCTACACAGGTGACCACACCTACCAGAACATGTCATAAGACCTACACAGGTGACATCACACCTACCAGAACATGTCATAAGACCTACACAGGTGACATCACACCTACCAGAACATGTCATAGGACCTACACAGGTGACATCACATCTACCAGAACATGTCATAAGACCTACAGATGTGACATCTACCTACCAGAACATGTCGTAAGACCTACACAGGTGACATCACACCTGCCAGAACATGTCATAAGACCTACACAGGTGACATCACACCTACCAGAACATGTAATAAGACCTACACAGGTGACATCACACCTACCAGAACATGTCATAGGACCTACACAGGTGACATCACATCTACCAGAACATGTCATAAGACCTACAGATGTGACATCTACCTACCAGAACATGTCGTAAGACCTACACAGGTGACATCACACCTACCAGAACATGTCATAAGACCTACACAGGTGACATCACACCTACCAGAACATGTCATAAGACCTACACAGGTGACATCACACCTACCAGAACATGTAATAAGACCTACACAGGTGACATCACACCTGCCAGAACATGTCATAAGACCTACACAGGTGACATCACACCTGCCAGAACATATCATAAGACCTACACAGGTGACATCCACCTACCAGAACATGTCATAAGACCTACACAGGTGACATCACACCTACCAGAACATGTCATAAGACCTACACAGGTGACATCACACCTACCAGAACATGTAATAAGACCTACACAGGTGACATCACACCTGCCAGAACATGTCATAAGACCTACACAGGTGACATCACACCTGCCAGAACATGTCATAAGACCTACACAGGTGACATCACACCTGCCAGAACATATCATAAGACCTACACAGGTGACATCACACCTACCAGAGCATGTCATATGACCTACACAGGTGACATCCACCTACCAGAACATGTCATAAGACCTACACAGGTGACATCACACCTGCCAGAACATGTCATGAGACCTACACAGGTGACATCACACCTACCAGAACATGTCATAAGACCTGCACAGGTGACATCACACCTGCCAGAACATGTCATAAGACCTACACAGGTGACATCACACCTACCAGAACATGTGATAAGACCTACACAGGTGACATCACACCTGCCAGAACATGTCATAAGACCTACACAGGTGACATCACACCTACCAGAACATGTCATAAGACCTACACAGGTGACATCACACCTGCCAGAACATGTCATAAGACCTACACAGGTGACATCACACCTGCCAGAACATGTCATAAGACCTGCACAGATGACATCACACCTGCCAGAACATATCATAAGACCTACACAGGTGACATCCCACCTACCAGAGCATGTCATATGACCTACACAGGTGACATCACACCTGCTGGAACATGTCATAAGACCTACAGATGTGACATCACACCTACTACACAGGTGACATCACACCTACTACACAGGTGACATCACACCTGCCAGAACATGTCATAGGACCTGCACAGATGACATCACACCTGCCAGAACATGTCATAAGACCTACACAGGTGACATCACACCTACCAGAACATGTCATAGGACCTGCACAGATGACATCACACCTGCCAGAACATGTCATAAGACCTACACAGGTGACATCACACCTACCAGAACATGTCATAAGACCTACACAGGTGACATCACACCTGCCAGAACATGTCATAAGACCTACACAGGTGACATCACACCCGCCAGAACATGTCATAAGACCTACACAGGTGACATCACACCTACCAGAACATGTCATAAGACCTACACAGGTGACATCACACCTACCAGAACATGTAATAAGACCTACACAGGTGACATCACACCTACCAGAACATGTCATAAGACCTACACAGGTGACATCACACCTACCAGAACATGTCATAAGACCTACACAGGTGACATCCACCTACCAGAACATGTCATAAGACCTACACAGGTGACATCACACCTGCCGGAACATGTCATAAGACCTACACAGGTGACATCACACCTACCAGAACATGTCATAAGACCTACACAGGTGACATCACACCTACCAGAACATGTAATAAGACCTACACAGGTGACATCACACCTACTACACAGGTGACATCACACCTACCAGAACATGTCATAAGACCTACACAGGTGACATCACACCTGCCGGAACATGTCATAAGACCTACACAGGTGACATCACACCTACCAGAACATGTCATAAGACCTACACAGGTGACATCACACCTACCAGAACATGTCATAAGACCTACACAGGTGACATCACACCTACCAGAACATGTCATAGGACCTACACAGGTGACATCACACTTACCAGAACATGTCATAAGACCTACACAGGTGACATCACACCTGCCAGAACATGTCGTAAGACCTACACAGGTGACATCACACCTGCCAGAACATGTCATATGACCTACACAGGTGACATCACACCTGCCAGAACATGTCATAAGACCTACACAGGTGACATCACACCCGCCAGAACATGTCATAAGACCTACACAGGTGACATCACACCTACCAGAACATGTCATAGGACCTGCACAGGTGACATCTACCTACCAGAACATGTCATAAGACCTACACAGGTGACATCCACCTACCAGAACATGTCATAAGACCTACACAGGTGACATCACACCTGCCAGAACATGTCATAGGACCTACACAGGTGACATCACACCTGCCATAAGACCTGTCATAAGACCTACACAGGTGACATCACACCTACCAGAACATGTCATAGGACCTACACAGGTGACATCACACCTACCAGAACATGTCATAAGACCTACACAGGTGACATCACACCTGCCAGAACATGTGATAAGACCTACACAGGTGACATCCACCTACCAGAACATGTCATAAGACCTACACAGGTGACATCCACCTACCAGAACATGTCATAAGACCTACACAGGTGACATCACACCTGCCAGAACATGTGATAAGACCTACACAGGTGACATCCACCTACCAGAACATGTCATAAGACCTACACAGGTGACATCCACCTACCAGAACATGTCATAAGACCTACACAGGTGACATCACACCTGCCAGAACATGTCATATTACCTACACAGGTGACATCCACCTACTACACAGGTGACATCATACCTACTACACAGGTGACATCATACCTACCAGAACATGTCATAGGACCTGCACAGGTGACATCTACCTACCCACCACAGTGACAGTCTTCATTGCGCTCGCCTGGGAGGTTTCATCTATGATGAACATTTTGACATCGCACTTAAATCGCAAAATTTCTTCTCCTTCTTTTATCAGAAATTTGACTTCTCCGTAGTTTTCATCAGTCTGTTTGGTCTTCTTCTCGTCCTTCTTCTGGTTGACCTTGTAGAATGTGAACTTCTTGTAGGCCCATTCCCCTGGAGCCTCGCACCTCACAGTCACTTCATCTCCTTCGCTGACCTCGTCCTTAGAGACATTGAGGACCGGTGGTGCCAGTCCTGGAGAAGGAACATACAATCAGATGGAAGTGTCTGAAGGACCTGGGACCTCACGTATGAGACACATTGTGGGTCCGTCCGCTGCCATGTACTCACCCGTGACCCGAATACCGATTTCCTCACTTTGTTGCTTCTTGTTGCCCACTTGCACCTCACACTTGTATTGTCCGGTGTGGGACACTCTGACCTTGGGGATGACGTAGGACGCCTGGTCATTGATGGAGTGGCTCGTCTTGATCTGATCTTCTCCCATATAGAAGATGAATGTGCTGTTCAGCGTGAAGTCCGTGGTCTTGGCCACCAGCATGACGCATTGCAGTTCCAGCCGGTCCCCATTCCTCAGCTCGATGGACGGAAGAGCCTTCAGCTCGACACCATTAATAGTGAAATCTTCATGGAAAGAACAGAAAAGATTCAGGAGAAAGTGGAAAGATGAAACCACCTTGTGCCATGGGTGACTCCCAACACCCCAGGACCCATGGGCAGCTCATGGGCCGGCTAGCTACACATCTCCAGGACCTGCCCTCTACTATAGAGACAGCACTAGTAGACTTGAGCCCTCAGCTCTGTAAATCATCCCACAGATACAAGGACGATGGATGGACCAAGACTCACCTGATACGTTAGGCCAAAGCTGAACTTTGTTTTGAGTGCGTAACACCCCTGCCAATGCATGGACAAGGGAGTAGTAGCGAACAGCGCCCTCTCCAGGACAGGAGCTGACAGAGGGAGTCGCGAACCCTCCAGGAAGGTTCAAGAACCTGAGCACTAGGTATTAGCAGCTGTAGATCCTGCATGAACAGGCAATAGTTAATGGTATGTGAATTCTAACCAATTGTGTTCCAACATGAGCACTGGAGTGTGATTGAAGAGTAGCCACCACCTGACCAGGAGAATAGTACCCCTGGGCAGGGAGAGGCTAGGTTATTAGAGCACATGCTCTTACCACAGTCCTCTTAGGCTCTAGCTCCCCCTAGAGAGCCCATCCTGTCCCACAGACAGAGAAAGGAGAGAAACAGTGTCCATGCACCATCAGGGCTGATACTCAGCTAATCCCAGGATAAAAGCTGCAGCTTCCACAACTGGACACAGCTCCATCCCAGCATCTACTACCAGGCTGGAACGTCATTCCTGAGGACCCCTCTCCATGACCACTCCAGTAATCCGGCATCCTGGCCTGTTGCCTGTAGTTGTTCTAATAAACAACTGTGAGTTATTTTTGTACAACGTTGCCACCGTCTGATCCCTGTATACGGCTGTTACCAACACGGCCTACCCATCCATTACCCAGGGACTTATACTACAGACACTCAGGGGTTGCCCCAGGGGGATCCAGACCATCAGCCTCTCCCTCCATATGTCTTGCACACACCACCTGCTGGAGAGCTGCCAGGCTGTAGGACAGCCCTCCGGTCCCCATACCAAGCACCGTGACCCCAGCGTGCCCTAGGCCACAACCGCCAACCACTCCGGTATTCTGGGCCCCGGCTGCCTCCAGGCCCCAAGAGAAGGCCCCGGTGGGGGATGTTGCAAGTGTCTTTCGGTAAGATGCCACCATGAAGCCTGTGCCACGTCCAGTGAATACTGGTTATAATTCTACGCTGAACCACGTAGCACATAATCGTGTCGCCACTGAGTCGCCAGTCCTGACCGTGGACAGAGGAAGGAAGTGACTGTTGTGAGGTTTATTTTTTGTTCTTCTCTTTTTTTTGTGGCAGGAATCTCAGAAAAAACGTTATATATATATCAGATGGGAAGTGACTTCCCCCCAGCGCTGATACTTTGCATATGGAGGGAGGAAGAACGTTATTTCGGGCCATCCTATGTTATTTAAGCCCTTAGTGACCACGCCCTGCACCTGACATGGGCCACTTTACATGGTGACAGGTGGGTGGTAAATTTTGGTTGATACATTTGATCATTTATTTATGATTTGGTGAAAATGTATCTAATCCGCCTTCTCTCCTCCTCGTGTTGTCATCTGGTTCTGATGCTACAAAGATTCCAATAGGCACAGCGTTATTATTCAGATTCTCAAGGCAAACTCAGAATCTTTTATTTATAGATCATTTTGTTTCTTTGGGATCTCTGACGGTCCTATTAATAGACCCCCCCCCCACCTCCCCCGCACACATCACCACATTTTAACGTCTTCACTCAAACTTGCAGCACTGGGGTCCTGGGTTCGAATCCCACCCTGGTCACATCTGCAAAGAGTTTGTATGTTGTCTCCATGTGTGCGTGGGTTTCCTCTGGATACTCTGGTTTCCTCCCACACTCCATACATACTGGTAGGTTGTTTAGATTGTGAGCCCCATGGGGACAGGAATGATTTGTCATGCTTTGTGCAGCGCTGCGGTATCTGTGTGCGCTATAGAAATACAGAATTATTATTAAACTATTCAGAACGGCCGGGAGGAGGCTTCTTACCTCTTCAAGTGTCTCACAAGCATCTAATGGAATAGAAATGTCTAGAAGGTTTATTGTAGGTCACTTTACAATAATTTACATTTTATTACATGAAATAAGTATCCGAACATTTGGTCCGTTTCCCTTTGTTTGCAGTTCCAGATGTCGGACGTCTCCTGTAGTTCTTGTAGTTCCAGCAGGGATTGTGGCTCCTCCATACAGATCTCTTCCAGATATTTCGGGGCTCTCGCTGGTTAACAATGGGGCGCATGTATCATAGTTATTCGGCTGCCATTATTTCAGGTTTCCTGGAGTCGGCTTCTTAATCCTTGTGATGTATCTTAAGTGTTTTCCCTTTGTGATACATGTGATTCGTTGCCTGTTTAGTCTTTTGTAGCTTTTTGTTTCGCTGTTTGACCTAAATAGTAGCTGCGACTTATTAGGTGCAGGAATGGGACAATGTCAGAGCCCAAAAGTCGCACAAGTTGAACAAACATCTTGGCTACAAAGATAAATCCGGCCCCTGCATCACATCCCCGAGGCGGCTGACGCTGCTGCGCTGCTTCATTCTCCACCTAAAAAGTCTCAAACTGCAAAAAAAAGAAAAAGAATGCAATAGGAGTGATAAATGTCCCCCAATGAGTTTAGGCTCCTCCATAGATGATGCCACTCCAGGACCTGGAAAGGTTTCTGTAACACCCCTGCCAATGCATAGGCTTGGTGGTAGTTGCGAATAGCATCCCCTCTTGGTCAGGACCTATCTAGTGAGCCTGAACAACTCATCCAGAAGCTACTGCAAGGTAAACTTAGTAATTGCAGTTGTAGTCCCTGTCTGGTAAGGCAAGAGTCATCACTGTGAAATGTTTTTATCCAATAAGAATCTTTATAATATTGTAAAGCAAGCTGGAAGCTGTTTGGAGGGTGCTACCACCTGACCAAGGGAGTATAAAAACCCCAGGTGGGCGGGAGCACAGGGGCTACAGTTTAGTCAGCAAAGCAAGTAGATAGAGAAGCGGGTCCAGCGTGCGGCTCCTGCAGAGCTGCCATCCAGACCCACTACCAGGAAGCAGAGGTGTCTCAGGCCACTGCCTGACACCCTGGGCAAGTCAGGAGACTAAGCCCCAGAGCAGAGGTCTACTGTCCGGACTTGGCTCCATCTTTACCAGCCCAGCCTGAGATTACTACCAGGCTGTGAGTAATCGTCCTGCGGGCCAGCTATCTCTCACCAGCTTGTTGAACCTGCTGCTGCTGCTGTTTGGCCGTTGCCTGCTGTGTTGAATAAAGAACTGTAAGTTGATTTGCACAACTTTCCTCCATGTAATTCCTGGATAGGGCTGCTTACCACCACCGGCTCCCCGTCCTCCATCATCCAGGGACTCCTACATACACTCAGGGGTTGCCCCAGGGAGAAACCTATTGCATCACCCTCTCCCTCCATATTTCTTGCACACCCCACCTGCTGGAGAGCTGCCAGGCTGTAGGACAGTCCTCCGGTCCCCATACCAAGCACCGTGACCACAGAGTGCCCAAGGCCACTCTAGCCAGCCACTCCAGTATTCCAGGCCCCGGCTGCCTCCAGGCCCCAAGAAAAGGCCCCGGTGGGGGATGTTGCACTTCTTACAGAGCTGCTCCTTAGTTACCCTGGCTTTGTGCTTCAAGTCATTGTCCTACTGGAAGCCCAATCTTTATACTGGGAGACCCAGCCACCACCCATCTTTATGCTGCAGACCCAGCCGCAAACCATCTTCATGCTGGAAAAACCAGCCATGACCCATTTTCATGCTGGGAGACCCAGCTACGACCCATCTTCATGCTAGGAGACCCAGCCACGACCCATCTTCATGTTGGAAGTCCCAGCCACGACCCATCTTCATGCTGGGAGACTCAGCCACCACCCATCTTCATGCTGGGAGACTCAGCCACCACCCATCTTCATGCTGGGAGACTCAGCCACCACCCATCTTCATGCTGGGAGACTCAGCCACCACCCATCTTCATGCTGGGAGACTCAGCCACCACCCATCTTCATGCTGGGAGACTCAGCCACCACCCATCTTCATGCTGGAAGATCCAGCCACCACCCATCTTTATACTGGGAGACCCGGCCATCACCCATCTTCATGCTGCAGACCCAGCCACCACCCATCTTCATGCTGGGAGACCCAGCCACCACCCATCTTTATACTGGGAGACCCAGCCACCACCCATCTTTATACTGGGAGACCCAGCCACCACCCATCTTCATGTTGGAAGTCCCAGCCACGACCCATCTTCATGCTAGGAGACCCAGCCACCACCCATCTTCATGCTGGGAGACTCAGCCACCATCCATCTTCATGCTGCGAGACCCAGCCACCACCCATCTTCATGCTGGGAGACTCAGCCACCATCCATCTTCATGCTGGGAGACTCAGCCACCATCCATCTTCATGCTGGGAGACTCAGCCACCATCCATCTTCATGCTGCGAGACCCAGCCACCACCCATCTTCATGCTTGAGGATGCTGAAGGAGCCAGCTACGACCCATCTTTATACATAAAGACCGACTCAGGACCCGTCTTTAATACTCTTACTGAGAGAAGGAGGTTGTTGGCCAAAATCTTGCGATCCTTGGTCCCATCCATCTTCCATTTAATATGTTGCACTCTTCCCCTTTGCAGGAAGCCCCCAAAGTATGATGTCTCCCCAGGCTTCACGGTTGGGATGGTGTTCTTGTTTCATCCTTCTTCTTCCTCTAGAAACGGCAGGTGTAGTTGATATATTTCAGTCTCATCTGACCACACGACCTTCTTCCCGGCCTCCACTGGATCATCCGGAAGGTCATTGGGTCTGGACATGTGCTGGTCTGAGCAACGGGACCCTGTGTTTCCTGCAGGATTACAATCCACCAGTGGGTTACTAGTAGTGATATATGGGACTGTGATCCTGTGGTCATCCTGACCCCATAAGGCAAGATCCCATCCCCGTCTTGTGCCCCTGGTGTCCTGCTCTTTGGTCTTAGTCATGTTGAAGAGGTTGGGGAGTGATTGTTCTTACATAGGAGGAGTTCTTGCAGAATTCTTGCTGGTTGTTACTTATTCCATGACATAAATTGCTCTAATCTAAGACTCGTACAATCTGATATTTTGGCTACTTTTAGATTCTCTCTCACAGGTAAAGTGACCTACAATAAAAAAATTTCTTGTGATAAGGAACCTCCCACATGGTCATAGACTGCTGTTGGGTCCGAGCGAAGCGCGGAAGGTTCTTAGAGGGAAGGTTCTGCTGGATTAGATTTCAGATATGGGTCACGTTTGCCGACCCCTGAGACACTAGAACAGTGGAAACTCCTTCCCCCGGAGAATGGACACATTTGGTGATCTTATCCCCTCAGGGATTCTACTAAGGTGTATGGCAGTGGTTCTCAACCTGTGGGTCAAGACTCCGGCTGGGGTTGAACGATCAAAACACAGGGGTCTCCTAAAGCCATTGGAGCCACAATTTTATTGCATATACAATATTCTTGTACATGGTTTGGGGTCATCGCAACATGAGGAACTGTATTGCGGGGTCACAGCATTAGAAAGGTTGAGAACCACCGGTGTATGGGGACATTATAACTTACAGAGGTTGATATAAATTACAATGACCGCAGCTCCTAAAGAGTTAACCATGGGCTCTGGTCTCCTCGTTGGCTCAGAGTCTGTGGTTATAATACGAGCAGTGAGCAGGGAACTGGACAGGAGAAGATTCACCCTGTGCCTTTTCACTTCCTTAGAAAGTGGACCATGCACAGGCCATTTTAAGGGCTGATCCTCACGTCCCCGCAATCTTTTAATAACTTTTATTTCCCTAATATGCAGATTTACTAAAGAGGCTCCTGGGGTGTGGAGTAGCCGGAGATGAGGCTACACGGAGCAGCTACTCCACGCCCCAGTAGCCTCTATGAACCTCCTACCAGATGTGTTCGGCGCCCTCGTCCGTGAAGCCTGTCATCTGCGCATGTGCAGAACAGCAGGCCCGGGCCTGCGCGGTCACTGCTGCGGAGCTACAGCGCATGCGCAGATGACAGGCTTCATGGACGAGGGCGCCGAACACATCTGCTAGGAGGGTCAAAGAGGCTACTGGGGAATGGAGCAGCTGCACCGTGTAGCCTCATCTCCGGCTACTCCACGCCCCAGGAGCCTCTTTAGTAAATCTGCATATTAGGGAAATAAAAGTTATTAAGATTGCGGGGACGTCCTATAGATGCACCTACCACCCAATCTACCTTTATAGGTAGATCAGTGGTGGTAGGATCCCTATAAGGACACCCGACCTACAGACGACCCCTATATGAAGACGACCCCTCTGCCCACTGTGACCTCTGGTGAAGCTCTCTGGATGCCTTACTATAGTCCTAGATTTATTGATAATCCTTGGTCTCAATAAATTTGAAAATCCAATTGTCACTGGGGCAAAATATTTTTTTTTCTGGATCTACAATGATAAAATATACAGTCGACTTACATACAAATTCAACTTAAGAACAAACCTATGGAGCCTATCTGGTAGGTAACCCTGTACAATCGGAGGTGAAGAGGCTACAAGTCTCCGGGCTTTCACCTTCCTCATTCCCTTGTGGTGCAGGGTGAGAGGTCACAGACACTCGCCACTTTGTTTTAGAAATGTCATGGATTTGGAAGGTTCTGCTTTGTATCCTTTATGTCCCACCTGCCGGCACCGATCTATTTCGGGATATCAGATACATAAAATTCTGAAGAAACTCATTGGAATATGACTATTTCCAGGCACCGGTGATTGGTCGCGGGGTTGGGGCGTTGATAGACGCCAGCTGTGTAACATAGGCAGCTGGAACAATAGATGAAGTCATTCCCTGTGTATTTCCCTACACATTGTATTTTTAGCCGCGATATCGAGCCCTGGATGTCTAACAGGTTGTCATCTAATGCGAGAAGAATCTTATTCTACTTCATCAAATCAGCTCAATCTTACATGTAGATGAAGCCTCCAACACACCCCATGTCCAACTTTATATCCAACAAGCTTCACCTCCCAAATCCTTCACAACTTCTAAACATCTTAGCCAACACTGTCAGTGCTTCCTATACCCAATATCTCAGACAGTGTCATCCATGTCTATACAGTCCAACACAAGCCGACACCATCCACATCTTCTCAAGCCAATATCTTTACAGTCACCATCCATATTAGCTTCTCTGCCAAAACCATTCACTTCTTTTTCGACCCCAAATTTTAGCCAACACCTTTCACATATACTTGGCTCGCTACCTAACTCACCATCTGCACCTCCTTGACCCCAAATTTTCAACAATACTATTCATCATCTCTCAACCCAGCATCTACTCCAGCACCACACAAATCTTATCAACCCAACATCTTTACAATCACCATCCACATCTTCTGAACCCAACATCTACTCTTGGACCATCCACATCTTCTGAACCCAACATCTACTCTACCATCATCCACATCTTCTGAACCCAACATCTACTCTTGCATCATCCACATCTTCTGAATCCAACATCTACTCTTGTGCCATCCACATCTTCTGAACCCAACATCTACTCTTGGACCATCCACATCTTCTGAACCCAACATCTGCTCTACCATCATCCACATCTTCTGAACCCAACATCTACTCTACCATCATCCACATCTTCTGAACCCAACATCTACTCTTGTGCCATCCACATCTTCTGAACCCAACATCTACTCTACCATCATCCACATCTTCTGAACCCAACATCTACTCTACCATCATCCACATCTTCTGAACCCAACATCTACTCTTGTGCCATCCACATCTTCTGAACCCAACATCTACTCTTGCACCTTCCACATCTTCTGAACCGAACATCTACTCTTGGACCATCCACATCTTCTGAACCCAACATCTACTCTTGCATCATCCACATCTTCTGAACCCAACATCTACTCTTGCATCATCCACATCTTCTGAACCCAACATCTACTCTTGGACCATCCACATCTTCTGAACCCAACATCTACTCTTGTGCCATCCACATCTTCTGAACCCAACATCTACTCTTGCATCACCCACATCTTCTGAACCCAACATCTACTCTACCATCATCCACATCTTCTGAACCCAACATCTACTCTTGGACCATCCACATCTCCTGAACCCAACATCTTTGGCCAACACATTTAAATCTCTTCTATCAAAAATCTTACCCAAAACTATCAGTATCTCCTGTATCCTTCACCGTTTCCAGGATCATTAGGTATCCTGCTCTAGTCCCTTTATCCACATCTTCTTCCGATGGTTGAACTTGATAGATATAGATATAGATTCTTTTTTACAGCTGAAGATGTGACTGAGGATCATCTTCTCCTTCGCCCAACTCTAAACAACCTGTTAATCTTCTCATCACAACAATTGACTTGAAAATATCAACTCCTTCCATCAATCTAAGACGGCACCTGCTGTCCCCTTAACCCAACATTCATCCCATAACATTTTTTTTTGTATAATCTTCCACAATCCCACATGTTCTCCACTCATAAAAATCTCTCAAAAATCTGGAGATGTTCCCTTTTCCAAGTACTCAGGGTCTCAGGGTACTCAGGTCTCACATCTACACTTCAAATCCTGAAAGCCCCGTTTTTCCGTAGGTTTGTTTTGTTGTGGCCATAATATAGGAGAAGGTTCCCTTACTGTAAAATAAAGTAACACCGATGTGGACCTTCTCCTGGTGTAAGTCGCTGGCAGAAGTTTTCCACATCTTGTTTTTGGTTACATGTGCCAAAGTTCCTCAGTAATCCAGACCTTTGATCTCATCTTCTTGTCTCCATGAAGTCCCCACCTTTCCTCCCCTGCTCTTGGCATTGTCTTCTTCTCACGCCAGCTCATGTCTACCCCAAATGTCTACCCCAAATTATAGAAAAATACAGTGAACTCACCGTTCTTCTCTCCTGTGACGGACCACACTGGAACAAGATGAGAGAAAAATCATTACCGTTCAGAGGAAATCTCAGCCACAGAGTAGATAACGATAAAAGCCGACAACACTTACACCCCAGCACGGTCAGTACGACAGGTAGGTACATCTCCACATTGGAATATGGGGAAATCACCCCTGATCCTAAACAGATTCTAAAAATAAGGAGCGTCTGCCCGGCACACAGTGTCCCCCGTAGTGCGGTCAGTGCGCTGGTCAGTGGGGACTGGCTAATTGTTTCCACAGGAGAAGCTCTGGAAATACACGGCGGCCGGGGGATATCTCCGCTCACAGGCAGAGCCGCAGGAAATTGGGGAAACTACACTTTTCCTGCACTGACTCTTCCTGCCTCAGTCCTTAAGATGTATTCATAAACAATGTGCTAAAATGATTAGTGGCCGAGGGGAGGTGATTAACAATGAGGTGCAGGCGCCACCTAGAGGCCAGATATCACAGAAGTAGAGACCATCATCATGGAGGAGCTCTGGCCTGGGCTGAAGACCCCTGGGGGACCCCCGCCCTGGCGAGATTCGGCTGGAGACCTTCCCTAGTTGCCCCCATGCAGGGGATATGCACAACACGGGACGTTTCTCCTGCTTCTAATTCATGGACAGACTGATCTGCTTGTCACTTACCCGCCAGGACAGAGGCCCCTCCAAATATCCTGCACCTCATACTGAGCCTCCAACATTGTCATCTTATCCCTGGGTCCCAACTTACCTGATCTATCCAGAGCGGCAGACAGGGGGCGGGGCTGTGACTACCTCTCACACAGGATATACAGGCAGGGGGCGGGGCTGTGACTACCTCTCACACAGGATATACAGGCAGGGGGCGTGGCTATGACTACCTCTCACACAGGATATACAGGCAGGGGGTGGGGCCGTGACCACCTCTCACACAGGATATACAGGCAGGGGGCGGGGCTGTGACTACCTCTCACACAGGATATACAGGCAGGGGGCGGGGCTGTGACCACCTCTCACACAGGACATACAGGCAGGGGGCGGGGCTGTGACTACCTCTCACACAGGATATACAGGCAGGGGGCGGGGCTGTGACTACCTCTCACACAGGATATACAGGCAGGGGGCGGGGCTGTGACTACCTCTCACACAGGATATACAGGCAGGGGGCGGGGCTGTGACTACCCCTCACACAGGATATACAGGCAGGGGGCAGGGCCGTGACTACCTCTCACACAGGATATACAGGCAGGGGGAGGGGCTGTGACTCCTCTCACACAGGATATACAGGCAGGGGGCGGGGCTGTCACTACCTCTCACACAGGATATACAGGCAGGGGGCGGGGCTGTGACTACCTCTCACACAGGATATACAGGCAGGGGGCGGGACTGTGACTACCTCTCACACAGGATATACAGGCAGGGGGCGCGGCTGTGACTACCTGTCACACAGGATATACAGGCAAGGGGCGGGGCTGTGACTACCATCACACAGGATATACAGGCAGGGGGCGGGGCTGTGACCACCTCTCACACAGGATATACAGGCAAGGGGCGGGGCTGTGACTACCTCTCACACAGGATATACAGGCAGGGGGCGGGGCTGTGACTACTATCACACAGGATATACAGGAAGGGGGCGGGGCTGTGACTACCATCACACAGGATATACAGGCAGGGGGCGGGCTGTGACTACCTCTCATACAGGATATGCAGGCAGGGGGCGGGTCTGTGACTACCTCTCACACAGGATATACAGGCGGGGGGCGGGGCTGTGACTTCCTCTCACACGGGATATACAGGCAGGGGGCGGGGCTGTGACCACCTCTCACACAGGATATACAGGCAGGGGGCGGGGCTGTGACCACCTCTCACACAGAATATGCAGGCAGGGGGTGGGGCTGTGACTACCTCTCACACAGGATATACAGGCAGGGGGCGGGGCTGTGACTACCTCTCACACAGGATATACAGGCAGGGGGCGAGGCTGTGACCTCTCACACAGGATATACAGGCAGGGGGCGAGGCTGTGACCTCTCACACAGGATATACAGGCAGGGGGCGGGGCTGTGACTACCTCTCACACAGGATATACAGGCGGGGGGCGGGGCTGTGACTTCCTCTCACACGGGATATACAGGCAGGGGGCGGGGCTGTGACTACCTCTCACACAGGATATACAGGCAGGGGGTGGGGCTGTGACTACCTCTCACACAGGATATACAGGCAGGGGACGGGGCTGTGACTACCTCTCACACAGGATATACAGGCAGGGGGCAGGGCTGTGACTACCTCTCACACAGGATATACAGGCAGGGGACGGGGCTGTGACTACCTCTCACACAGGATATACAGGCAGGGGGCGGGGCTGTGACTACCTCTCACACAGGATATACAGGCAGGGGGCGGGGCTGTGACTACCTCTCACACAGGATATACAGGCAGGGGGCAGGGCCGTGACTACCTCTCACACAGGATATACAGGCAGGGGACGGGGCTGTGACTACCTCTCACACAGGATATACAGGCAGGGGGCGGGGTTGTGACCTCTCACACAGGATATACAGGCAGGGGGCAGGGCTGTGACTACCTCTCACACAGGATATACAGGCAGGGGGCGGGGCTGTGACTACCTCTCACACAGGATATACAGGCAGGGGGCGGGGCTGTGACTACCTCTCACACAGGATATACAGGCAGGGGGCGGGGCTGTGACTACCTCTCACACAGGATATACAGGCAGGGGGCGGGGCTGTGACTACCTGTCACACAGGATATACAGGCAGGGGGCGGGGCTGTGACTACCTCTCACACAGGATATACAGGCAGGGGGCGGGGCTGTGACTACCTCTCACACAGGATATACAGGCAGGGGGCGGGGCTGTGACTACCTCTCACACAGGATATACAGGCAGGGGGCGGGGCTGTGACTACCTCTCACACAGGATATACAGGCAGGGGGCAGGGCTGTGACTACCTCTCACACAGGATATACAGGCAGGGGGCGGGGCTGTGACTACCTCTCACACAGGATATACAGGCAGGGGGCGGGGCTGTGACTACCTCTCACACAGGATATACAGGCAGGGGGCGGGGCTGTGACTACCTCTCACACAGGATATACAGGCAGGGGGCGGGCTGTATTGTAGTATAAGGTTGGAAATGCTTGGACCGTTATAAGTTCTCCCACACAATTATGAGACGGGACACCCAGTGTCGCACTTGGTGTTGGTGCCATCTAGTGGTGACTTTGTGCACTGCACTTGCTTGTGTAAGCCTGATCTCCAGGCTGTGGCTCTCCAGCGGTGAGGCACCACAGATCCCAGCATGCCCTCACAGCAGTCACACACAACACGGAGTATGAGAAATATTTTTTATTTCCAGGATAATTTTGTTATAAAAATAGTAAAAAAAATCCACCGCGTCTCATTATGTGCAGAGACATCTCCAGAGTAATGAAACAGCCGGACAAAGATCGTGGCAAAGCAAAGACTTTACCCAAAAATTCTATAAGAAGGGTAATGTAGATAAAATAGTTCCTGTGCCGAGGTCACAAAGCCTATGAGATGTGACCCCGGAGACACACGACCTCCACTATATGTGATAATACATAATATCACTAATCATCCTCCCGTGTGGAGGAGCAGCCCCGCCCACTTGTCAAACACTCTCCGTCTTGAGGGGTCTCCACTTGAACATGGCCTCCTGGTCATAGTCATCCTTCTCCTGCTCCTTGGCCAACTCAAGGAAAACCTGGAAGAAAATAGAAAAGTGAGGCCTGTGGTCTCCATAGCCTGCGGACCACCAGCACAGAGCCCCCAGTGAGGACAGCAAAGGGTGCACGGTACCTGCTCCAGGGTGGACTGAGAGAAGCTGTACTCCTCAATGTCGTGGACTCGCTTAGCTGTGCACAGGAGAAGACACAAGTCAGGGACATCCTACTCTACGTGAGACATGATGAAAGCCTCTGCCCGAGGATAGAGAGAACTGTGAGGCTAAGCTGTGGCTGCACATTTCTCTCTAGCGCTTCCCTGCATACACCTGTATAACCAGTGCAGGGCGTAGGAGGAGGAGGCGAAGGATCAACATTCAGCCTCCGTCTGTAATTGTGATGAAGGCTCCTAGGAGAATCCTGCCCTGAGCTCCTGACCACCGCTCCAGCACCAGTCTCCATACACCTGACCCTTGCCACACCCCCTGATAACACTTTTTCAGTGTTACACGACCCCTCCATATCACCCTATGAGAGACACTGACAGTAAATCAGATTTCTGTTATCCCTCCAGCTTGTTCCCTACTATGGAGATTATTATAAACAGAGCCGTCTCTTACCTTCCTCCAGCTGAGAGAAAGCCTGGGATAAGGACTGGACTTTCTCCATAGGGATCTTATAGACCAGCAGTGAGGAGAATCTGTGGAGGAGAAGTAGAAGTCGCCCCCTGCATGTGACTGATGTGACTGTAGGATGGAGGGTGAGTGTCCGCTCATTACCTGTCCTGTCGCTCCGCCTGCGGGAAGATCCGGCTGATCTCCTGGTGAATCTCCTCCACCCGCTGGGAATCCTTCACCTTGATCTCCAGGAGGTAACCTTTCCCAAACTTACTCTTCAGCTGCTGGATGGAGCCGATGCACCTGGAGACACAGCGGTGATTGGATGGAGGTTATCCCTCAGTGTATATATATACATGTCAGTATAATGTCTCCTGTATATACACAGATGTGAGCTGCAGAAACCCTCCATTCTTTACACTGCAGGCCACATCCAGTGCACGGCACAGCACTACAGCAGCATCATATAAGGGCATTTATCTAATTACTATGGTGATTGGAGACCCCTTATCAGAGACATGCAGTGAGCACTGTACATCCCCTCCACCCGGGGGCGGTAATTGTGATGTGGGGGTGACCCCTGATATAAACCCCCCTGTTACCGGAGCTTTCCAGACACCATGATGGCGACCCGGTCACACACGGCCTCGGCCTCCTCCATGTAGTGCGTTGTCAGGATGGCTCCTCTCTCCTTGTTCTGGAAAGCTGCTCGGATGGCTCTCCTGTAAGAGAGAAGACCCCAGATATCACCACAGAACTCCAGGGGTGGAAGATGCACCCACAAACATGTCCATGTACCTCTGGACTCACCACAGTCTCTGCTGTCCTCTGGGGTCCAGACCGGTGGACGGTTCATCCAGGAGAGCGATGGTTGGGTTTCCCAGCATGCTGATGGCAAAGCAAACCTGGGGAAGCGGGGGACATAATATGGGGGTTACTATGGAATATCTTGGGGTATCCGGTTCAGGTGTCCGGTGTACTGTGGACGTGCATCTCCAACTACATGTGTGCGGATTATCCAAATGTAACTCCCTCTATGCACAGGATAAGGGGGGCACATACTTTCCTGGACACCCCGGCAGACAGCTTCTTGGTTGGCTTATTCAGATGCGGTTTCAGCTCCAGCGCCTCTGACACCCTGGAAATGAAAGCTCAATGTAGGAGACGAGACACATAAACGCCACCCCCACAGGTGGGAAGATTTTGCAGCAGTTTGTTTACCTCTTTATGGCTGTCTGTGCGTCGTCTTTCTTCATGCCCTTGACCGCGGCGTAGATCTCCAGATGTTCCTGCACCGTGAGGGTCGGCCACAGGGGGCTGAACTGCGGGCAGTACCCAATGAAGTCAGTGCTGTCAGCGCCACTGCTCAGGACCACCTGTAGGGGGCACAGTGTCAGACACTGACATGAGACTATGCTGGGGCCACGGGCAGCACTACATCTCCCAGCAGTCACCACCGCACTGCCAGCACATGAGATCCTGAGATATTTACCCCCCCCCCCCACCAGATCTTGGCTTCTGCCCACCTACCTCCCCAGCTGTTGGCTTCTGCCCACCTACCTCCCCAGCTGTTGGCCTCTGCCCACCTACCTCCCCAGCTGTTGGCCTCTGCCCACCTACCTCCCCAGCTGTTGGCTTCAGCCCACCTACCTCCCCAGCTGTTGGCTTCTGCCCACCTACCTCCCCAGCTGTTGGCTTCTGCCCACCTACCTCCCCAGCTGTTGGCTTCAGCCCACCTACCTCCCCAGCTGTTGGCTTCTGCCCACCTACCTCCCCAGCTGTTGGCTTCTGCCCACCTACCTCCCCAGCTGTTGGCTTCTGTCCACCTACCTCCCCAGCTGTTGGCTTCTGCCCACCTACCTCCCCAGCTGTTGGCTTCTGCCCACTTACCTCCCCAGCTGTTGGCTTCTGCCCACCTACCTCCCCAGCTGTTGGCTTCTGCCCACCTACCTCCCCAGCTGTTGGCTTCTGCCCACCTACCTCCCCAGCTGTTGGCTTCTGCCCACCTACCTCCCCAGCTGTTGGCTTCTGCCCACCTACCTCCCCAGCTGTTGGCTTCTGCCCACTTACCTCCCCAGCTGTTGGCTTCTGCCCACCTACCTCCCCAGCTGTTGGCTTCTGCCCACCTACCTCCCCAGCTGTTGGCTTCTGCCCACCTACCTCCCCAGCTGTTGGCTTCTGCCCACCTACCTCCCCAGCTGTTGGCTTCTGCCCACTTACCTCCCCAGCTGTTGGCTTCTGCCCACCTACCTCCCCAGCTGTTGGCTTCTGCCCACCTACCTCCCCAGCTGTTGGCTTCTGCCCACCTACCTCCCCAGCTGTTGGCCTCTGCCCACCTACCTCCCCAGCTGTTGGCCTCTGCCCACCTACCTCCCCAGCTGTTGGCTTCAGCCCACTTACCTCCCCAGCTGTTGGCTTCAGGTCTCCAACCAGCATTAATAGTGTTGTGGTTTTCCCAGCTCCGTTTGGCCCCAACAATCCCAAAACTTCTCCTATAACAAAAAAAAATCCTGATCTCAACTATCAGATGTGAAATTCTCCAGCCCAACCCAAATCAGAAAGGATAATACCGGTCCATAGCAACAAAGTATCAGAACCGGATGTTCTCTCCGGACATATCTGCTACCTGCACTCATACAATGTTACAAACATACAGCTACTGAAACATCACATCTCCAGGTCTTAGATAGACCGGGCCCCTGGTCACACATCTCCATAGCCCGGGCCCCTGGTCACATCTCCAGAGCCTTGGCCCCTGGTCACACATCTCCATAGCCCTGGCCCCTGGTCAAACATCTCCATAGCCCTGGCACCTGGTCACACATCTCCATAGCCCTGGCCCCTGGTCAAACATCTCCATAGCCCTGGCACCTGGTCACACATCTCCATAGCCCTGGCCTCTGGTCACACATCTCCAGAGCCCTGGCACCTGGTCACACATCTCCATAGCCCTGGCCCCTGGTCACACATCTCCATAGCCCTGGCACCTGGTCACACATCTCCAGAGCCCTGGCACCTGGTCACACATCTCCAGAGCCCTGGCACCTGGTCACACATCTCCAAAGCCCTGGTCCCCGGTCACACATCTCCATAGCCCTGGTCCCCGGTCACACATCTCCATAGCCCGGGCCCCTGGTCACACATCTCCATAGCCCTGGCCCCTGGTCACACATCTCCATAGCCCGGGCCCCTGGTCACACATCTCCATAGCCCTGGCCCCTGGTCAAACATCTCCATAGCCCTGGCACCTGGTCACACATCTCCATAGCCCTGGCCTCTGGTCACACATCTCCAGAGCCCTGGCACCTGGTCACACATCTCCATAGCCCTGGCCCCTGGTCACACATCTCCATAGCCCTGGCACCTGGTCACACATCTCCAGAGCCCTGGCACCTGGTCACACATCTCCAGAGCCCTGGCACCTGGTCACACATCTCCAAAGCCCTGGTCCCCGGTCACACATCTCCATAGCCCTGGTCCCCGGTCACACATCTCCATAGCCCGGGCCCCTGGTCACACATCTCCATAGCCCTGGCCCCTGGTCACACATCTCCATAGCCCGGGCCCCTGGTCACACATCTCCATAGCCCGGGCCCCTGGTCACACATCTCCATAGCCCGGGCCCCTGGTCACACATCTCCATAGCCCGGGCCCCTGGTCACACATATCCATAGCCCGGGCCCCTGGTCACACATCTCCATAGCCCTGGCCCCTGGTCACACATCTCCAGAGCCCTGCTCCCTGGTCACACATCTCCATAGCCCTGGTCCCTGATCACACATCTCCATAGCCCGGGCCCCTGGTCAGACATCTCCATAGCCCTAGTCCCTGGTCACATATCTCCATAGCCCTGGTCCCTGGTCACACATCTCCAGAGCCCTGGCTCCTGGTCACACATCTCCAGAGCCCTGGCACCTGGTCCCACATCTCCAGAGCCCTGGCACCTGGTCACACATCTCCAGAGCCCTGTCCCCTGGTCACACATCTCCAGAGCCCTGGCACCTGGTCACACATCTCCAGAGCCTTGGCATCTGGTCACACATCTCCATAGCCCTGGCACCTGGTCACACATCTCCAGGGCCCTGGCCCCTCGTCACACATCTCCAGAGCCCTGGCCCCTGGTCACACATCTGCAGAGCCCTGGCCCCTGGTCACACATCTCCATAGCCCTGGCCCCTGGTCACACATCTCCATAGCCCTGGCCCCTGGTCACACATCTCCAGAGCCCTGGCCCCTGGTCACACATCTCCATAGCCCTGGCCCCTGGTCACACATCTCCAGAGCCCTGGCCCCTGTTCACACATCTCCATAGCCCTGGCCCCTGGTCACACATCTCCAGAGCCCTGGCCCCTGGTCACAGATCTCCAGAGCCCTGGCCCCCGGTCACACTTCTCCAGAGCCCTGGTCCCTGTTCACACATCTCCAGAGCCCTGGCCCCTGGTCACACATCTCCAGAGCCCTGGCCCCTGATCACATCTCCATAGCCCTGGCCCCCGGTCACACATCTCCAGAGCCCTAGCCCCTGGTCACAAATCTCCAGAGCCCTGGCCCCTGATCACATCTCCATAGCCCTGGCCCCCATTCACACATCTCCAGAGCCCTGGCCCCCGGTCACAAATCTCCAGAGCCCTGGCCACCGGTCACACATCTCCAGAGCCCGGGCCCCCGGTCACAATTCTCCAGAGCCCTGGTCCCTGTTCACACATCTCCAGAGCCCTGGCCCCCGGTCACACATCTCCATAGCCCTGGTCACACATCTCCAGAGCCCTGGCCCTGGTCACACATCTCCATATCCCTGGCCCCTGGTCACACATCTCCAGAGCCCTGGCCCCTGGTCACACATCTCCAGAGCCCTGGCACCTGGTCACACATCTCCATAGCCCAGGTCACACATCTCCAGAGCCCTGGCCCTGGTCACACATCTCCATATCCCTGGCCCCTGGTCACACATCTCCATAGCCCTGGCCCCTAGTCACACATCTCCATAGCCCTGGCCCCTGGTCACACATCTCCATACCCCTGGCCCCTGGTCACACATCTCCAGAGCCCTGGTCACACATCTCCATAGCCCTGGTCACACACCTCCAGAGCCCTGGCCCCTGGTCACACATCTCCAGAGCCCTGGCCCCTGGTCACACATCTCCAGAGCCCTGGCACCTGGTCACACATCTCCATAGCCCTGGTCCCTGGTCACAAATCTTCAGGGCCCTGGCCCCTCGTCACACATCTCCAGAGCCCTGGCCCCTGGTCACACATCTGCAGAGCCCTGGCCCCTGGTCACACATCTCCATAGCCCTGGCCCCTGGTCACACATCTCCATAGCCCTGGCCCCTGGTCACACATCTCCAGAGCCCTGGCCCCTGTTCACACATCTCCATAGCCCTGGCCCCTGGTCACACATCTCCAGAGCCCTGGCCCCTGGTCACAGATCTCCAGAGCCCTGGCCCCTGGTCACACATCTCCAGAGCCCTAGCCCCTGGTCATACATCTCCAGAGCCCTGGCCCCTGGTCACACATCTCCAGAGCCCTGGTCCCTGGTCACACATCTCCAGAGCCCTGGCCCCTGGTCACACATCTCCATAGCCCTGGTCACACATCTCCAGAGCCCTGGCCCTGGTCACACATCTCCATAGCCCTGGCCCCTGGTCACACATCTCCATAGCCCGGGCCCCTGGTCACACATCTCCATAGCCCGGGCCCCTGGTCACACATCTCCATAGCCCTGGCCCCTAGTCACACATCTCCATAGCCCTGGCCCCTGGTCACACATCTCCATAGCCCTGGCCCCTGGTCACACATCTCCATACCCCTGGCCCCTGGTCACACATCTCCAGAGCCCTGGCCCCTGGTCACACATCTCCAGAGCCCTGGCACCTGGTCACACATCTTCATAGCCCTGGCCCCCGGTCACACATCTCCAGAGCCCTGGCCCCTGGTCACACATCTTCATAGCCCTGGACCCCGGTCACAAATCTCCAGAGCCCTGGCCCCTGGTCACACATCTCCAAAGCCCTGGCCCCCGGTCACACATCTCCAGAGCCCTGGGCCCTGGTCACACATCTCCAGAGCCCTGGCACTTGGTCACACATCTCCAGAGCCCTGGCACTTGGTCACACATCTCCAGAGCCCTGGCACCTGGTCACACATCTCCAGAGCCCTGGCACCTGGTCACACATCTCCAAAGCCCTGGTCCCCGGTCACACATCTCCATAGCCCTGGTCCCCGGTCACACTTCTCCAGAGCCCTGGTCCCATGGTCACACATCTCCAGAGCCCTGGCCCCTGGTCACACATCTCCAGAGCCCGGGCCCCTGGTCACACATCTCCATAGCCCGGGCCCCTGGTCACACATCTCCATAGCCCTGGCCCCCGGTCACACATCTCCAGAGCCCTAGCCCCCGGTCACAAATCTCCAGAGCCCTGGCCCCTGATCACATCTCCATAGCCCTGGCCCCTGGTCACACATCTCCAGAGCCCTGGCACCTGGTCACACATCTCCAGAGCCCTGGCCCCTGGTCACACATCTCCATAGCCCTGGTCACACATCTCCAGAGCCCTGGCCCTGGTCACACATCTCCATAGCCCTGGCCCCTGGTCACACATCTCCATAGCCCTGGCCCCTAGTCACACATCTCCATAGCCCTGGTCCCTGGTCACACATCTCCAGGGCCCTGGCCCCTCGTCACACATCTCCAGAGCCCTGGCCCCTGGTCACACATCTGCAGAGCCCTGGCCCCTGGTCACACATCTCCATAGACCTGGCCCCTGGTCACACATCTCCATAGCCCTGGCCCCTGGTCACACATCTCCAGAGCCCTGGCCCCTGTTCACACATCTCCATAGCCCTGGCCCCTGGTCACACATCTCCAGAGCCCTGGCCCCTGGTCACAGATCTCCAGAGCCCTGGCCCCTGGTCACACATCTCCAGAGCCCTGGCCCCTGGTCACAGATCTCCAGAGCCCTGGCCCCCGGTCACACTTCTCCAGAGCCCTGGTCCCTGGTCACACATCTCCAGAGCCCTGGCCCCTGGTCACACATCTCCATAGCCCTGGTCACACATCTCCAGAGCCCTGGCCCTGGTCACACATCTCCATAGCCCTGGCCCCTGGTCACACATCTCCATAGCCCTGGCCCCTAGTCACACATCTCCATAGCCCTGGCCCCTGGTCACACATCTCCATACCCCTGGCCCCTGGTCACACATCTCCAGAGCCCTGGCCCCTGGTCACACATCTCCAGAGCCCTGGCACCTGGTCACACATCTTCATAGCCCTGGCCCCCGGTCACACATCTCCAGAGCCCTGGCCCCTGGTCACACATCTTCATAGCCCTGGACCCCGGTCACAAATCTCCAGAGCCCTGGCCCCTGTTCACACATCTCCAAAGCCCTGGCCCGCGGTCACACATCTCCAGAGCCCTGGGCCCTGGTCACACATCTCCAGAGCCCTGGCACTTGGTCACACATCTCCAGAGCCCTGGCACTTGGTCACACATCTCCAGAGCCCTGGCACCTGGTCACACATCTCCAGAGCCCTGGCACCTGGTCACACATCTCCAAAGCCCTGGTCCCCGGTCACACATCTCCATAGCCCTGGTCCCCGGTCACACATCTCCATAGCCCGGGTCCCTGGTCACTCATCTCCATAGCCCTGGCCCCTGGTCACACATCTCCATAGCCCGGGCCCCTGGTCACACATCTCCATAGCCCGGGCCCCTGGTCACACATCTCCATAGCCCGGGCCCCTGGTCACACATCTCCATAGCCCGGGCCCCTGGTCACACATCTCCATAGCCCGGGCCCCTGGTCACACATCTCCATAGCCCTGGCCCCTGATCACACATCTCCAGAGCCCTGCTCCCTGGTCACACATCTCCATAGCCCGGGCCCCTGGTCACACATCTCCATAGCCCTGGTCCCTGGTCACACATCTCCAGAGCCCTGGCTCCTGGTCACACATCTCCAGAGCCCTGGCACCTGGTCACACATCTCCAGAGCCCTGGCACCTGGTCACACACCTCCAGAGCCCTGGCACCTGGTCACACATCTCCAGAGCCCTGGCACCTGGTCACACATCTCCAGAGCCTTGGCACCTGGTCACACATCTCCAGAGCCCTGACACCTGGTCACACATCTCCAGGGCCCTGGCCCCTCGTCACACATCTCCAGAGCCCTGGCCCCTGGTCACACATCTGCAGAGCCCTGGCCCCTGGTCACACATCTCCATAGCCCTGGCCCCTGGTCACACATCTCCATAGCCCTGGCCCCTGGTCACACATCTCCAGAGCCCTGGCCCCTGTTCACACATCTCCATAGCCCTGGCCCCTGGTCACACATCTCCAGAGCCCTGGCCCCTGGTCACAGATCTCCAGAGCCCTGGCCCCCGGTCACACTTCTCCAGAGCCCTGGTCCCTGTTCACACATCTCCAGAGCCCTGGCCCCTGGTCACACATCTCCAGAGTCCTAGCCCCCGGTCACAAATCTCCATAGCCCTGGCCCCTGATCACATCTCCATAGCCCTGGCCCCCGGTCACACATCTCCAGAGCCCTGGCCCCCGGTCACAAATCTCCAGAGCCCTGGCCCCTGGTCACACATCTCCAGAGCCCGGGCCCCCGGTCACACTTCTCCAGAGCCCTGGTCCCTGTTCACACATCTCCAGAGCCCTGGCCCCTGGTCACACATCTCCAGAGCCTTGGCACTTGGTCACACATCTCCAGAGCCCTGGCACCTGGTCACACATCTCCAGGGCCCTGGCCCCTGGTCACACATCTCCAGAGCCCTGGCCCCTGATCACATCTCCATAGCCCTGGCCCCTGGTCACACATCAACAGAGCCCTGGCACCTGGTCACACATCTCCAGAGCCCTGGCCCCTGGTCACACATCTCCAGAGCCCGGGCCCCCGGTCACACTTCTCCAGAGCCCTGGTCCCTGTTCACACATCTCCAGAGCCCTGGCCCCTGGTCACACATCTCCAGAGCCTTGGCACTTGGTCACACATCTCCAGAGCCCTGGCACCTGGTCACACATCTCCAGGGCCCTGGCCCCTGGTCACACATCTCCAGAGCCCTGGCCCCTGATCACATTTCCATAGCCCTGGCCCCTGGTCACACATCAACAGAGCCCTGGCACCTGGTCACACATCTCCAGAGCCCTGGCACCTGGTCACACATCTCCATAGCCCTGGTCACACATCTCCAGAGCCCTGGCCCTGGTCACACATCTCCATAGCCCTGGCCCCTGGTCACACATCTCCATAGCCCTGGCCCCTAGTCACACATCTCCATAGCCCTGGCCCCTGGTCACACATCTCCATACCCCTGGCCCCTGGTCACACATCTCCAGAGCCCTGGTCACACATCTCCAGAGCCCTGGTCACACACCTCCAGAGCCCTGGCCCCTGGTCACACATCTCCAGAGCCCTGGCCCCTGGTCACACATCTCCAGAGCCCTGGCACCTGGTCACACATCTCCATAGCCCTGGTCCCTGGTCACACATCTCCAGGGCCCTGGCCCCTCGTCACACATCTCCAGAGTCCTGGCCCCTGGTCACACATCTGCAGAGCCCTGGCCCCTGGTCACACATCTCCATAGCCCTGGCCCCTGGTCACACATCTGCAGAGCCCTGGCCCCTGGTCACACATCTCCATAGCCCTGGCCCCTGGTCACACATCTCCATAGCCCTGGCCCCTGGTCACACATCTCCAGAGCCCTGGCCCCTGTTCACACATCTCCATAGCCCTGGCCCCTGGTCACACATCTCCAGAGCCCTGGCCCCTGGTCACACATCTCCATAGCCCTGGCCCCTGGTCACACATCTCCATAGCCCTGGTCCCTGGTCACACATCTCCATAGCCCTGGCCCCTGGTCACACATCTCCAGAGCCCTGGCCCCTGGTCACAGATCTCCAGAGCCTTGGCCCCTGGTCACACATCTCCAGAGCCCTGGCCCCTGGTCACACATCTCCATAGCCCTGGCCCCTGGTCACACATCTCCAGAGCCCTGGCACCTGGTCACACATCTCCAGAGCCCTGGCCCCTGGTCACACATCTCCATAGCCCTGGTCACACATCTCCAGAGCCCTGGCCCTGGTCACACATCTCCATAGCCCTGGCCCCTGGTCACACATCTCCATAGCCCTGGCCCCTAGTCACACATCTCCATAGCCCTGGCCCCTAGTCACACATCTCCATACCCCTGGCCCCTGGTCACACATCTCCAGAGCCCTGGTCACACATCTCCAGAGCCCTGGTCACACACCTCCAGAGCCCTGGCCCCTGGTCACACATCTCCAGAGCCCTGGCCCCTGGTCACACATCTCCAGAGCCCGGGCCCCCGGTCACACTTCTCCAGAGCCCTGGTCCCTGTTCACACATCTCCAGAGCCCTGGCCCCTGGTCACAGATCTCCAGAGCCTTGGCCCATGGTCACACATCTCCAGAGCCCTGGCACCTGGTCACACATCTCCAGAGCCCTGGCCCCTGGTCACACATCTCCAGAGCCCTGGTCCCTGGTCACACATCTCCAGAGCCCTGGCACCTGGTCACACATCTCAAGAGCCCTGGCCCCTGATCACATCTCCAGAGCCCTGGCCCCCGGTCACACATCTCCAGACCCCTGCCCCCCGGTCACACATCTCCATAGCCCTGGCCCCGGTCACACATCTCCATAGCCCTGGCCCCTGGTCACACATCTCCATAGCCCTGGCCCCTGGTCACACATCTCCATAGCACTGGCCCCTGGTCACACATCTCCATAGCCCTGGCCCCTGGTCACACTTCTCCATAGCCCTGGCCCCTGGTCACACATCTCCATAGCCCTGGCCCCTGGTCACACATCTCCATAGCCCTGGCACCTGGTCACACATCTCCATAGCCCTGGCCTCTGGTCACACATCTCCAGAGCCCGGGCCCCTGATCACATCTCCAGGGCCTTGCCACCTGGTAACATATCTCCAGAGCCCTGGCCCCCGATCTCATCTCCATAGCCCTGGCCCCTGGTCACACATCTCCAGAGCCCTGCTCCCTGGTCACACATCTCCATAGCCCTGGTCCCTGATCACACATCTCCATAGCCCGGGCCCCTGGTCAGACATCTCCATAGCCCTGGTCCCTGGTCACATATCTCCATAGCCCTGGTCCCTGGTCACACATCTCCAGAGCCCTGGCTCCTGGTCACACATCTCCAGCGCCCTGGCACCTGGTCCCACATCTCCAGAGCCCTGGCACCTGGTCACACATCTCCAGAGCCCTGGCACCTGGTCACACATCTCCAGAGCCCTGGCACCTGGTCACACATCTCCAGAGCCTTGGCACCTGGTCACACATCTCCATAGCCCTGGCACCTGGTCACACATCTCCAGGGCCCTGGCCCCTCGTCACACATCTCCAGAGCCCTGGCCCCTGGTCACACATCTGCAGAGCCCTGGCCCCTGGTCACACATCTCCATAGCCCTGGCCCCTGGTCACACATCTCCATAGCCCTGGCCCCTGGTCACACATCTCCAGAGCCCTGGCCCCTGTTCACACATCTCCATAGCCCTGGCCCCTGGTCACACATCTCCAGAGCCCTGGCCCCTGGTCACAGATCTCCAGAGCCCTGGCCCCCGGTCACACTTCTCCAGAGCCCTGGTCCCATGGTCACACATCTCCAGAGCCCTGGCCCCTGGTCACACATCTCCAGAGCCCGGGCCCCTGATCACATCTCCATAGCCCTGGCCCCCGGTCACACATCTCCAGAGCCCTAGCCCCCGGTCACAAATCTCCAGAGCCCTGGCCCCTGATCACATCTCCATAGCCCTGGCCCCCATTCACACATCTCCAGAGCCCTGGCCCCCGGTCACAAATCTCCAGAGCCCTGGCCACCGGTCACACATCTCCAGAGCCCGGGCCCCCGGTCACACTTCTCCAGAGCCCTGGTCCCTGTTCACACATCTCCAGAGCCCTGGCCCCTGGTCACACATCTCCAGAGCCCTGGCACCTGGTCACACATCTCCATAGCCCTGGTCACACATCTCCAGAGCCCTGGCCCTGGTCACACATCTCCATAGCCCTGGCCCCTGGTCACACATCTCCATAGCCCTGGCCCCTAGTCACACATCTCCATACCCCTGGCCCCTGGTCACACATCTCCAGAGCCCTGGTCACACATCTCCATAGCCCTGGTCACACACCTCCAGAGCCCTGGCCCCTGGTCACACATCTCCAGAGCCCTGGCCCCTGATCACACATCTCCAGAGCCCTGGCACCTGGTCACACATCTCCATAGCCCTGGTCCCTGGTCACACATCTCCAGGGCCCTGGCCCCTCGTCACACATCTCCAGAGCCCCTGGCCCCTGGTCACACATCTGCAGAGCCCTGGCCCCTGGTCACACATCTCCATAGCCCTGGCCCCTGGTCACACATCTCCATAGCCCTGGCCCCTGGTCACACATCTCCAGAGCCCTGGCCCCTGTTCACACATCTCCATAGCCCTGGCCCCTGGTCACACATCTCCAGAGCCCTGGCCCCTGGTCACAGATCTCCAGAGCCCTGGCCCCTGGTCACACATCTCCAGAGCCCTGGCCCCTGGTCATACATCTCCAGAGCCCTGGCCCCTGGTCACACATCTCCAGAGCCCTGGTCCCTGGTCACACATCTCCAGAGCCCTGGCACCTGGTCACACATCTCCAGAGCCCTGGCACCTGGTCACACATCTCCAGAGCCCTGGCCCCCGGACACACATCTCCAGAGCCCTGGCCCCCGGTCACACATCTCCAGACCCCTGGCCCCCGGTCACACATCTCCATAGCCCTGGCCCCTGGTCACACATCTCCATAGCCCTGGCCCCTGGTCACACATCTCCATAGCCCTGGCCCCTGGTCACACATCTCCATAGCCCTGGCCCCTGGTCACACATCTCCATAGCCCTGGCCCCTGGTCACACATCTCCATAGCCCTGGCCCCTGGTCACACTTCTCCATAGCCCTGGCCCCTGGTCACACATCTCCATAGCCCTGGCCCCTGGTCAAACATCTCCATAGCCCGGGCCCCTGGTCACACATCTCCATAGCCCTGGCCCCCGGTCACACATCTCCAGAGCCCTAGCCCCCGGTCACAAATCTCCAGAGCCCTGGCCCCTGATCACATCTCCATAGCCCTGGCCCCTGGTCACACATCTCCAGAGCCCTGGCACCTGGTCACACATCTCCAGAGCCCTGGCCCCTGGTCACACATCTCCATAGCCCTGGTCACACATCTCCAGAGCCCTGGCCCTGGTCACACATCTCCATAGCCCTGGCCCCTGGTCACACATCTCCATAGCCCTGGCCCCTAGTCACACATCTCCATAGCCCTGGCCCCTAGTCACACATCTCCATAGCCCTGGCCCCTGGTCACACATCTCCATAGCCCTGGCCCCTGGTCACACATCTCCATAGCCCTGGTCACACATCTCCAGAGCCCTGGTCACACACCTCCAGAGCCCTGGCCCCTGGTCACACATCTCCAGAGCCCTGGCCCCTGGTCACACATCTCCAGAGCCCTGGCACCTGGTCACACATCTCCATAGCCCTGGTCCCTGGTCACACATCTCCAGGGCCCTGGCCCCTCGTCACACATCTCCAGAGCCCTGGCCCCTGGTCACACATCTGCAGAGCCCTGGCCCCTGGTCACACATCTCCATAGCCCTGGCCCCTGGTCACACATCTGCAGAGCCCTGGCCCCTGGTCACACATCTCCATAGCCCTGGCCCCTGGTCACACATCTCCATAGCCCTGGCCCCTGGTCACACATCTCCAGAGCCCTGGCCCCTGTTCACACATCTCCATAGCCCTGGCCCCTGGTCATACATCTCCAGAGCCCTGGCCCCTGGTCACACATCTCCATAGCCCTGGCCCCTGGTCACACATCTCCAGAGCCCTGGCCCCTGTTCACACATCTCCATAGCCCTGGCCCCTGGTCACACATCTCCAGAGCCCTGGCCCCTGGTCACAGATCTCCAGAGCCCTGGCCCCCGGTCACACTTCTCCAGAGCCCTGGTCCCTGTTCACACATCTCCAGAGCCCTGGCCCCTGGTCACACATCTCCAGAGCCCTGGCCCCTTATCACATCTCCATAGCCCTGGCCCCCAGTCACACATCTCCAGGGCCCTAGCCCCCGGTCACAAATCTCCAGAGCCCTGGCCCCTGATCACATCTCCATAGCCCTGGCCCCCGGTCACAAATCTCCAGAGCCCTGGCCCCTGGTCACACATCTCCAGAGCCCGGGCCCCCGGTCACACTTCTCCAGAGCCCTGGTCCCTGTTCACACATCTCCAGAGCCCTGGCCCCTGGTCACACATCTCCAGAGCCTTGGCACTTGGTCACACATCTCCAGAGCCCTGGCACCTGGTCACACATCTCCAGGGCCCTGGCCCCTGGTCACACATCTCCAGAGCCCTGGCCCCTGATCACATCTCCATAGCCCTGGCCCCTGGTCACACATCTCCAGAGCCCTGGCACCTGGTCACACATCTCCAGAGCCCTGGCACCTGGTCACACATCTCCATAGCCCTGGTCACACATCTCCAGAGCCCTGGCCCTGGTCACACATCTCCATAGCCCTGGCCCCTGGTCACACATCTCCATAGCCCTGGCCCCTAGTCACACATCTCCATAGCCCTGGCCCCTAGTCACACATCTCCATACCCCTGGCCCCTGGTCACACATCTCCAGAGCCCTGGTCACACATCTCCAGAGCCCTGGTCACACACCTCCAGAGCCCTGGCCCCTGGTCACACATCTCCAGAGCCCTGGCCCCTGGTCACACATCTCCAGAGCCCTGGCACCTGGTCACACATCTCCATAGCCCTGGTCCCTGGTCAAACATCTCCAGGGCCCTGGCCCCTGGTCACACATCTGCAGAGCCCTGGCCCCTGGTCACACATCTCCATAGCCCTGGCCCCTGGTCACACATCTGCAGAGCCCTGGCCCCTGGTCACACATCTCCAGAGCCCTGGCCCCTGGTCACACATCTCCATAGCCCTGGCCCCTGGTCACACATATCCAGAGCCCTGGCACCTGGTCACACATCTCCAGAGCCCTGGCCCCTGGTCACACATCTCCATAGCCCTGGTCACACATCTCCAGAGCCCTGGCCCTGGTCACACATCTCCATAGCCCTGGCCCCTGGTCACAAATCTGCATATCCCTGGCCCCTAGTCACACATCTCCATAGCCCTGGCCCCTGGTCACACATCTCCATACCCCTGGCCCCTGGTCACACATCTCCAGAGCCCTGGCCCCTCGTCACACATCTCCAGAGCCCTGGCACCTGGTCACACATCTTCATAGCCCTGGCCCCCGATCACACATCTCCAGAGCCCTGGCCCCTGGTCACACATCTTCATAGCCCTGGACCCCGGTCACAAATCTCCAGAGCCCTGGCCCCTGGTCACACATCTCCAAAGCCCTGGCCCCCGGTCAAACATCTCCAGAGCCCTGGGCCCTGGTCACACATCTCCAGAGCCCTGGCCCTTGGTCACACATCTCCAGAGCCCTGGCACTTGGTCACACATCTCCAGAGCCCTGGCACCTGGTCACACATCTCCAGAGCCCTGGCACCTGGTCACACATCTCCAAAGCCCTGGTCCCCGGTCACACATCTCCAGAGCCCTGGTCCCCGGTCACACATCTCCATAGCCCGGGTCCCTGGTCACACATCTCCATAGCCCTGGCCCCTGGTCACACATCTCCATAGCCCGGGCCCCTGGTCACACATCTCCATAGCCCGGGCCCCTGGTCACACATCTCCATAGCCCGGGCCCCTGGTCACACATCTCCATAGCCCGGGCCCCTGGTCACACATCTCCATAGCCCGGGCCCCTGGTCACACATCTCCATAGCCCTGGCCCCTGGTCACACATCTCCAGAGCCCTGCTCCCTGGTCACACATCTCCATAGCCCGGGCCCCTGGTCACACATCTCCATAGCCCTGGTCCCTGGTCACACATCTCCAGAGCCCTGGCTCCTGGTCACACATCTCCAGAGCCCTGGCACCTGGTCACACATCTCCAGAGCCCTGGCACCTGGTCACACACCTCCAGAGCCCTGGCACCTGGTCACACATCTCCAGAGCCCTGGCACCTGGTCACACATCTCCAGAGCCTTGGCACCTGGTCACACATCTCCAGAGCCCTGGCACCTGGTCACACATCTCCAGGGCCCTGGCCCCTCGTCACACATCTCCAGAGCCCTGGCCCCTGGTCACACATCTGCAGAGCCCTGGTCCCTGGTCACACATCTCCATAGCCCTGGCCCCTGGTCACACATCTCCATAGCCCTGGCCCCTGGTCACACATCTCCAGAGCCCTGGCCCCTGTTCACACATCTCCATAGCCCTGGCCCCTGGTCACACATCTCCAGAGCCCTGGCCCCTGGTCACAGATCTCCAGAGCCCTGGCCCCCGGTCACACTTCTCCAGAGCCCTGGTCCCTGTTCACACATCTCCAGAGCCCTGGCCCCTGGTCACACATCTCCAGAGCCCTGGCCCCTTATCACATCTCCATAGCCCTGGCCCCCAGTCACACATCTCCAGGGCCCTAGCCCCCGGTCGCAAATCTCCAGAGCCCTGGCCCCTGATCACATCTCCATAGCCCTGGCCCCCGGTAACAAATCTCCAGAGCCCTGGCCCCTGGTCACAGATCTCCAGAGCCCGGGCCCCCGGTCACACTTCTCCAGAGCCCTGGTCCCTGTTCACACATCTCCAGAGCCCTGGCCCCTGGTCACACATCTCCAGAGCCTTGGCACTTGGTCACACATCTCCAGAGCCCTGGCACCTGGTCACACATCTCCAGGGCCCTGGCCCCTGGTCACACATCTCCAGAGCCCTGGCCCCTGATCACATCTCCATAGCCCTGGCCCCTGGTCACACATCAACAGAGCCCTGGCACCTGGTCACACATCTCCAGAGCCTTGGCACTTGGTCACACATCTCCAGAGCCCTGGCACCTGGTCACACATCTCTAGAGCCCTGGCACCTGGTCACACATCTCCAGAGCCTTGGCACTTGGTCACACATCTCCAGAGCCCTGGTACCTGGTCACACATCTCCAGAGCCCTGGCCCTGGTCACACATCTCCATAGCCCTGGCCCCTGGTCACACATCTCCATAGCCCTGGCCCCTAGTCACACATCTCCATAGCCCTGGCCCCTAGTCACACATCTCCATACCCCTGGCCCCTGGTCACACATCTCCAGAGCCCTGGCCCCTGATCACATCTCCATAGCCCTGGCCCCCGGTCACAAATCTCCAGAGCCCTGGCCCCTGGTCACACATCTCCAGAGCCCGGGCCCCCGGTCACACTTCTCCAGAGCCCTGGTCCCTGTTCACACATCTCCAGAGCCCTGGCCCCTGGTCACACATCTCCAGAGCCTTGGCACTTGGTCACACATCTCCAGAGCCCTGGCACCTGGTCACACATCTCCAGGGCCCTGGCCCCTGGTCACACATCTCCAGAGCCCTGGCCCCTGATCACATCTCCATAGCCCTGGCCCCTGGTCACACATCTCCAGAGCCCTGGCACCTGGTCACACATCTCCAGAGCCCTGGCACCTGGTCACACATCTCCATAGCCCTGGTCACACATCTCCAGAGCCCTGGCCCTGGTCACACATCTCCATAGCCCTGGCCCCTGGTCACACATCTCCATAGCCCTGGCCCCTAGTCACACATCTCCATAGCCCTGGCCCCTAGTCACACATCTCCATACCCCTGGCCCCTGGTCACACATCTCCAGAGCCCTGGTCACACATCTCCAGAGCCCTGGTCACACACCTCCAGAGCCCTGGCCCCTGGTCACACATCTCCAGAGCCCTGGCCCCTGGTCACACATCTCCAGAGCCCTGGCACCTGGTCACACATCTCCATAGCCCTGGTCCCTGGTCAAACATCTCCAGGGCCCTGGCCCCTGGTCACACATCTGCAGAGCCCTGGCCCCTGGTCACACATCTCCATAGCCCTGGCCCCTGGTCACACATCTGCAGAGCCCTGGCCCCTGGTCACACATCTCCAGAGCCCTGGCCCCTGGTCACACATCTCCATAGCCCTGGCCCCTGGTCACACATATCCAGAGCCCTGGCACCTGGTCACACATCTCCAGAGCCCTGGCCCCTGGTCACACATCTCCATAGCCCTGGTCACACATCTCCAGAGCCCTGGCCCTGGTCACACATCTCCATAGCCCTGGCCCCTGGTCACAAATCTCCATATCCCTGGCCCCTAGTCACACATCTCCATAGCCCTGGCCCCTGGTCACACATCTCCATACCCCTGGCCCCTGGTCACACATCTCCAGAGCCCTGGCCCCTCGTCACACATCTCCAGAGCCCTGGCACCTGGTCACACATCTTCATAGCCCTGGCCCCCGATCACACATCTCCAGAGCCCTGGCCCCTGGTCACACATCTTCATAGCCCTGGACCCCGGTCACAAATCTCCAGAGCCCTGGCCCCTGGTCACACATCTCCAAAGCCCTGGCCCCCGGTCAAACATCTCCAGAGCCCTGGGCCCTGGTCACACATCTCCAGAGCCCTGGCCCTTGGTCACACATCTCCAGAGCCCTGGCACTTGGTCACACATCTCCAGAGCCCTGGCACCTGGTCACACATCTCCAGAGCCCTGGCACCTGGTCACACATCTCCAAAGCCCTGGTCCCCGGTCACACATCTCCAGAGCCCTGGTCCCCGGTCACACATCTCCATAGCCCGGGTCCCTGGTCACACATCTCCATAGCCCTGGCCCCTGGTCACACATCTCCATAGCCCGGGCCCCTGGTCACACATCTCCATAGCCCGGGCCCCTGGTCACACATCTCCATAGCCCGGGCCCCTGGTCACACATCTCCATAGCCCGGGCCCCTGGTCACACATCTCCATAGCCCGGGCCCCTGGTCACACATCTCCATAGCCCTGGCCCCTGGTCACACATCTCCAGAGCCCTGCTCCCTGGTCACACATCTCCATAGCCCGGGCCCCTGGTCACACATCTCCATAGCCCTGGTCCCTGGTCACACATCTCCAGAGCCCTGGCTCCTGGTCACACATCTCCAGAGCCCTGGCACCTGGTCACACATCTCCAGAGCCCTGGCACCTGGTCACACACCTCCAGAGCCCTGGCACCTGGTCACACATCTCCAGAGCCCTGGCACCTGGTCACACATCTCCAGAGCCTTGGCACCTGGTCACACATCTCCAGAGCCCTGGCACCTGGTCACACATCTCCAGGGCCCTGGCCCCTCGTCACACATCTCCAGAGCCCTGGCCCCTGGTCACACATCTGCAGAGCCCTGGTCCCTGGTCACACATCTCCATAGCCCTGGCCCCTGGTCACACATCTCCATAGCCCTGGCCCCTGGTCACACATCTCCAGAGCCCTGGCCCCTGTTCACACATCTCCATAGCCCTGGCCCCTGGTCACACATCTCCAGAGCCCTGGCCCCTGGTCACAGATCTCCAGAGCCCTGGCCCCCGGTCACACTTCTCCAGAGCCCTGGTCCCTGTTCACACATCTCCAGAGCCCTGGCCCCTGGTCACACATCTCCAGAGCCCTGGCCCCTTATCACATCTCCATAGCCCTGGCCCCCAGTCACACATCTCCAGGGCCCTAGCCCCCGGTCGCAAATCTCCAGAGCCCTGGCCCCTGATCACATCTCCATAGCCCTGGCCCCCGGTAACAAATCTCCAGAGCCCTGGCCCCTGGTCACAGATCTCCAGAGCCCGGGCCCCCGGTCACACTTCTCCAGAGCCCTGGTCCCTGTTCACACATCTCCAGAGCCCTGGCCCCTGGTCACACATCTCCAGAGCCTTGGCACTTGGTCACACATCTCCAGAGCCCTGGCACCTGGTCACACATCTCCAGGGCCCTGGCCCCTGGTCACACATCTCCAGAGCCCTGGCCCCTGATCACATCTCCATAGCCCTGGCCCCTGGTCACACATCAACAGAGCCCTGGCACCTGGTCACACATCTCCAGAGCCTTGGCACTTGGTCACACATCTCCAGAGCCCTGGCACCTGGTCACACATCTCTAGAGCCCTGGCACCTGGTCACACATCTCCAGAGCCTTGGCACTTGGTCACACATCTCCAGAGCCCTGGTACCTGGTCACACATCTCCAGAGCCCTGGCCCTGGTCACACATCTCCATAGCCCTGGCCCCTGGTCACACATCTCCATAGCCCTGGCCCCTAGTCACACATCTCCATAGCCCTGGCCCCTAGTCACACATCTCCATACCCCTGGCCCCTGGTCACACATCTCCAGAGCCCTGGTCACAAATCTCCAGAGCCCTGGTCACACACCTCCAGAGCCCTGGCCCCTGGTCACACATCTCCAGAGCCCTGGCCCCTGGTCACACATCTCCAGAGCCCTGGCACCTGGTCACACATCTCCATAGCCCTGGTCCCTGGTAAAACATCTCCAGGGCCCTGGCCCCTCGTCACACATCTCCAGAGCCCTGGCCCCTGGTCACACATCTGCAGAGCCCTGGCCCCTGGTCACACATCTCCATAGCCCTGGCCCCTGGTCACACATCTGCAGAGCCCTGGCCCCTGGTCACACATCTCCATAGCCCTGGCCCCTGGTCACACATCTCCATAGCCCTGGCCCCTGGTCACACATCTCCAGAGCCCTGGCCCCTGTTCACACATCTCCATAGCCCTGGCCCCTGGTCACACATCTCCAGAGCCCTGGCCCCTGGTCACAGATCTCCAGAGCCTTGGCCCATGGTCACACATCTCCAGAGCCCTGGCCCCTGGTCACACATCTCCAGAGCCCTGGCACCTGGTCACACATCTCCATAGCCCTGGCCCCTGGTCACACATCTTCAGAGCCCTGGTCCCTGGTCACACATCTCCAGAGCCCTGGCACCTGGTCACACATCTCCAGAGCCCTGGCCCCTGATCACATCTCCAGAGCCCTGGCCCCCGGTCACACATCTCCAGACCCCTGGCCCCCGGTCACACATCTCCATAGCCCTGGCCCCGGTCACACATCTCCATAGCCCTGGCCCCTGGTCACACATCTCCATAGCCCTGGCCCCTGGTCACATATCTCCATAGCCCTGGCCCCTGGTCACACATCTCCATAGCCCTGGCCCCTGGTCACACATCTCCATAGCCCTGGCCCCTGGTCACACATCTCCAGAGCCCTGGCCCCTGGTCACACATCTCCAGAGCCCTGGCCCCTGGTCACACATCTCCAGAGCCCTGGTCCCTGGTCACACATCTCCAGAGCCCTGGCACCTGGTCACACATCTCCAGAGCCCTGGCCCCTGATCACATCTCCAGAGCCCTGGCCCCCGGTCACACATCTCCAGACCCCTGGCCCCCGGTCACACATCTCCATAGCCCTGGCCCCGGTCACACATCTCCATAGCCCTGGCCCCTGGTCACACATATCCATAGCCCTGGCCCCTGGTCACACATCTCCATAGCCCTGGCCCCTGGTCACACATCTCCATAGCCCTGGCCCCTGGTCACACATCTCCATAGCCCTGGCCCCTGGTCACACATCTCCATAGCCCTGGCCCCTGGTCACACTTCTCCATAGCCCTGGCCCCTGGTCACACATCTCCATAGCCCTGGCCCCTGGTCACACATCTCCATAGCCCTGGCACCTGGTCACACATCTCCATAGCCCTGGCCTCTGGTCACACATCTCCAGAGCCCTGGCCCCTGATCACATCTCCAGGGCCTTGCCACCTGGTAACATATCTCCAGAGCCCTGGCCCCCGATCACATCTCCATAGCCCTGGCCCCCGGTCACACATCTCCAGAGCCCTGGCCCCCGGTCACACATCTCCAGAGCCTGGGCCCCCGGTCACACTTCTCCAGAGCCCTGGCCCCTGGTCACACATCTCCAGAGCCCTGGTCACACATCTCCAGAGCCCTGGCACCTGGTCACACATCTCCATAGCCCTGGTCCCTAGTCACACATCTCCAGGGCCCTGGCCCCTGGTCACACATCTCCAGAGCCCTGGCCCCCAGTCACAGATCTTCAGAGGCCTGGCCCCCGGTCACACATCTCCATAGCCCGGGCCCCCAGTCACACTTCTCCAGAGCCCTGGCCCCTGGTCACACATCTCCATAGCCCAGGCCCCCGGTCACACTTCTCCAGAGCCCTGGCCCCTGGTCACACATCTCCAGAGCCCTGGCCCCTGGTCACACATCTCCAGAGCCCTGGCACCTGGTCACACATCTCCAGAGCCCTGGCACCTGGTCACACATCTCCATAGCCCTGGTCCCTGGTCACACATCTCCAGGGCCCTGGCCCCTGGTCACACATCTCCAGAGCCCTGGCCCCTGGTCACACATCTCCATAGCCCTGGCCCCTGGTCACACATCTCCATAGCCCTGGCCCCTGGTCACACATCTCCATAGCCCTGGCCCCTGGTCACACATCTCCATAGCCCTGGCCCCTGGTCACACATCTCCATAGCCCTGGCCCCTGGTCACACATCTCCAGGGCCCTGGCCCCTGGTCACACATCTCCATACCCCTGGCCCCTGGTCACACATCTCCAGAGCCCTGGCCCTTGGTCACACATCTCCAGAGCCCTGGCACCTGGTCACACATCTTCATAGCCCTGGCCCCCGGTCACACATTTCCAGAGCCCTGGCCCTTGGTCACACATCTTCATGGCCCTGGACCCCGGTCACAAATCTCCAGAGCCCTGGCCCCTGGTCACACATCTCCAAAGCCCTGGCCCCCGGTCACACATCTCCAGAGCCCTGGGCCCTGGTCACACATCTCCAGAGCCCTGGCACTTGGTCACACATCTCCAGAGCCCTGGCACTTGGTCACACATCTCCAGAGCCCTGGCACCTGGTCACACATCTCCAGAGCCCTGGCACCTGGTCACACATCTCCAAAGCCCTGGTCCCCGGTCACACATCTCCATAGCCCTGGTCCCCGGTCACACATCTCCATAGCCCGGGTCCCTGGTCACACATCTCCATAGCCCTGGCCCCTGGTCACACATCTCCATAGCCCGGGCCCCTGGTCACACATCTCCATAGCCCGGGCCCCTGGTCACACATCTCCATAGCCCGGGCCCCTGGTCACACATCTCCATAGCCCGGGCCCCTGGACACACATCTCCATAGCCCGGGCCCCTGGTCACACATCTCCATAGCCCTGGCCCCTGGTCACACATCTCCAGAGCCCTGCTCCCTGGTCACACATCTCCATAGCCCGGGCCCCTGGTCACACATCTCCATAGCCCGGGCCCCTGGTCACACATCTCCATAGCCCTGGTCCCTGGTCACACATCTCCAGAGCCCTGGCTCCTGGTCACACATCTCCAGAGCCCTGGCACCTGGTCACACATCTCCAGAGCCCTGGCACCTGGTCACACACCTCCAGAGCCCTGGCACCTGGTCACACATCTCCAGAGCCCTGGCACCTGGTCACACATCTCCAGAGCCTTGGCACCTGGTCACACATCTCCAGAGCCCTGGCACCTGGTCACACATCTCCAGGGCCCTGGCCCCTCGTCACACATCTCCAGAGCCCTGGCCCCTGGTCACACATCTGCAGAGCCCTGGCCCCTGGTCACACATCTCCATAGCCCTGGCCCCTGGTCACACATCTCCATAGCCCAGGCCCCTGGTCACACATCTCCAGAGCCCTGGCCCCTGTTCACACATCTCCAGAGCCCTGGCCCCTGGTCACAGATCTCCAGAGCCCTGGCCCCCGGTCACACTTCTCCAGAGCCCTGGTCCCTGTTCACACATCTCCAGAGCCCTGGCCCCTGGTCACACATCTCCAGAGCCCTGGCCCCTGATCACATCTCCATAGCCCTGGCCCCCAGTCACACATCTCCAGAGCCCTAGCCCCCGGTCACAAATCTCCAGAGCCCTGGCCCCTGATCACATCTCCATAGCCCTGGCCCCCGGTCACACATCTCCAGAGCCCTGGCCCCCGGTCACAAATCTCCAGAGCCCTGGCCCCTGATCACATCTCCAGGGCCTTGCCACCTGGTAACATATCTCCAGAGCCCTGGCCCCCGATCACATCTCCATAGCCCTGGCCCCCGGTCACACATCTCCAGAGCCCTGGCCCCCGGTCACACATCTCCAGAGCCTGGGCCCCCGGTCACACTTCTCCAGAGCCCTGGCCCCTGGTCACACATCTCCAGAGCCCTGGTCACACATCTCCAGAGCCCTGGCACCTGGTCACACATCTCCATAGCCCTGGTCCCTAGTCACACATCTCCAGGGCCCTGGCCCCTGGTCACACATCTCCAGAGCCCTGGCCCCCAGTCACAGATCTTCAGAGCCCTGGCCCCCGGTCACACATCTCCATAGCCCGGGCCCCCAGTCACACTTCTCCAGAGCCCTGGCCCCTGGTCACACATCTCCATAGCCCAGGCCCCCGGTCACACTTCTCCAGAGCCCTGGCCCCTGGTCACGCATCTCCAGAGCCCTGGCCCCTGGTCACACATCTCCAGAGCCCTGGCACCTGGTCACACATCTCCAGAGCCCTGGCACCTGGTCACACATCTCCATAGCCCTGGTCCCTGGTCACACATCTCCAGGGCCCTGGCCCCTGGTCACACATCTCCAGAGCCCTGGCCCCTGGTCACACATCTCCATAGCCCTGGCCCCTGGTCACACATCTCCATAGCCCTGGCCCCTGGTCACACATCTCCATAGCCCTGGCCCCTGGTCACACATCTCCATAGCCCTGGCCCCTGGTCACACATCTCCATAGCCCTGGCCCCTGGTCACACATCTCCAGGGCCCTGGCCCCTGGTCACACATCTCCATACCCCTGGCCCCTGGTCACACATCTCCAGAGCCCTGGCCCTTGGTCACACATCTCCAGAGCCCTGGCACCTGGTCACACATCTTCATAGCCCTGGCCCCCGGTCACACATTTCCAGAGCCCTGGCCCTTGGTCACACATCTTCATGGCCCTGGACCCCGGTCACAAATCTCCAGAGCCCTGGCCCCTGGTCACACATCTCCAAAGCCCTGGCCCCCGGTCACACATCTCCAGAGCCCTGGGCCCTGGTCACACATCTCCATAGCCCTGGCACCTGGTCACACATCTCCATAGCCCTGGCCTCTGGTCACACATCTCCAGAGCCCTGGCCCCTGATCACATCTCCAGGGCCTTGCCACCTGGTAACATATCTCCAGAGCCCTGGCCCCAGATCACATCTCCATAGCCCTGGCCCCCGGTCACATATCTCCAGAGCCCTGGTCCCTGGTCACACATCTCCAGAGCCCTGGTCACACATCTCCAGAGCCCTGGCCCCTGGTCACACATCTCCAGAGCCCTGGCACCTGGTCACACATCTCCATAGCCCTGGCACCTGGTCACACATCTCCATAGCCCTGGCCCCTGGTCACACATCTCCATAGCCCTGGCCCCTGGTCACACATCTCCATAGCCCTGGCCCCTGGTCACACATCTCCATAGCCCTGGCCCCTGGTCACAGATCTCCATAGCCCTGGCCCCTGGTCACACATCTCCATAGCCCTGGCACCTGGTCACACATCTCCATAGCCCTGGCCCCTAGTCACACATCTCCATAGCCCTGGCCCCTGGTCACACATCTCCATAGCCCTGGCCCCTAGTCACACATCTCCAGAGCCCTGGCCCCTGGTCACACATCTCCATAGCCCTGGCCCCTGGTCACACATCTCCATAGCCCTGGCCCCTAGTCACACATCTCCATACACCTGGTCGGTGGTCGCTGGCTATCTCGCACCTTTCTTTACACAGAAGGACACGTCTCGGGTCGCAGCTTTCTTCACTCTTTTCCTACAAGAGAAACTTCCAGTTTTCTCCTTAAATTCTCTACACAGACCGTCCACGATCACAGCCGGTGTCTGGAGAGAGGAAATAAGGAATTAACTGTTATGGGGGATGTGGAGGTCAGTGTTATGGGGGGATGTGGGGGTCAGTGTTATGGGGGATGTGGAGGTCAGTGTTATGGGGGATGTGGAGGTCAGTGTTATGGGGGATGTGGGGATCAGTGTTATGGGGGATGTGGAGGTCAGTGTTATGGGGGGATGTGGAGGTCAGTGTTATGGGGGATGTGGAGGTCAGTGTTATGGGGGATGTGGAGGTCAGTGTTATGGGGGGGATGTGGGGATCAGTGTTATGGGGGATGTGGAGGTCAGTGTTATGGGGGATGTGGGGGTCAGTGTTATGGGGGATGTGGAGGTCAGTGTTATGGGGGATGTGGGGGTCAGTGTTATGGGGGGATGTGGGGGTCAGTGTTACGGGGGATGTGGGGGTCAGTGTTATGGGGGGCTGTGGGGGTCAGTGTTATGGGGGCTGTGGAGGTCAGTGTTATGGGGGATGTGGGGGTCAGTGTTATGGGGGATGTGGGGGTCAGTGTTATGGGGGATGTGGAGGTCAGTGTTATGGGGGGATGTGGAGGTCAGTGTTATGGGGGGATGTGGGGGTCAGTGTTATGGGGGATGTGGGGGTCAGTGTTATGGGGGATGTGGGGGTCAGTGTTATGGGGGATGTGGGGGTCAGTGTTATGGGGGATGTGGGGGTCAGTGTTATGGGGGGATGTGGGGGTCAGTGTTATGGGGGATGTGGAGGTCAGTGTTATGGGGGATGTGGAGGTCAGTGTTATGGGGGATGTGGGGGTCAGTGTTATGGGGGATGTGGGGGTCAGTGTTATGGGGGGATGTGGAGGTCAGTGTTATGGGGGATGTGGGGGTCAGTGTTATGGGGGATGTGGGGGTCAGTGTTATGGGGGGATGTGGGGGTCAGTGTTATGGGGGGATGTGGGGGTCAGTGTTATGGGGGGATGTGGAGGTCAGTGTTATGTGGGGCTGTGGGGGTCAGTGTTATGGGGGATGTGGAGGTCAGTGTTATGGGGGCTGTGGAGGTCAGTGTTATGGGGGATGTGGAGGTCAGTGTTATGGGGGATGTGGAGGTCAGTGTTATGGGGGATGTGGGGATCAGTGTTATGGGGGATGTGGAGGTCAGTGATATGGGGGATGTGGAGGTCAGTGTTATGGGGGATGTGGAGGTCAGTGTTATGGGGGATGTGGGGATCAGTGTTATGGGGGATGTGGATGTCAGTGATATGGGGGATGTGGGGGTCAGTGTTATGGGGGGCTGTGGGGGTCAGTGTTATGGGGGGATGTGGAGGTCAGTGTTATGGGGGATGTGGAGGTCAGTGTTATGGGGGATGTGGAGGTCAGTGTTATGGGGGATGTGGGGATCAGTGTTATGGGGGATGTGGAGGTCAGTGATATGGGGGCTGTGGAGGTCAGTGTTATGGGGGGATGTGGAGGTCAGTGTTATGGGGGCTGTGGGGGTCAGTGTTATGGGGGGCTGTGGGGGTCAGTGTTATGGGGGCTGTGGAGGTCAGTGTTATGGAGGATGTAGAGGTTACTATTATGGGGGGATGTGGAGGTCCCTGTTCTGTAAGTTATCTCAGTCATAACCCCCTGCCCGGATGGTTTGGGTCATGCAGCGTGTTTAACCCCGTGACACATTCCTGATACAGACCTCTTCCACGTTGGTCGCGTTGCTCAGGTTTTTAACCCTTTCTCTCTCGGCCAGGACTTCGTCGTCAGCATCTCCCAGCTCTTCTGGATTTTTCTTAACTTGATGTTTCCTCTCAGTAAACCTGAAATATAGAAGTGACGTCATATCCTGTACAGTATGGAACGTGTGACAACGGGTTCCCCACCCTGGGGACCATTCTCTCCTGCTGCAGACACGGACCTGGGCCTCTCCAGCTGGACAATCAGGGGCTCATTTACTAAGGGCTTTGCTCTGCACTTTAGTCGGACTGTGCACGTTCTCCATGGCTACAATGGCTTACACAGGTGTCTGCAGCATCCCCCACCGGAGCCTAGCCTTGGGGCCTGGAGGCAGCTGGGGCCCAGAATACCGGAGTGGCTGGTGGTTGTGGCCTAGGGCACGCTGTGGTCACGGTGCTTGGTATGGGGACCGGAGGACTGTCCCACAGCCTGGCAGCTCCAGCAGGTGATGTGTGCAAGAAATATGGAGGGAGAGGCTGAGGTACTGATTCTCCCTGGGGCAACCCCTGAGTGTACGTAGTAATGGATGGGGAGCCCGTGGTGGTAACAGCCGTATCCAGGGATCAGACAGAGTAAACGTTGTTCACAGTTCTTTATTCAACAGCAGATAGCAGGCAACAGCCAAAACGATAACAGCTGTAGATTCTGCAAGCTGGTGAGGTGGGGGGAGGTAGCTGGTCCGCATGAAGGTAACGCGCAGCCTGGTAGAAGATGCAGGCTGGGTTGGTACAGGGAGACCTGTGTCCAATAGTGGAAGATGCAGTTCTGGGCTGCAGTCTCCTTACTCACCCTCAGGTATCAGGCAGCGGCCTGAGGTACCTCCTCTTCCTGGTAGTGGGTCTGGACAGCAGCTCCCCATGGTCTGATACAACATGCAGGGGGATACCATGAAGCCAGAAGAGGATGTTCATAGGCTGCAGGTGACTTGGACAAACTGAGTGTTTGGTCGTCCACTTGGCAAATGAGGTTTAATGTGGATAAATGTAAGGTTATGCACCTGGGGGCCAATAATACACAGGCAACATATGTCCTTGGGGGAGTAAATCTGGGAGAGTCTCTAGTTGTGAAGGACCTGGGTGACTAGTGGATCAAATTAAATAACAGCACAATGTCAATCAGCTGCCTCTAAAGCTAGCAGGATCTTGTCATGTATCAGAGGTCTGGACTCTCGTGATAGGCATGTAATATTACCCTGTACAAGGCACTGGTTCCGCTCACCTGGAATATGCCGTCCAGTTCTGTGCTCCGGTCCATAAAAAGGAGGCCCTGGAGCTGGAAAGGGGACAACATGGGAGCCACAAAAATGATAAGGGGTACGGAGGGTCTCAGTTATGAGGAAAGATTAAAACAACTGGATTTATTTAGTCTGGAAAAGAGACGACTACGAGGGGACATGATTAATTTACATAAATATATGAATGGTCCATACAAAAAATATGGCGGTAAGTTGTTTCAGATTAAATCAAATCAAAAGACGAGAGGGCGAGTCTGCGTCTGGAGAAAACAAGGTTTAATCACCAGAGACGACACAGAGGCTTCTATACTATGAGAACTGTCAATCTGTGGCTCAGGCGCTGGTCACAGGAGGGACAGCAGAGAGCTCAGGCGCTGGTCACAGCAGGGACAGCAGAGAGCTCAGGCGCTGGTCACAGCAGGGACAGCAGAGAGCTCAGGCGCTGGTCACAGCAGGGACAGCAGAGAGCTCAGGCGCTGGTCACAGCAGGGACAGCAGAGAGCTCAGGCGCTGGTCACAGCAGGGACAGCAGAGAGCTCAGGCGCTGGTCACAGCAGGGACAGCAGAGAGCTCAGGCGCTGGTCACAGCAGGGACAGCAGAGAGCTCAGGCGCTGGTCACAGCAGGGACAGCAGAGAGCTCAGGCGCTGGTCACAGCAGGGACAGCAGAGAGCTCGGGCGCTGGTCACAGCAGGGACAGCAGAGAGCTCAGGCGCTGGTCACAGCAGGGACAGCAGAGCTCAGGCGCTGGTCACAGCAGGGACAGCAGAGAGCTCGGGCGCTGGTCACAGCAGGGACAGCAGAGAGCTCAGGCGCTGGTCACAGCAGGGACAGCAGAGAGCTCGGGCGCTGGTCACAGCAGGGACAGCAGAGAGCTCGGGCGCTGGTCACAGCAGGGACAGCAGAGAGCTCAGGCGCTGGTCACAGCAGGGACAGGAGAGAGCTCAGGCGCTGGTCACAGCAGGGACAGCAGAGAGCTCGGGCGCTGGTCACAGCAGGGACAGCAGAGAGCTCGGGCGCTGGTCACAGCAGGGACAGCAGAGAGCTCAGGAGCAGAGCACAGCAGGGACAGCAGAGAGTTCAGGCGCTGGTCACAGCAGGGACAGCAGAGAGCTCAGGCGCTGGTCACAGCAGGGACAGCAGAGAGCTCAGGGGCTGGACACAGCAGGGACAGCAGAGAGCTCGGGCGCTGGTCACAGCAGGGACAGCAGAGAGCTCAGGCGCTGGTCACAGCAGGGACAGCAGAGAGCTCGGGCGCTGGTCACAGCAGGGACAGCAGAGAGCTCGGGCGCTGGTCACAGCAGGGACAGCAGAGAGCTCAGGCGCTGGTCACAGCAGGGACAAGAGTGAGCTCAGGCGCTGGTCACAGCAGGGACAGCAGAGAGCTCGGGCGCTGGTCACAGCAGGGACAGCAGAGAGCTCGGGCGCTGGTCACAGCAGGGACAGCAGAGAGCTCAGGAGCAGAGCACAGCAGGGACAGCAGAGAGCTCGGGCCCTGGTCACAGCAGGGACAGCAGAGAGCTCAGGCGCTGGTCACAGCAGGGACAGCAGAGAGTTCAGGCGCTGGTCACAGCAGGGACAGCAGAGAGCTCAGGCGCTGGTCACAGCAGGGACAGCAGAGAGCTCGGGCGCTGGTCACAGCAGGGACAGCAGAGAGCTCAGGCGCTGGTCACAGCAGGGACAGCAGAGAGCTCAGGCGCTGGTCACAGCAGGGACAGCAGAGAGCTCAGGCGCTGGTCACAGCAGGGACAGCAGAGAGCTCAGGCGCTGGTCACAGCAGGGACAGCAGAGAGTTCAGGCGCTGGTCACAGCAGGGACAGCAGAGAGCTCAGGCGCTGGTCACAGCAGGGACAGCAGAGAGCTCAGGAGCAGAGCACAGCAGGGACAGCAGAGAGCTCAGGCGCTGGTCACAGCAGGGACAGCAGAGAGCTCAGGCGCTGGTCACAGCAGGGACAGCAAAGAGCTCAGGCGCTGGTCACAGCAGGGACAGCAGAGAGCTCAGGCGCTGGTCACAGCAGGGACAGCAGAGAGCTCAGGCGCTGGTCACAGCAGGGACAGCAGAGAGCTCAGGCGCTGGTCACAGCAGGGACAGCAGAGAGCTCAGGCGCTGGTCACAGCTGGGACAGCAGAGAGCTCAGGCACTGGGCACAGCAGGGACAGCAGAGAGCTCAGGCGCTGGTCACAGCAGGGACAGCAGAGAGCTCAGGCGCTGGTCACAGCAGGGACAGCAGAGAGCTCAGGCGCTGGTCACAGCAGGGACAGCAGAGAGCTCAGGCGTTGGGCACAGCAGGGACAGCAGAGAGCTCAGGCGCTGGTCACAGCAGGGACAGCAGAGAGCTCAGGCGCTGGTCACAGCAGGGACAGCAGAGAGCTCAGGCGCTGGTCACAGCAGGGACAGCAGAGAGCTCAGGCGCTGGTCACAGCAGGGACAGCAGAGAGCTCAGGCGCTGGTCACAGGAGGGACAGCAGAGAGCTCAGGTGCTGGTCACAGGAGGGAAAGCAGAGAGCTCAGGTGCTGGTCACAGGAGGGACAGCAGAGAGCTTAGGAGCAGAGCACAGCAGGGACAGCAGAGAGCTCAGGCGCTGGTCACAGCAGGGACAGCAGAGAGCTCAGGCGCTGGTCACAGCAGGGACAGCAGAGAGCTCAGGCGCTGGTCACAGCAGGGACAGCAGAGAGCTCAGGCGCTGGTTACAGCAGGGACAGAAGAGAGCTCAGGCGCTGGTCACAGCAGGGACAGCAGAGAGCTCAGGCGCAAAGCACAGCAGGGACAGCAAAGAGCTCAGGCGCTGGTCACAGCAGGGACAGCGGAGAGCTCAGGCGCAGAGCACAGCAGGGACAGCAAAGAGCTCAGGCGCTGGTCACAGCAGGGACAGCGGAGAGCTCAGGCGCTGGTCACAGCAGGGACAGCAGAGAGCTCAGGCGCAAAGCACAGCAGGGACAGCAGAGAGCTCAGGAGCAGAGCACAGCAGGGACAGCAAAGAGCTCAGGCGCTGGTCACAGCAGGGACAGCGGAGAGCTCAGGCGCTGGTCACAGCAGGGACAGCAGAGAGCTCAGGCGCTGGTCACAGCAGGGACAGCAGAGAGCTCAGGCGCTGGTCACAGCAGGGACAGCAGAGAGCTCAGGCGCTGGTCACAGCAGGGACAGGAGAGTGCTCAGGCGCTGGTCACAGCAGAGACAGCAGAGAGCTCAGGCGCTGGTCACAGAAGGGACAGCAGAGAGCTCAGGAGCAGAGCACAGCAGGGACAGCAGAGAGCTCTGGCGCTGGTCACAGCAGGGACAGCAGGGAGCTCAGGCGCTGGTCACAGCAGGGACAGCAGAGAGCTCAGGCGCTGGTCACAGCAGGGACAGCAGAGAGCTCAGGCGCTGGTCACAGCAGGGACAGCAGAGAGCTCAGGCGCAGGTCACAGCAGGGACAGCAGAAAGCTCAGGCGCTGGTCACAGCAGGGAGCTCTGGCGCTGGTCACAGCAGGGACAGCAGAGAGCTCAGGCGCTGGTCACAGCAGGGACAGCAGAGAGCTCAGGCGCTGGTCACAGCAGGGACAGCAGAGAGCTCAGGAGCAGAGCACAGCAAGGACAGCAGAGAGCTCAGGCGCTGGTCACAGCAGAGACAGCAGAGAGCTCAGGAGCTGGTCACAGTAGGGACAGCAGAGAGCTCAGGCGCTGGTCACAGCAGGGACAGCAGAGAGCTCAGGCGCAGAACACAGCAGGGACAGCAGAGAGCTCAGGCGCTGGACACAGCAGGGACAGCAGAGAGCTCGGGAGCAGAGCACAGCAGGGACAGCAGAGAGCTCAGGCGCACAGCACAGCAGTGACAGCAGAGAGCTCAGGAGCAGAACTCAGCAGGGACAGCAGAGAGCTCAGGCGCTGGACACAGCAGAGACAGCAGAGAGCTCGGGAGAAGAGCACAGCAGAGACAGCAGAGAGCTCCGGCGCACAGCACAGCAGAGACAGCAGAGAGCTCAGGCGCTGGTCACAGCAGGGACAGCAGAGAGCTCAGGCGAAAAGCACAGCAGGGACAGCAAAGAGCTCAGGCGCTGGTCACAGCAGGGACAGCGGAGAGCTCAGGCGCTGGTCACAGCAGGGACAGCAGAGAGCTCAGGCGCTGGTCACAGCAGGGACAGCAGAGAGCTCAGGGGCTGGTTACAGCAGGGACAGCAGAGAGCTCTGGCGCTGGACACAGCAGGGACAGCAGAGAGCTCAGGCGCTGGTCACAGCAGGGACAGGAGAGAGTTTAGGCGCTGGTCACAGCAGGGACAGCAGAGAGCTCAGGCGCTGGTCACAGCAGGGACAGCAGAGAGCTCTGGCGCTGGACACAGCAGGGACAGCAAAGAGCTCAGGCGCTGGTCACAGCAGGGACAGGAGAGAGCTCAGGCGCTGGTCACAGCAGGGACAGCAGAGAGCTCAGGCGCTGGTCACAGCAGGGACAGCAGAGAGCTCAGGCGCTGGTCACAGCAGGGACAGCAGAGAGCTCAGGCGCTGGTCACAGCAGGGACAGCAGAGAGCTCAGGCGCTGGTCACAGCAGGGACAGCAGAGAGCTCAGGCGCAAAGCACAGCAGGGACAGAAAAGAGCTAAGGCGCTGGTCACAGCAGGGACAGCGGAGAGCTCAGGCGCAGAGCACAGCAGGGACAGCAAAGAGCTCAGGCGCTGGTCACAGCAGGGACAGCAGAGAGCTCAGGGGCTGGTCACAGCAGGGACAGCAGAGAGCTCTGGCGCTGGACACAGCAGGGACAGCAGAGAGCTCAGGCGCTGGTCACAGCAGGGACAGGAGAGAGCTCAGGCGCTGGTCACAGCAGGGACAGCAGAGAGCTCAGGCGCTGGTCACAGCAGGGACAGCAGAGAGCTCTGGCGCTGGACACAGCAGGGACAGCAAAGAGCTCAGGCGCTGGTCACAGCAGGGACAGGAGAGAGCTCAGGCGCTGGTCACAGCAGGGACAGCAGAGAGCTCAGGCGCTGGTCACAGCAGGGACAGCAGAGAGCTCAGGCGCTGGTCACAGCAGGGACAGCAGAGAGCTCAGGCGCTGGTCACAGCAGGGACAGCAGAGAGCTCAGGCGCTGGTCACAGCAGGGACAGCAGAGAGCTCAGGCGCAAAGCACAGCAGGGACAGAAAAGAGCTAAGGCGCTGGTCACAGCAGGGACAGCGGAGAGCTCCGGCGCAGAGCACAGCAGGGACAGCAAAGAGCTCAGGCGCTGGTCACAGCAGGGACAGCGGAGAGCTCAGGCGCTGGTCACAGCAGGGACAGCAGAGAGCTCAGGCGCACAGCACAGCAGGGACAGCAGAGAGCTCAGGAGCTGGTCACAGCAGGGACAGCAGAGAGCTCAGGCGCTGGTCACAGCAGTGACAGCAGAGAGCTCAGTCGCTGGTCACAGCAGGGACAGCAGAGAGCTCAGGCACAGGTCACAGCAGGGACAGCAGAGAGCTCAGGCGCTGGTCACAGCAGGGACAGCAGAGAGCTCAGGCGCTGGTCACAGCAGGGACAGCAGAGAGCACAGGAGCAGAACACAGCAGGGACAGCAGAGTGCTCAGGCGCTGGACACAGCAGGGACAGCAGAGAGCTCGGGAGCAGAGCACAGCAGGGACAGCAGAGAGCTCAGGCGCACAGCACAGCAGTGACAGCAGAGAGCTCAGGAGTTGGTCACAGCCGGGACAGCAGAGAGCTCAGGCGCTGGTCACAGCAGGGACAGCAGAGAGCTCAGGCGCTGGTCACAGCAGGGACAGCAGAGAGCTCAGGCGCTGGTCACAGCAGGGACAGCAGAGAGCTCAGGCGCTGGTCACAGCAGGGACAGCAGAGAGCTCAGGCGCTGGTCACAGTAGGGACAGCAGAGAGCTCAGGTGCTGGTCACAGCAGGGACAGCAGAGAGCTCAGGAGCAGAACACAGCAGGGACAGCAGAGAGCTCAGGCGCTGGACACAGCAGGGACAGCAGAGAGCTCGGGAGCAGAGCACAGCAGGGAGCTCAGGAGCAGAGCACAGCAGGGACAGCAGAGAGCTCAGGCGCTGGTCACAGCAGGGACAGCAGAGAGCTCAGGCGCTGGTCACAGCAGGAACAGCAGAGAGCTCAGGCGCTGGTCACAGCAGGGACAGCAGAGAGCTCAGGCGCTGGTCACAGCAGGGACAGGAGAGAGCTCAGGCGCTGGTCACAGCAGGGACAGCAGAGAGCTCAGGCGCTGGTCACAGCAGGGACAGCAGAGAGCTCAGGCGCTGGTCACAGCAGGGACAGCAGAGAGCTCAGGCGCTGGTCACAGCAGGGACAGCAGAGATCTCAGGCGCTGGTCACAGCAGGGACAGCAGAGAGCTCAGGCGCTGGTCACAGCAGGGACAGCAGAGAGATCAGGCGCTGGTCAAAGCAGGGACAGCAGAGAGCTCAGGCGCTGGTCACAGCAGGGACAGCAGAGAGCTCTGGCGCTGGTCACAGCAGGGACAGCAGAGAGCTCAGGCGCAGAGCACAGCAGGGACAGCAGAGAGCTCAGGCGCTGGTCACAGCAGGGACAGCAGAGAGCTCAGGAGCAGAGCACAGCAAGGACAGCAGAGAGCTCAGGCGCTAGTCACAGCAGAGACAGCAGAGAGCTCAGGCGCTGGTCACAGTAGGGACAGCAGAGAGCTCATGCGCTGGTCACAGCAGGGACAGCAGAGAGCTCAGGAGCAGAGCACAGCAGGGACAGCAGAGAGCTCAGGCGCTGGTCACAGCAGGGACAGCAGAGAGCTCAGGCGCTGGGGACAGCAGGGACAGCAGAGAGCTCAGGCGCTGGACACAGCAGGGACAGCAGAGAGTTCGGGAGCAGAGCACAGCAGGGACAGCAGAGAGCTCAGGCGCTGGTCACAGGAGGGACAGCAGAGAGCTCGGGAGCAGAGCACAGCAGGGACAGCAGAGAGCTCAGGCGCACAGCACAGCAGGGACAGCAGAGAGCTCAGGCGCACAGCACAGCCGGGACAGCAGAGAGCTCAGGAGCTGTTCACAGCAGAGACAGCAGAGAGCTCAGGCGCTGGTCACAGTAGGGACAGCAGAGAGCTCAGGCACTGGTCACAGCAGGGACAGCAGAGAGCTCAGGAGCAGAACACAGCAGGGACAGCAGAGAGCTCAGGCGCTGGACACAGCAGGGACAGCAGAGAGCTCGGGAGCAGAGCACAGCAGAGAGCTCAGGAGCAGAGCACAGCAGGGACAGCAGAGAGCTCAGGCGCTGGTCACAGCAGGGACAGCAGAGAGCTCAGGCGCTGGTCACAGCAGGGACAGCAGAGAGCTCAGGCGCTGGTCACAGCAGGGACAGCAGAGAGCTCAGGCGCTGGTCACAGCAGGGACAGGAGAGAGCTCAGGCGCTGGTCACAGCAGGGACAGCAGAGAGCTCAGGCGCTGGTCACAGCAGGGACAGCAGAGAGCTCAGGCGCTGGTCACAGCAGGGACAGCAGAGAGCTCAGGCGCTGGTCACAGCAGGGACAGCAGAGATCTCAGGCGCTGGTCACAGCAGGGACAGCAGAGAGCTCAGGCGCTGGTCACAGCAGGGACAGCAGAGAGATCAGGCGATGGTCAAAGCAGGGACAGCAGAGAGCTCAGGCCCTGGTCACAGCAGGGACAGCAGAGAGCTCTGGCACTGGTCACAGCAGGGACAGCAGAGAGCTCAGGCGCAGAGCACAGCAGGGACAGCAGAGAGCTCAGGCGCTGGTCACAGCAGGGACAGCAGAGAGCTCAGGAGCAGAGCACAGCAAGGACAGCAGAGAGCTCAGGCGCTAGTCACAGCAGAGACAGCAGAGAGCTCAGGCGCTGGTCACAGTAGGGACAGCAGAGAGCTCATGCGCTGGTCACAGCAGGGACAGCAGAGAGCTCAGGAGCAGAGCACAGCAGGGACAGCAGAGAGCTCATGCGCTGGTCACAGCAGGGACAGCAGAGAGCTCAGGAGCAGAGCACAGCAGGGACAGCAGAGAGCTCAGGCGCTGGGGACAGCAGGGACAGCAGAGAGCTCAGGCGCTGGACACAGCAGGGACAGCAGAGAGTTCGGGAGCAGAGCACAGCAGGGACAGCAGAGAGCTCAGGCGCTGGTCACAGGAGGGACAGCAGAGAGCTCAGGAGCAGAACACAGCAGGGACAGCAGAGAGCTCAGGCGCTGGACACAGCAGGGACAGCAGAGAGCTCGGGAGCAGAGCACAGCAGGGACAGCAGAGAGCTCAGGCGCACAGCACAGCAGTGACAGAGAGCTCAGGAGCTGGTCACAGCCGGGACAGCAGAGAGCTCAGGAGCTGTTCACAGCAGAGACAGCAGAGAGCTCAGGTGCTGGTCACAGTAGGGACAGCAGAGAGCTCAGGCACTGGTCACAGCAGGGACAGCAGAGAGCTCAGGAGCAGAACACAGCAGGGACAGCAGAGAGCTCAGGCGCTGGACACAGCAGGGACAGCAGAGAGCTCGGGAGCAGAGCACAGCAGAGAGCTCAGGAGCAGAGCACAGCAGGGACAGCAGAGAGCTCAGGCGCTGGTCGCAGCAGGGACAGCAGAGAGCTCAGGCGCTGGTCACAGCAGGGACAGGAGAGAGCTCAGGCGCTGGTCACAGCAGGGACAGCAGAGAGCTCAGGGACAGAGCACAGCATGGACAGCAGAGAGCTCAGGCGCTGGTCACAGCAGGGACAGCAGAGAGCTCAGGCGCTGGTCACAGCAGGGACAGCAGAGAGCTCAGGCGCAAAGCACAGCAGGGACAGCAGAGAGCTCAGGCGCTGGTCACAGCAGGGACAGCAGAGAGCTCGGGCGCTGGTCACAGCAGGGACAGCAGAGAGCTCAGGCGCTGGTCACAGCAGGGACAACAGAGAGCTCAGGCGCTGGTCACAGCAGGGGCAGCAGAGAGCTCAGGCGCTGGTCACAGCAGGGACAGCAGAGAGCTCAGGCGCTGGTCACAGCAGGGACAGCAGAGAGCTCAGGTGCTGGTCACAGCAGGGGCAGCAGAGAGCTCAGGCGCTGGTCACAGCAGGGGCAGCAGAGAGCTCAGGCGCTGGTCACAGCAGGGACAGCAGAGAGCTCAGGCGCTGGTCACAGCAGGGACAGCAGAGAGCTCAGGCGCTGGTCACAGCAGGGACAGCAGAGAGCTCAGGCGCTGGTCACAGCAGGGACAGCAGAGAGCTCAGGCGCTGGTCACAGCAGGGACAGCAGAGAGCTCAGGCGCTGGTCACAGCAGGGACAGCAGAGAGCTCAGGCGCTGGTCACAGCAGGGACAGCAGAGAGCTCAGGCGCTGGTCACAGCAGGGACAGCAGAGAGCTCAGGCGGTGGTCACAGCAGGGACAGCAGAGAGCTCAGGCGCTGGTCACAGCAGGGACAGCAGAGAGCTCAGGCGCTGGTCACAGCAGGGACAGCAGAGAGCTCAGGTGCTGGTCACAGCAGGGACAGCAGAGAGCTCAGGCGCTGGTCACAGCAGGGACAGCAGAGAGCTCAGGCGCTGGTCACAGCAGGGACAGCAGAGAGCTCAGGCGCTGGTCACAGCTGGGTATCGGGATTGCCAGAAGAAGACCGGATGATTTAAGACGAGATGGTTTGTTTTGGGCACAGGAAGTGCAGGAGCCCACAAAATCCCGCACATCCTTGACCAGATCCAGCCACCAGTAGAACCGGGGAAATGAGGACGACAGAGCGCTGCACCCCGGGATGCCCAGCCACACGAGAGTAATGTCCCCAAGTCAGTATTTTCTCCCGCAGAGCAGGTCAGACCCAAGTCTTGCCAGGAGGAAATTGCCGAAGGTCCACTGGAGCAGCAAGAACCAGCTGCTCAGGAGGAACAAAATGTCTAGGACCCGATTCTTCCCCAACTACATCCGAGGCACGAGAGAGGGCACCGGCCTTAATATTCTTCTCTGGAAGACGAAACTGTATCATGAAGATGAAACAAGAGAAGAAAAGGCACCAACGAGCCTGACGAGGATTGAGACACTGGGGCTCATTTACTAAGGGCTCCGCGACCGCATTTCCGCCGGGTTTTCTGGAATTTTTCCGTTTTGCAGCTGAGAAGGTCTTGGAGAAGAAGCCACAAATGAGGGTTTGTTCTTTGAGCCCTTTGTGGGTGAGAACGGCTCCAGCACCAACTGATGAGGCGTCAACCTCCAGCCGGAACAGCCTCGGGTGAGAACGCAACCAGAGCCAAAGGCAGACTTCAGTTTAGAGAAAGCTTCTTCAGCCGCCGGGGGCCAGAGCTTTGCATTCACGTTTTTCTAAGTCAGCGCCACGAGGGGAGACATGAGAGAGGAGAAATGTGGTATAAATTGCTGGTAGTCGGTATTCCTACTGGGCGAGGCTGGTGAAGACTGAGACTGTCCCTGGATACAGAAGGGAGGAGGAGCAGTGTGAGAGTGCTGAGAGGAGACTGTCCCTGGATACAGAAGGGAGGAGGAGCAGTGTGAGAGTGCAGAGAGGAGACTGTCCCTGGATACAGAAGGGAGGAGCAGTGTGAGAGTGCTGAGAGGAGACTGTCCCTGGATACAGAAGAGAGGAGGAGCAGTGTGAGAGTGCTGAGAGGAGACTGTCCCTGGATACAGAAAGGAGGAGGAGCAGTGTGAGAGTGCTGAGAGGAGACTGTCCCTGGATACAGAAAGGAGGAGGAGCAGTGTGAGAGTGCTGAGAGGAGACTGTCCCTGGATACAGAAGAGAGGAGGAGCAGTGTGAGAGTGCTGAGAGGAGACTGTCCCTGGATACAGAAGGGAGGAGGAGCAGTGTGAGAGTGCTGAGAGGAGACTGTCCCTGGATACAGAAGGGAGGAGGAGCAGTGTGAGAGTGCTGAGAGGAGACTGTCCCTGGATACAGAAGAGAGGAGGAGCAGTGTGAGAGTGCTGAGAGGAGACTGTCCCTGGATACAGAAGGGAGGAGGAGCAGTGTGAGAGTGCTGAGAGGAGACTGTCCCTGGATACAGAAGGGAGGAGGAGCAGTGTGAGAGTGCTGAGAGGAGACTGTCCCTGGATACAGAAGGGAGGAGGAGCAGTGTGAGAGTGCTGAGAGGAGACTGTCCCTGGATACAGAAGGGAGGAGGAGCAGTGTGAGAGTGCTGAGAGGAGACTGTCCCTGGATACAGAAGAGAGGAGGAGCAGTGTGAGAGTGCTGAGAGGAGACTGTCCCTGGATACAGAAGGGAGGAGGAGCAGTGTGAGAGTGCTGAGAGGAGACTGTCCCTGGATACAGAAGGGAGGAGGAGCAGTGTGAGAGTGCTGAGAGGAGACTGTCCCTGGATACAGTAGGGAGGGGGAGCAGTGTGAGAGTGCTGAGAGGAGACTGTCCCTGGATACAGAAGAGAGGGGGAGCAGTGTGAGAGTGCTGAGAGGAGACTGTCCCTGGATATAGAAGGGAGGGGGAGCAGTGTGAGAGTGCAGAGAGGAGACTGCCCTGGGTACAGAAGGGAGGATGAGCAGTGTGAGAGTGTTGAGAGGAGACTGTCCCTGGATACAGAAGGGAGAGGAGCAGTGTGAGAGTGCTGAGAGGAGACTGTCCCTGGATACAGTAGGGAGGGGGAGCAGTGTGAGAGTGCTGAGAGGAGACTGTCCCTGGATACAGAAGGGAGGAGGAGCAGTGTGAGAGTGCTGAGAGGAGACTGTCCCTGGATACAGAAGGGAGGAGGAGCAGTGTGAGAGTGCTGAGAGGAGACTGTCCCTGAATACAGAAGAGAGGAGGAGCAGTGTGAGAGTGCTGAGAGGAGACTGTCCCTGGATACAGAAGGGAGGAGGAGCAGTGTGAGAGTGCTGAGAGGAGACTGTCCCTGGATACAGAAAGGAGGAGGAGCAGTGTGAGAGTGCTGAAAGGAGACTGTCCCTGGATACAGAAGAGAGGAGGAGCAGTGTGAGAGTGCTGAGAGGAGACTGTCCCCAATATCAGAAAAGAGAGGGAGCATTTCCTTATGTGTCATGTGTCTCATGTGAAAACATATTAAATTTTCATTACGATAATTTGCTATTATTTTCTGCCAGAAAACCATATTTATTTCACCAAGTAACTTTCAGATTAACATACACACGTGTGGGTTTGTAAAAGTCACATTCCATTATTTGGGACTGCATTTAACCTCGCTGGTTTGTGCCTCCTGCACACACAGATTTTTCTCCTGTAGGCTGCATTGGCTTTATTTGTGGCCCTTGTGTAAACAGTATTTCCTGTGTGTCCCCACCGTATGGCCCCAAATGCCACCTGTACGTCATCTGTATTTGCAGATCTACAAAAAAATGGGTGTTTGTGGCCTAGAAACCTACCACAAATATGTACCACACACGGATGAAACAGCGTGGATCAGCCATACTTTTCACAGCCCCATAGCCTTTTATTAGAAAGGAGGGCCGCAAACACGGCCAACAGTAGGACCCGCTCTGAGTCTTTTCTCAGGGGCATTGGGATCAGACGGGCTGAGGAATCCTCACCTGTATGAAGGAGGCCATAGAAATACAAGGAGACGTGAGACAGCAGCAAAAACTGTGCCGTATCACCAGAGGAAACAACCATCGTGTGCGTGACGCCATAACGTGGACAAAGACTAGCTGCGTGCCCCGGCCTGAGGCTCTGCTATGGTCTCCTACCATAGAAGCACATGCGGGGGAAACATTTACTCACTTAAATATGGGATCAGTTTTCAGGCATCTTGACCCAAATCTCCATTCCAAAAACCAGAGGACTCCCCAAAATATGAAGATATGAGCCAAAGGCTGAAACAGGAGAACAGATCCTTGTCATGGTCATATATATATATATATATATATATATATATATATATATATATATATATATATCTATCACAGAGAGATACACCATTACCATCCTGCATTATACTCCAGAGCTGCACTCACTAGTCTGCTTTTTCCCCTGTCCTCCTCCACCAGACCCTTCTCTCCTAATCCTCCTCCAGACTCCTCTGTCCTCCAGACTCCTCTGTCCTCCCCCTCCTCCAGACTCCACTGTCCTCCCCCTCCTCCAGACTCCACTGTCCTCCTCCTCCTCCAGACCCCACTGTCCTCCTCCTCCTCCAGACCCCACTGTCCTCCTCCTCCTCCAGACCCCACTGTCCTCCTCCTCCTCCAGACCCCACTGTCCTCTGTCCTCCTCCAGACTCCTCTGTCCTCCTCCAGACTCCTCTGTCCTCCTCCTCCTCCAGACTCCTCTGTCCTCCTCCAGACTCCTCTGTCCTCCTCCAGACCCCTCTGTCCTCCTCCTACAGACTCCTCTGTCCTCCTCCTCCTCCAGACCCCTCTGCCCTCCCTGGACTCCTCTTTGATCTTGAGTCCCTTAAATGTTGAGATACTTACAATAACCAGATAGAGGAACAAGGCGACCTCAGCTCCTTCTGACATGAGCATCGAGAGACTCTGCAGAAACAAGAACATTCAAAAGAAATATTAGGATAACTCTCCCCAGCAGGAGCCTGATACTAGGGCCACGGTGGTGGAGGGTTGTGTTTTTGGGGAATCCTCCTGCACTATCCATATTAGTCACTTACCAAATGTGATAGAAGTGACCCCAAGTTACTTGTAGGCACCAGGAGCAGGTAGACGATGTAAATACTAAGTAGCCCCTCCACGAACACAAAATAAAAGGGATTGAAGGCAATCTGTAGGAAGAAACAGACATCACAGATCACTCCCATCCCGGACATCACAGATCACTCCCATCCCTGACATCACAGATCACTCACATCTCTGACATCACAGATCACTCACATCCCTGACATCACAGATCACTCACATCCCTGACATCACAGATCACTCCCATCCCTGACATCACAGATCACTCCCATCCCTGACATCACAGATCACTCACATCCCTGACATCACAGATCACTCACATCCCTGACATCACAGATCACTCACATCCCTGACATCACAGATCACTCCCATCCCTGACATCACAGATCACTCCCATCCCTGACATCACAGATCACTCACATCCCTGACATCACAGATCACTCCCATCCCTGACATCACAGATCACTCCCATCCCTGACATCACAGATCACTCCCATCCCTGACATCACAGATCACTCACATCTCTGACATCACAGATCACTCACATCCCTGACATCACAGATCACTCACATCCCTGACATCACAGATCACTCCCATCCCTGACATCACAGATCACTCCCATCCCTGACATCACAGATCACTCACATCCCTGACATCACAGATCACTCACATCCCTGACATCACAGATCACTCACATCCCTGACATCACAGATCACTCACATCTCTGACATCACAGATCACTCACATCTCTGACATCACAGATCACTCACATCCCTGACATCACAGATCACTCACATCTCTGACATCACAGATCACTCACATCCCTGACATCACAGATCACTCACATCCCTGACATCACAGATCACTCACATCCCTGACATCACAGATCACTCACATCCCTGACATCACAGATCACTCACATCCCTGACATCACAGATCACTCACATCCCTGACATCACAGATCACTCACATCCCTGACATCACAGATCACTCCCATCCCTGACATCACAGATCACTCACATCCCTGACATCACAGATCACTCCCATCCCTGACATCACAGATCACTCACATCCCTGACATCACAGATCACTCACATCTCTGACATCACAGATCACTCACATCTCTGACATCACAGATCACTCACATCCCTGACATCACAGATCACTCACATCTCTGACATCACAGATCACTCACATCCCTGACATCACAGATCACTCACATCCCTGACATCACAGATCACTCACATCCCTGACATCACAGATCACGGATACGTCATAGGGTCATACCCCAAAAATGATGAATAGGAAGGCCCAGCGATCCGGATGAACTTTTCCTTTTCTAAAAATGAAGGCGATTAAATAGACATAAAGAACAACTGCTGCGCCGTACAAGAGGATTTCCAGAATCTGCAAGACAATATTTTATATCCGGTGAGAGAACTAAATCATTATGATACCAGCAGTGTACAGGAGCCGTCAGCAGTGTACAGGAGCAGTCAGCAGTGTACAGGAGCAGTCAGCAGTGTACAGGAACAGTCAGCAGTGTACAGGAACAGTCAGCAGTGTACAGGAGCAGTCAGCAGTGCACAGGAGCAGTCAGCAGTGCACAGGAGCTGTCAGCAGTGTATAGGCGCCGTCAGCAGTGTACAGGAACAGTCAGCAGTGTACAGGAGCCGTCAGCAGTGTACAGGAGCAGTCAGCAGTGTACAGGAGCCGTCAGCAGAGTACAGGAGCAGTCAGAAGTGTACAGGAGCAGTCAGCAGTGTACAGGAGCAGTCAGCAGTGTACAGGAGCAGTCAGCAGTGTACAGGAGCAGTCAGCAGTGTACAGGAGGAGTCAGCAGTGTACAGGAGCAGTCAGCAGTGTAGAGGAGTAGTCAGCAGTGTACAGGAGCAGTCAGCAGTGTACAGGAGCAGTCAGCAGTGTACAGGAACAGTCAGCAGTGTACAGGAGCAGTCAGCAGTGCACAGGAGCAGTCAGCAGTGCACAGGAGCTGTCAGCAGTGTATAGGCGCCGTCAGCAGTGTACAGGAACAGTCAGCAGTGTACAGGAGCCGTCAGCAGTGTACAGGAGCAGTCAGCAGTGTACAGGAGCCGTCAGCAGAGTACAGGAGCAGTCAGCAGTGTACAGGAGCAGTCAGCAGTGTACAGGAGCAGTCAGCAGTGTACAGGAGCAGTCAGCAGTGTACAGGAGGAGTCAGCAGTGTACAGGAGCAGTCAGCAGTGTAGAGGAGGAGTCAGCAGTGTACAGGAGCCGTCAGCAGTGTACAGGAGCAGTCAGCAGTGTACAGGAGCCGTCAGCAGTGCACAGGAGCCGTCAGCAGTGCACAGGAGCCGTCAGCAGTGTACAGGAGCAGTCAGCAGTGTACAGGAGCAGTCAGTAGTGTACAGGAGCAGTGAGCAGTGTACAGGAGCAGTCAGCAGTGTACAGGAGCCGTCATCAGTGTACAGGAGCCGTCAGCAGTGTACAGGAGCCGTCAGCAGTGTACAGGAGCCGTCAGCAGTGTACAGGAGGAGTCAGCAGTGTACAGGAGCAGTCAGCAGTGTACAGGAGCAGTCAGCAGTGTACAGGAGAACACAGGAACTGTCAACATAATACAGAAGCTGTAAGAAGAATACAGGAACTGTCGGCAGAATACAGGAACCGTATACACAATACCGGAGCTGTAAGCAGAATACAAGAGCCGTCAGCAGTATACAGGATTATTCAGCAGAAAACAGTAGCCATCAGGAGAGTACAGGATCTGCCAGCAGAGTAAAGGAGCTCTCAGCGGAGTACAGGAGCATACAGCAGAATACAGGAACCATCAACATAGAAACTGTAAGTAGAATACAGGAGCTGTCAGCAGAGTACAAGAGCTGCCAGCCGGATACAGGAGCTGTAAGCAGAGTACAGGATCAGTCAGCAAAGTACAGGAGCAGTCAGCAGAATACAGGAGCCGTCATTACAGTACAGGAGCTGTCAATAGAGTAGAGGAGCTGTGAACAGAGTACAGGAGCCACTAGCAAAGTACAGGAACAGTAAACAAAATACAAGAGCTGTCAGTAGAATACAGGGGCTGTCAGAAGAATATAGGAGCTTTCAGCAGAATACATAAGCCTGCAGCAGAGTATAAATGATGTCACCGGAGTACAAGGGTCATCAGCAGAGTACAGGAGACATCAGTAGAGGCAAACTAAACGGTTAATGGAGCAGCACTGTGGCCAACTGGATTCTATCCAACATGGATGCAAACTTCAGAAGAACCGACTCAAGATCCTCCAGATGCAGACTCCAAAGAAGGGAAGCAGCACTCCAAGATAAATAGAAAATATTTATTCCACCAGTGGTGAATACTATGTTTCGGCTGGCTCTATGTAGCCATTCTCAAGCACGTGCTAGCCAAAAACGTAGTATTCACCACTGGTGGAATAATTATTTTCTATTTATCTTGGAGTGCTGCTTCCCTTCTTCCCCTATACTTCAGCAGAGCATAGAAACTGTTAGTAGAATACAGTGGCTGATATTCTCTGCTGATCTGCTGAGGACAGGTCCTGTCAGCAGCATACAGAAGCTATCAGAAAAGTACAGGATCTGTGAGAAGATAACAACAGCCATCCGCAGAGTACAGGAGTTCTCAGCAGAATACAGCAGCCTACAGTAGAGTACAGGAGTCATCAGAAGAGTACAGAAGCTCATAGCAGAATACAGAAGTCATCACAAGATTATAGAGAGTACAGGAGGGGTGCACAGAATATAAGAGCTGTCAGTAGAATTAAGAAGCCCTCAAAAGAATACAGGAGAAGTCAGCCGAATACAGAAGCCATCAGCAGAATACAGGAGCCATCAGCAGAGTATAGGATCTGTTAGTAGAATACAGAAGCCATCACTGGAGTACTGCTGTTCTCAGCAGTTCAGCAGAGCATAACTCCTGTCAGCAGAATAAAGGACAGGATCATTCAGAAGATAACAAGAGCCATCGGCAGAATACAGGAGCTCTCAGCAGAATACAGCAGCCTACAGTCCAGTACAAGAGCTGTTAGCAGGGTATAGGACTAGTCTCCAGTATATAGGTGCTACAGCACAATTCAGATGCCCCCAACAGACTACAGGATCCATCAGCAGAGTATAGGAGCTGTTAGAAGAATGGAGAAGCCGTCAGTGGATTACTGATGTTCTCAGCAGAGAAGAAGTCCTGTCAGCAGAATACAATAGCTGTAAGAAAAGCACAGGAGCTGCCAGAAGATAACATCTGCAGAGTACAGGAGCTCTTAGCAGAATACAGGAGTAGTCTCTAGTGCATAGGAGCTGACAGCAGAATTTAGATGCCCTCAATAGAGTACAGGAGCCATAAGCAGAGTGAAGGTGCTATTAGCAGAATACAGAAGCATTCAGCAGAGTACAGAAGTAGTCTCAAGAATACAGGAGCTGTCAGCAGAATTCAGATGCCCTAAAAAGTTTACTGGTGCCATCAGCAGAGTAACAGGCCTGTCGGAAGAATATAAGAGCTTTCAGCAGAATACAAGAGCTGTCAGAAGAATATAAGAGCTTTCAGCAGAATACAAGAGCTGTCAGAAGAATATAGGAGCTTTCAGCAGAATACAAGAGCTGTCAGCAGAATATAGGAGCTGTCAGCAGAATACAAGAGCTGTCAGCAGAATATAGGAGCTGTCAGCAGAATACAGGAGCTGTCAGCAGAATACAGGAGCTGTCAGAAGAATATCAGAGCTTTCAGCAGAATACAAGAGCTGTCAGAAGAATATAGGAGCTGTCAGCAGAATACAGGAGCTGTCAGCAGAATATAGGAGCTGTCAGCAGAATACAGGAGCTGTCAGAAGAATATAAGAGCTGTCAGAAGAATATAAGAGCTTTCAGCAGAATACAAGAGCTTTCAGATGAATATAGGAGCTTTCAGCAGAATACAAGAGCTTTCAGAAGAATATAGGAGCTGTCAGCAGAATACAGGAGCTGTCAGCAGAATATAGGAGCTGTCAGCAGAATACAGGAGCTGTCAGAAGAATATAGGAGCTGTCAGCAGAATACAGAAGCTGTCAGCAGAATACAGGAGCTGTCAGAAGAATATAGGAGCTTTCAGCAGAATACAAGAGCTGTCAGAAGAATATAGGAGCTGTCAGCAGAATACAGGAGCTGTCAGCAGAATATAGGAGCTGTCAGCAGAATACAGGAGCTGTCAGAAGAATATAGGAGCTGTCAGCAGAATACAGAAGCTGTCAGCAGAATACAGGAGCTGTCAGCAGAATACAGGAGCTCTCAGTAGCATAGAGGAACTTTCAGCAAAGCACAAAGGCCATAAACAGAATATAAGAGCTGTCACCTGAGTATGGAAACCACCAACCATGAGCTGTCAGCAGATAACAGGGTCTGTCAGCAGGATAAATGAGCTCTCAGCAGAGCTAATTAGGATCCACATCAGCTCAGCTCTTTATCAACTTAAATTAATAATTCAGACAACTACAGAGAAGACTTACAATATGACTATACTACTTACTAGCAGTACAGCCCCCCAAAACATAAAAATTATTTGATTGTTGAAAGCAAATAATATGGCGATCATCATAAATAGCAGCAGCCAGTGAAGGGCAATGTCCACCAAGGCCTGGCCACACCAGTATGCAGAAGGGAAGAGGCCAGAGATCCGCAGCTGAGAACGAGCCTTGATCTGATAAAGACACAGACGGGTTAATGGTTCAGTAGACAAACATCATATATGGAACCTCACACCCTAAGTCGAGGAATCACAGGTCTCATTCTAATAAATGCAGAGCTGGTGGGACTTTTTTACTATATTTTGCTATAATTATAAGTAAAGCAGCATTTAGCAGCCTGCTAGCCTCCCTATGTGGCCCTGGGGGAGTCCGCGGAGTGATGGGGAACTTACTCACCTGGTAGTCATTGACACTGCCCATTGCAATGTGGGGTGTGAGTCCACTCGCCAAAAACATAAGCAGCATCCCAACAGCAAACAGGGTGTAATGGACTAAAAAATGTGTCTCCTGGGAAGAGAGGGAAACATCATCAGACGCCCAGTCCAGGCTCCGCAGGACGAGTGTGACGGGCCACTGCCTGATCACATGTAACTACCTGAGCAGGTAGATGTGTCACTGGCAAGTGGTCAGTCACCGATCACACAGCTTTCCAGAAACCAGAAACCAAGGATAATGAGCAAATGTGAGAAGAGGGCGAGGGACTGGATCCAATCACAAGTCCACGACTTACCGTCTCCAGTTGCTCGGTCCAGATCTCAATCTTCTCCGTGGATCTGAAGCCTTTCAGGAAGGAGTTACTGAGGATATTCAGCAGGACCGGGAGGCCGTTGTGCGCTCGCGGGTTGCCAACTACTTTAAAGATATAATTCTGAAAAAGAAGAGGAAAATAACACAGGGGTCAGGCACAGAAAAGTCAGGGACCAGTCAGGGATCGGGGTCAGGGATTAGTCACCGATTAGTGGCTCAGATTTTGGCGCAGCTGTGCTGCTTCCATGCGACAGATATCGGGGGACGGCAGTCGTACGATCCGACTGATTCGGACTGAACACGGGATTTAACTAGCAAATTGTGTCACATACAATGCACTTACATGCACCAGGAAGAAGAAGGTGAACTCCGGGGACCTGAGCGGGGAAGCGACACATGCAGGATATCGGGCGCAGGATCTTAGTGACTCTCCGCACAGCGCATTATACACGGACAATGCACTTACATGCACCAGGAAGAAGAAGGTGAACTCCGGGGACCTGAGCGGGGAAGCGACACATGCAGGATATCGGGTGCAGGATCTTAGTGACTCCCCGCACAGCGCATTATACATGGACAATGCACTTACATGCACCAGGAAGAAGAAGGTGAACTCCGGGGACCTGAGCAGGGAAGTGACACATGCAGGATATCAGGGGCACGATCTTAGTGACTCCCCGCACAGCACATTATACACGGACAATGCACTTACATGCACCAGGAAGAAGAAGGTGAACTCCGGGGACCTGAGTGGGGAAGCGACACATGCAGTATATTGGGCGCAGGATCTTAGTGACTCCCCGCACAGCGCATTATACACGGACAATGCACTTACATGCACCGGGAAGAAGAAGGTGAACTCCAGGGACCTGAGCGGGGAAGCGACACATGCAGGATATCGGGCGCACGATCTTAGTGACTCCCCGCACAGCGCATTATACACGGACAATGCACTTACATGCACCAGGAAGAAGAAGGTGAACTCCGGGGACCTGAGCGGGGAAGCGATACATGCAGGATATCAGGCGCACGATCGTAGTGACTCCCCGCACAGCGCATTATACAAAGACAATGCACTTACATGCACCGGGAAGAAGAGGGTGAACTCTGGGGACCTGAGCGGTGAAGCGACACATGCAGGATATCGGGCTCAGGATCTTAGTGACTCCCTGCACAGCGCATTATACACGGACAATGCACTTACATGCACCAGGAAGAAGAAGGTGAACTCCGGGGACCTGAGTGGGGAAGTGACACATGCAGGATATCGGGGGCACGATCTTAGTGACTCCCCGCACAGCGCATTATACACGGACAATGCACTTACATGCACCAGGAAGAAGAAGGTGAACTCCGGGGACCTGAGCGGGGAAGCGACACATGCAGGATATCGGGCGCAGGATCTTAGTGACTCCCCGCACAGCACATTATACACAGACAATGCACTTACATGCACCAGGAAGAAGAAGGTGAACTCTGGGGACCTGAGCGGTGAAGTGACACATGCAGGATATCAGGCGCAGGATCTCAGTGACTCCCCGCACAGCGCATTATACACGGACAATGCACTTACATGCACCAGGAAGAAGAAGGTGAACTCCGGGGACCTGAGCGGGGAAGTGACACATGCAGGATATCGGGGGCACGATCTTAGTGACTCCCCGCACAGCGCATTACACACGGACAATGCACTTACATGCACCAGGAAGAAGAAGGTGAACTCCGGGGACCTGAGCGGGGAAGCGACACATGCAGGATATCGGGCGCAGGATCTTAGTGACTATGGCCGAGCGAGGGAACAATAAGATCCCTGCTTTGCCACAGACGATCGAATGTGAACAAAAATGGTGTTGCCCGGCTGCTGGCAGAGCAGAGTGTGACGTCACGGTGCCATGATGTTCGGCACCTGTAGCAGGGTGCGCCATCTTTGTTTACATCTGATATCCACCCTGACACCGCAAGGGAAGATGAGGACGGCGCGCATTGGGGGAGCGATGGAAGGGGAGTACAATTTTAGTATTTTATCCAGGACTGTATATCCGAGAAGAAAAAAGGCAGCACTCCAGGATAAAGGTGAAAAAATGTAGAGTCCTATTTATTGCATATCCCAAAACAGCAGCAACGTTTCGGCTCAGTGTGTGCCTCTCTCAGTGTGAGCCTCTCTCAGTGTGAGCCTCTCTCAGTGTGAGCCTTTCTCAGTGTGAGCCTTTCTCAGTGTGAGCCTCTCTCAGTGTGAGCCTTTCTCAGTGTGAGCCTTTCTCGGTGTGAGCCTTTCTCGGTGTGAGCCTTTCTCAGTGTGAGCCTTTCTCAGTGTGAGCCTCTCTCAGTGTGAGCCTTTCTCAGTGTGAGCCTTTCTCAGTGTGAGCCTCTCTCAGTGTGAGCCTCTCTCAGTGTGAGCCTTTCTCAGTGTGAGCCTTTCTCAGTGTGACCCTCTCTCAGTGTGAGCCTTTCTCAGTGTGAGCCTTTCTCAGTGTGAGCCTCTCTCAGTGTGAGCCTCTCTCAGTGTGAGCCTCTCTCAGTGTGAGCCTCTCTCGGTGTGAGCCTCTCTCGGTGTGAGCCTTTCTCAGTGTGAGCCTCTCTCAGTGTGAGCCTCTCTCAGTGTGAGCCTCTCTCAGTGTGAGCCTCTCTCAGTGTGAGCCTCTCTCAGTGTGAGCCTTTCTCAGTGTGAGCCTCTCTCGGTGTGAGCCTCTCTCGGTGTGAGCCTTTCTCGGTGTGAGCCTCTCTCAGTGTGAGCCTTTCTCAGTGTGAGCCTTTCTCAGTGTGAGCCTTTCTCAGTGTGAGCCTTTCTCGGCGTGAGCCTTTCTCGGTGTGAGCCTTTCTCGGCGTGAGCCTTTCTCAGCGTGAGCCTTTCTCAGTGTGAGCCTCTCTCAGTGTGAGCCTTTCTCAGTGTGAGCCTCTCTCAGTGTGAGCCTTTCTCAGTGTGAGCCTCTCTCAGTGTGAGCCTCTCTCAGTGTGAGCCTCTCTCAGTGTGAGCCTCTCTCAGTGTGAGCCTTTCTCAGTGTGAGCCTCTCTCAGTGTGAGCCTCTCTCAGTGTGAGCCTTTCTCAGTGTGAGCCTCTCAGTGTGAGCCTTTCTCAGTGTGAGCCTCTCTCAGTGTGAGCCTTTCTCAGTGTGAGCCTTTCTCAGTGTGAGCCTTTCTCAGTGTGAGCCTCTCTCAGTGTGAGCCTTTCTCAGTGTGAGCCTTTCTCAGTGTGAGCCTTTCTCAGTGTGAGCCTTTCTCAGTGTGAGCCTTTCTCAGTGTGAGCCTTTCTCAGTGTGAGCCTCTCTCAGTGTGAGCCTTTCTCAGTGTGAGCCTCTCTCAGTGTGAGCCTCTCTCAGTGTGAGCCTCTCTCAGTGTGAGCCTCTCTCAGTGTGAGCCTTTCTCAGTGTGAGCCTCTCTCAGTGTGAGCCTCTCTCAGTGTGAGCCTCTCTCAGTGTGAGCCTCTCTCAGTGTGAGCCTCTCTCAGTGTGAGCCTCTCTCAGTGTGAGCCTCTCTCAGTGTGAGCCTTTCTCAGTGTGAGCCTCTCTCAGTGTGAGCCTTTCTCAGTGTGAGCCTCTCTCAGTGTGAGCCTTTCTCAGTGTGAGCCTCTCTCAGTGTGAGCCTCTCTCAGTGCGAGCCTTTCTCAGTGTGAGCCTTTCTCAGTGTGAGCCTTTCTCAGTGTGAGCCTTTCTCAGTGTGAGCCTTTCTCAGTGTGAGCCTTTTTCACCTTTATCCTGGAGTGCTGCCTTTTTTCTACACGTATATCTTTGTGGACCTGACGCCCGGCCCTTGTAGCCGTGCACCCAACTATTGTTTGTATGTACTGCTTTGGACTTTCTTTAAGTAGGACTGTATATAGTTATTATAGGAGGTGTATATAGTTTATATAGTGGGACTGTATATAGTTATTATAGAGGGACTGTATATAGTTATTATAGGAGGTGTATATAGTTTATATAGTGGGACTGTATATAGTTATTATAGAGGGACTGTATATAGTTATTATAGGAGGTGCATATAGTTTATATAGTGGGACTGTATATAGTTATTATAGAGGGACTGTATATAGTTATTATAGGAGGTGTATATAGTTTATATAGTGGGACTGTATATAATTATTATAGAGGGACTGTATATAGTTATTATAGAGGGACTGTAGTTATAATAGGGGGGCTGTATGTAGTTATAATAGGGGGACTGTATATATTAATTAGAGGGAGGTTGTATAAAGTTATAGGCGCTGTATAGTTATTATAGGGGGCTGTATATAGTTATTATAGGGTACTGTACACCGTTATTATAGGGAGCTGCATTTAGTTATTATAGGGGGCTGTATATAGTTATTATAGGGGGTGTATATAGTGATTACTGGGGGCTATATATAGTTATTATAGGGGGTGTATATAGTTATTATAGGGGGTGTATATAGTTATTATAGGGGGTGTATATAGTTATTATAGGGGGCTGAATATAGTTATTATAGGGGGCTGTATATAGTGATTGCTGGGGGAGCTGTATACAGTGATTGCTGGGGGAGCTGTATATAGTGATTGCTGGGGAGCTGTATATAGTGATTGCTGGGGGAGCTGTATATAGTGATTGCTGGGGGAGCTGTATACAGTGATTACTGGGGGGGCTGTATATAGTGATTGCTGGGGGAGATGTATATGGTGATTGCTGGGGGAGCTGTATATAGTGATTACTGGGGAGCTGTATATAGTGATTGCTGGGGGAGCTGTATATAGTGATTGCTGGGGGAGCTGTATATAGTGATTACTGGGGGAGCTGTATATAGTGATTGCTGGGGGAGCTGTATATAGTGATTGCTGGGGGAGCTGTATATAGTGATTCCTGGGGGAGCTGTATATAGTGATTACTGGGGGAGCTGTATATATAGTGATTGCTGGGGGTGCTGTATATAGTAATTGCTGGGGGAGCTTTATATGGTGATTGCTGGGGGAGCTGTATATAGTGATTGCTGGGGGAGCTGTATATAGTGATTGCTGGGGGAGCTGTATACAGTGATTACTGGGGGAGCTGTATACAGTGATTGCTGGGGGAGCTGTATATAGTGATTGCTGGGGGGCTGTATATAGTGATTGCTAGGGGAGCTGTATATAGTGATTGCTGGGGGAGCTGTATATAGTGATTGCTGGGGGAGCTGTATATAGTGATTGCTGGGGGAGGTGTATATAGTGATTGCTGGGGGAGCTGTATATAGTGATTGCTGGGGGAGCTGTATACAGTGATTGCTGGGGGAGCTGTATATAGTGATTGCTGGGGGAGCTGTATATAGTGATTGCTGGGGGAGCTGTATACAGTGATTACTGGGGGAGCTGTATACAGTGATTTCTGGGGGAGCTGTATATAGTGATTGCTGGGGGGCTGTATATAGTGATTGCTAGGGGAGCTGTATATAGTGATTGCTGGGGGAGCTGTATACAGTGATTACTGGGGGAGCTGTATACAGTGATTGCTGGGGGAGCTGTATATAGTGATTGCTGGGGGGCTGTATATAGTGATTGCTAGGGGAGCTGTATATAGTGATTGCTGGGGGAGCTGTATATAGTGATTGCTGGGGGAGCTGTATATAGTGATTGCTGGGGGAGCTGTATATAGTGATTGCTGGGGGAGCTGTATATAGTGATTGCTGGGGGAGCTGTATATAGTGATTGCTGGGGGAGCTGTATATAGTAATTACTGGGGGAGATGTATATAGTGATTGCTGGGGGAGCTGTATATAGTGATTGCTGGGGGAGCTGTATATAGTGATTGCTGGGGGAGCTGTATACAGTGATTACTGGGGGAACTGTATATAGTGATTGCTGGGGGAGCTGTATATAGTGATTACTGGGGGAGCTGTATATAGTGATTGCTGGGGGAGCTGTATATAGTGATTGCTGGGGGAGCTGTATATAGTGATTACTGGGGGAGCTGTATATAGTGATTGCTGGGGGAGCTGTATATAGTGATTGCTAGGGGGAGCTGTATATAGTGATTGCTGGGGGAGCTGTATATAGTGATTACTGGGGAGCTGTATATAGTGATTGCTGGGGGAGCTGTATATAGTGATTCCTGGGGGAGCTGTATATAGTGATTACTGGGGGAGCTGTATATAGTGAGTGCTAGGGGAGCTGTATACAGTGATTGCTGAGGGAGCTGTATATAGTGATTCCTGGGGGAGCTGTATATAGTGATTACTGGGGGAGCTGTATATAGTGAGTGCTGGGGGAGCTGTATATAGTGAGTGTTGGGGGAGCTGTATATAGTGATTGCTGGGGGAGCTGTATATAGTGAGTGCTGGGGGAGCTGTATACAGTGATTGCTGGGGGAGCTGTATATAGTGATTGCTGGAGGAGCTGTATATAGTGATTACTGGGGAGCTGTATATAGTGGTTGCTGGGGGAGCTGTATATAGTGATTCCTGGGGGAGCTGTATATAGTGATTACTGGGGGAGCTGTATATAGTGATTACTGGGGAGCTGTATATAGTGGTTGCTGGGGGAGCTGTATATAGTGATTACTGGGGGAGCTGTATATAGTAATTGCTGGGGGAGCTGTATATAGTGGTTGCTGGAGGAGCTGTATACAGCGGTTGCTGGGGGAGCTGTATATAGTAATTGCTGGGGGAGCTGTATACAGTGATTACTGGGGGAGCTGTATACAGTGATTGCTGGGGGAGATGTATATAATGATTGCTGGGGGAGCTGTATACAGTGATTACTGGGGGAGCTGTATACAGTGATTGCTGGGGGAGCTGTATATAGTGATTGCTGGGGGAGCTGTATATAGTGATTGCTGGGGGAGCTGTATATAGTGATTGCTGGGGGAGCTGTATATAGTGATTGCTGGGGGCTGTATATAGTGATTGCTGGGGGAGCTGTATACAGTGATTACTGGGGGAACTGTATATAGTGATTGCTGGGGGAGCTGTATATATAGTAATTGCTGGGGGAGCTGTATATAGTGATTACTGGGGGAGCTGTATACAGTGACTGCTGGGGGAGCTGTATATAGTGATTGCTGGGGGAGCTGTATACAGTGATTGCTGGGGGAGCTGTATATAGTGATTACTGGGGAGCTGTATATAGTGATTGCTGGGGGAGCTGTATATAGTGATTACTGGAGGAGCTGTATATAGTGATTCCTGGGGGAGCTGTATATAGTGATTACTGGGGGAGCTGTATATATAGTAATTGCTGGGGGAGATGTATATAGTGATTGCTGGGGGAGCTGTATATGGTGATTGCTGGGGGAGCTGTATACAGTGGTTGCTGGGGGAGCTGTATACAGTGATTGCTGGGGGAGCTGTATATAGTAATTGCTGGGGGAGCTTTATATAGTGATTGCTGGGGGAGCTGTATATAGTGATTGCTGGGGGGGGCTGTATATAGTGATTGCTGGGGGAGCTGTATATAGTGATTGCTGGGGGGCTTTATATAATGATTGCTGGGGAGCTGTATACAGTGATTGCTGGGGGAGCTGTATATAGTGATTGCTGGGGGAGCTGTATATAGTGAGTGCTGGGGGAGCTGTATACAGTGATTGCTGGGGGAGCTGTATATAGTGATTGCTGGGGGAGCTGTATATAGTGATTGCTGGGGAGCTGTATATAGTGATTGCTGGGGGAGATGTATATAGTGATTGCTGGGGAGCTGTATATAGTGATTGCTGGGAGAGCTGTATATAGTGATTGCTGGGGGAGCTGTATATAGTGATTGCTGGGGAGCTGTATATAGTGATTGCTGGGAGAGCTGTATATAGTGATTACTGGGGGAGTTGTATATAGTGATTGCTGGGGGTGGAGGGGCTGTATATAGTGATTTCTGGGGGAGCTGTATATGGTGATTGCTGGGGGAGCTTTATATAGTGATTACTGGGGGGAGCTGTATATAGTGATTGCTGGGGGAGCTGTATATAGTGATTGCTGGGGAGCTGTATATAGTGATTGCTGGGGGTGCTGTATATAGTAATTGCTGGGGGAGCTGTATATAGTGATTGCTGGGGGAGCTGTATACAGTGATTGCTGGGGGAGCTTTATATGGTGATTGCTGGGGGAGCTGTATATGGTGATTGCTGGGGGAGCTGTATATAGTGATTGCTGGAGGAGCTGTATATAGTGATTACTGGAGGAGCTGTATATAGTGATTGCTGGGGGAGCTGTATACAGTGATTACTGGGGGAGCTGTATATGGTGATTGCTGGGGGAGATGTATATAGTGATTGCTGGGGGAGCTGTATACAGTGATTGCTGGAGGAGCTGTATATAGTGGTTGCTGGGTGAGCTGTATATAGTGATTGCTGGGGGAGCTGTATATAGTGATTGCTGGGGGAGCTGTATATAGTGATTACTGGGGAGCTGTATATAGTGATTACTGGGGAGCTGTATATAGTGATTGCTGGGGGAGCTGTATATAGTGATTGCTGGGAGGCTGTATATAGTGATTGCTGGGGGAGCTGTATACAGTGATTGATGGGGGAGCTGTATATAGTGATTGCTGGGGGAGCTGTATATAGTGAGTGCTGGGGGAGCTGTATATAGTGATTGCTGGGGGAGCTGTAAATAGTGATTACTGGGGAGCTGTATATAGTGATTACTGGGGAGCTGTATACAGTGATTGCTGGGGGAGCTGTATATAGTGATTGCTGGAGGAGCTGTATATAGTGGTTGCTGGGGGAGCTGTATATAGTGGTTGCTGGGGGAGCTGTATATAGTGATTGCTGGGGAAGCTGTATATAGTGAGTGCTGGGGGGCTGTATATAGTGATTGCTGGGGGAGCTGTATATAGTGATTGCTGGGGGAGCTGTATATAGTGATTGCTGGGGGAGCTGTATATAGTGATTGCTGGGGGAGCTGTATATAGTGATTACTGGGGAGCTGTATATAGTGGTTGCTGGGGGAGCTGTATATAGTGATTACTGGGGGAGCTGTATATAGTAATTGCTGGGGGAGCTGTATATAGTGGTTGCTGGGGGAGCTGTATATAGTGATTGCTGGGGGAGCTGTATATAGTAATTGCTGGGGGAGCTGTATATAGTGGTTGCTGGGGGAGCTGTATATAGTGATTGCTGGGGGAGCTGTATATAGTGATTGCTGGGGGAGCTTTATATGGTGATTGCTGGGGGAGCTGTATATAGTGATTGCTGGGGGAGCTGTATATAGTGATTACTGGGGGAGCTGTATACAGTGATTACTGGGGGAACTGTATATAGTGATTGCTGGGGGAGCTGTATATAGTGATTGCTGGGGGAGCTGTATATAGTGATTACTGGGGGAGCTGTATACAGTGATTACTGAGGGAACTGTATATAGTGATTGCTGGGGGAGCTGTATATAGTGGTTGCTGGGGGAGCTGTATATAGTGATTGCTGGGGGAGCTGTATACAGTGATTGCTGGGGGAGCTGTATATAGTGATTGCTGGGGGAGCTGTATATAGTGGTTGCTGGGGGAGCTGTATACAGTGATTGCTGGGGGAGCTGTATACAGTGATTGCTGGGGGAGCTGTATATAGTGATTACTGGGGGAGATGTATATAGTGATTGCTGGGGGAGCTGTATATAGTGATTGCTGGGGGAGCTGTATATAGTGATTGCTGGGGGAGCTGTATATAGTGATTGCTGGGGAGATGTATACAGTGATTGCTGGGGTAGCTGTATATAGTGGTTGCTGGGGGAGCTGTATATAGTGATTACTGGGGGAACTGTATATAGTGATTGCTGGGGGAGCTGTATATAGTAATTGCTGGGGGAGCTTTATATGGTGATTGCTGGGGGAGCTGTATATAGTGATTGCTGGGGGAGCTGTATATAGTGATTGCTGGGGAGCTGTATATAAAGCTCCCCAGTAATCACTATATACAGCGCCCAGCATTCACTATATACAGCGCCCAGCATTCACTATATACAGCCCCCAGACATCACTATATGCAGCCCTCAGACATCACTATATGCAGTTCCCCCAGCAATCACCATATAAAGCTCCCCCAGCAATTACTATATACAGCTCCCCCAGCAATCACTATATACAGCTCCCCCAGCAATCACTATATACAGCTCCCCCAGTAATCACTATATACAGCTCCCCCAGCAACCACTATATACAGCTCCCCCAGCAATCACTATATACATCTCCCCCAGTAATCACTATATACAGCTCCCCCAGCAATCACTATATACAGCTCCCCCAGCAATCACTATATACAGCTCCCCCAGCAATCACTATATACAGTTCCCTCAGTAATCACTGTATACAGCTCCCCCAGTAATCACTATATACAGCTCCCCCAGCACTCACTATATACAGCTCCCCCAGTAATCACTATATACAGCTCCCCCAGCAATCACTATATACAGCTCCCCCAGCAATCACTATATACAGCTCCCCCAGCAATCACTGTATACAGCTCCCCCAGTAATCACTATATACAGCTCCCCCAGCAATCACTATATACAGTTCCCCCAGTAATCACTGTATACAGCTCCCCCAGCAATCACTTTATACAGCTCCCCCAGCAATCACTGTATACAGCTCCCCCAGCAATCACTATATACAGCTCCCCCAGCAATCACTGTATACAGCTCCCCCAGCAATCACTGTATACAGCTCCCCCAGCAATCTCTATATACAGCTCACCCAGCAATCACTATATACAGCTCCTCCAGCAATCACTGTATACAGCTCCCCCAGCAATCACTATATACAGCTCACCCAGCAATCACTGTATACAGCTCCCCCAGCAATCACTATATACAGCTCCCCCAGCAATCACTATATACAGCTCCCCCAGCAATCACTATATACAGCTCCCCCAGCAATCACTATATACAGCTCCCCCAGCAATCACTATATACAGCTCCCCCAGCAATCACTATATACAGCTCCCCCAGCAATCACTATATACAGCTCCCCCAGCAACCACTATATACAGCTCCCCCAGCAATCACTATATACAGCTCCCCCAGCAATCACTATATACAGCTCCCCCAGCACTCACTATATACAGCTCCCCAGCAATCATTATATACAGCTCCCCCAGCAATTACTATATACAGCTCCCCCAGCAATCACTATATACAGCTCCCCCAGCAATCACTATATACAGCTCCCCCAGCAATCACTATATACAGCTCCCCCAGTAATCACTATATACAGCTCCCCCAGCAACCACTATATACAGCTCCCCCAGCAATCACTATATACATCTCCCCCAGTAATCACTATATACAGCTCCCCCAGTAATCACTGTATACAGCTCCCCCAGTAATCACTATATACAGCTCCCCCAGCAACCACTATATACAGCTCCCCAGCAATCACTATATACAGCTCCCCCAGCAATCACCATATAAAGCTCCCCCAGCAATTACTATATACAGCTCCCCCAGCAATCACTATATACAGCTCCCCCAGCAACCACTATATACAGCTCCCCCAGCAATTACTATATACAGCTCCCCCAGTAATCACTAAATACAGCTCCCCCAACAACCACTATATACAGCCCCCCCAGCAATCACTGTATACAGCTCCTCCAGCAATCACTATATACAGCTCCCCCAGCAATCACTATATACAGCTCCCCCAGTAATCACTATATACAGCTCCTCCAGCAATCACTATATACAGCTCCCCCGGCAATCACTATATACAGCTCCCCCAGCAATCACTATATACAGCTCCCCCGGCAATCACTATATACAGCTCCCCCAGCAATCACTGTATACAGCTCCCCCAGCAATCACTATATACAGCTCCCCAGTAATCACTATATACAGCTCCCCCAGCAATCACTATATACAGCACCCCCAGCAATCACTATATACAGCTCCCCCAGTAATCACTGTATACAGCTCCCCCAGCAACCACTATATACAGCTCCCCCAGCAACCACTGTATACAGCTCCCCAGCAATCACTATATACAGCTCCCCCAGCAATCACTATATACAGCTCCCCCAGCAATCACTATATACAGCTCCCCAGTAATCACTATATACAGCCCCCCAGCAATCACTATATACAACTCCTCCAGCAACCAACTATATACAGCTCCCCCAGCAATCACTATATACAGCTCCACCAGCAATCACTATATACAGCTCCCCCAGCAATCACTATATATACAGCTCCCCCAGCAATCACTATATACAGCTCCCCAGTAATCACTATATACAGCTCCCCAGTAATCACTATATACAGCTCCCCCAGCAATCACTATATACAGCTCCCCCAGCAATCACTATATACAGCTCCCCCAGCAATCACTATATACAGCTCCCCCAGCAATCACTATATACAGCCCCCCAGCACTCACTATATACAGCTTCCCCAGCAATCACTATATACAGCTCCCCCAGCAATCAATATATACAGCTCCCCCAGTAATCACTATATACAGCTCCCCAGTAATCACTATATACAGCTCCCCCAGCAATCACTATATACAGCTCCCCCAGCACTCACTATATACAGCTCCCCCAGCAATCACTGTATACAGCTCCCCCAGCAATCACTATATACAGCTCCCCCAGTAATCACCATATACATCTCCCCCAGCAATCACTATATACAGCTCCCCCAGTAATCACTATATACAGCTCCCCCAGCAATCACTATATACAGCTCCCCCAGTAATCACTGTATACAGCTCCCCCAACAACCACTATATACAGCTCCCCCAGCAATCACTATATACAGCTCCCCCAGCAATCACTATATACAGCTCCACCAGCAATCACTATATACAGCTCCCCCAGCAATCACTGTATACAGCTCCCCCAGCAATCACTATATACAGCCCCCCAGCACTCACTATATACAGCTTCCCCAGCAACCACTATATACAGCTCCCCCAGCAATCAATATATACAGCTCCCCCAGTAATCACTATATACAGCTCCCCAGTAATCACTATATACAGCTCCCCCAGCAATCACTATATACAGCTCCCCCAGCACTCACTATATACAGCTCCCCCAGCAATCACTATATACAGCTCCCCCAGCAATCACTGTATACAGCTCCCCCAGCAATCACTATATACAGCTCCCCCAGTAATCACTATATACAGCTCCCCCAGCAATCACTGTATACAGCTCCCCCAGCAATCACTATATACAGCTCCCCCAGCAATTACTATATACAGCCCCCAGCAACCACTATATACAGCTCCCCCAGCAATCACTATATACAGCTCCCCCTGCAATCACTATATACAGCTCCCCCAGCAATCACTATATACAGCTCTCTCAGCAATCACTATATACAGCTCCCCCAGCAATCACTGTATACAGCTCCCCCAGCAATTACTATATACAGCTCCCCCAGTAATCACTATATACAGCTCCCCCAGCAATCACTATATACAGCTCCCCCAGCAATCACTGTATACAGCTCCCCCAGTAATCACTGTATACAGCTCCCCCAGCAATCACTATATACATCTCCCCCAGCAATCACCATATACAGCTCCCCCAGTAATCACTGTATACAGCTCCCCCAGCAATCACTATATACAGCTCCTCCAGTAATCACTATATACAGCTCCTCCAGCAATCACTATATACAGCTCCCCCAGCAATCATTATATACAGCTCCCAGCAATCACTATATACAGCTCCCCCAGCAATCACTATATACAGCTCCCCAGTAATCACTACATACAGCTCCCCCAGCAATCACTATATACAGCTCCCCCAGCAATCACCATATACAGCTCCCCCAGAAATTACTATATACAGCACCCCCAGCAATCACTATATACAGCTCCCCAGCAATCACTATATACAGCTCCCCAGCAATCACTATATACAGCCCCCCCAGCAATCACTGTATACAGCTCCCCCAGGAATCACTATATACAGCTCCCCCAGCAATCACTATATACAGCTCCCCCAGTAATCACTATATAAAGCTCCCCCAGCAATCACCATATACAGCTCCCCCAGAAATCACTATATACAGCCCCTCCACCCCCAGCAATCACTATATACAACTCCCCCAGTAATCACTATATACAGCTCTCCCAGCAATCACTATATACAGCTCCCCAGCAATCACTATATACAGCTCCCCCAGCAATCACTATATACAGCTCTCCCAGCAATCACTATATACAGCTCCCCAGCAATCACTATATACATCTCCCCCAGCAATCACTATATACAGCTCCCCAGCAATAACTATATACAGCTCCCCCAGCAATCACTATATACAGCTCCCCCAGCAATCACTGTATACAGCTCCCCCAGCACTCACTATATACAGCTCCTCCAGCAATCACTATATACAGTTCCCCCAGTAATCACTATATACAGCTCCCCCAGCAATCACTATATACAGCTCCCCCAGCAATCACTGTATACAGCTCCCCCAGTAATCACTATATACAGCTTTAATACATAGCCAGCCAGCCCCAGCCCCAGTATATAGCCAGCCAGCCCCTGCCCCAGTACATAGCCAGCCAGCCTCAGTACATAGCAAGCCAGCCCACAGTACATAGCCAGCCAGCTCCAATACATAGCCAGCCAGCCCCAGCCCCAGTATATAGCCAGCCAGCCCCTGTAAATAGCCAGCCTGCCCCTGCCCCAGTAAATAGCCAACCTGCCCCAGTACATAGCTAGCCAGCCCCCAGTATACAGCTAGTCAGTCCCCAGTATATAGCCAGCCCCCCAAGTATGTAGTCAGCCAACCGCCCCAGTATACAGCCAGCCAGCCCCCTCAATATATAGCCAGCCAGTCCCCCAATATATAGCCAGCCAGCCCCCCCCAATATATAGCCAGCCAGACCCCAGTATATAACCAGCCTGCCCCCAGTATACAGCCAGCCCCCAGTATACAGTCAGCCTGCCCCCAGTATATAGCCAGCCCCCAGTATATAGCCAGCCCCAAGTATATAGTGTGTAGGACGCTGCATGCGAAATATCAGCACATAAGGATTGTAAAGCACAAGGAGTCGTACAACGCGTCCCAGGCAGCGGGGGGGGGGGGGCTATGGGAGGGTCACAGGAGTCACACTTTGGGGATCCCTGGTGGATAGACTGATGGTGGATTTCTGCTTCCCCAGACTTATTACATCACGTTATGCAGTCCTGTTCTGTTCTTCATTCCTTTTAGTTTATTTTTGCATTTTATGTTTATGTCTGTGAATCAGAAATGTCATTTTTGATATTAAAACTTCACTTTAATAAAAGCTTTTTGCGTTATAACGATTCCATGACCTCATGATCAGCCTGATATATGTGGGGTTCTGGAGGGGGGTCCAGCGTGACCCGGCAGTCTGTGGTTTGGGGGGGGGGGGGTTTATCATTCTGGATGTTACCCATCCCATGGTGACAATACTTCTCTGTACCTCACCTTGTCCTGCAGGGACACCTCGATAGCGCCGCTGTAGCCTGTAGTGGCCGCGTCATACGGACCATTCACAATTTCCACCGAAATGTCCTGAGCTTTTATATTACTGACCAGGTCCTGGATGGCCACCCCTGTAATACAGCAGGTCACAGAGCTGGGACAATACACTGGGAGAGACACATAGAAGCTTAAAGGGCTCGTCCACTTTCAGCAAGTATTTGATATTGTTTGTAAAGTTCTATAATTTTTTTTTTTTTAGAATTTTCTAGATCTCTGCTTGCTGTCCTTCAATAGGAAACTTCTATGTTTACTCAAGTGAATAGAAATCTGTCCATGTGATGTGATGGACATGAAGGTGCACATACCTCAGCTGCTGCAGAACATCATCATACACATCACATGGACAGATTTCTATTCACTTGAGTAACATACAAGCTTCCTATAGCAGGACAGCAAGCAGAGATCTAGAAAACCCTGAGGAATTGATACAGAAAGTTTATTGGAAAATTGTAGAACTTTTCATTACACAAACATTATAATTATTTGCTGAGAGTGGACGAGCCCTTTAATGGTGACTGCCACGCTGCTAGTGAGAAGGCAATGACCCCCAGTCACTAGGCCCCGGACCGGCGCCATCTTCCTACCTGTGTTGTTATGGAGCAGGAGACTGGTGTAGTACTTGTGCGCTCTGTGTCCCGGGCCCCGGAAGTAAAGGTCCGGTGTGAGCTTCCTACCTGTGTTGTTATGGAGCAGGAGACTGGTGTAGTACTTGTGCGCCCTGTGTCCTGGGCCCCGGAAGTAAAGGTCCGGTGTGAGCTTCCTACCTGTGTTGTTATGGAGCAGGAGACTGGTGTAGTACTTGTGCGCCCTGTGTCCTGAGCCCCGGAAGTAAAGGTCCGGTGTGAGCTTCCTACCTGTGTTGTTATGGAGCAGGAGACTGGTGTAGTACTTGTGCGCTCTGTGTCCTGGGCCCCGGAAGTAAAGGTCCGGTGTGAGTTTCCAGTTGTGAATGGTGGGCAGAGCATTGACCAATATAGAGGCAATGATCAGGGGTATGATGTACAGGACCAGAACTATTAATCTGAAAGACAGGACGGGGTTAATGTCAATTTATCTTTATCATCCAATAACCAGATTTCGGTCCAACCAGTCCAGACAACCAGGACCAGAGTAGGGGAGGAGGACCTTGGGCAAGCACCTCACCTGCTGCAGAGCCTCATCATACACACCCCAGCTGCTGCAGATCATCATACAAACCTCAGCTGCTGCAGAACATCCTCATACACACCTCAGCCGCTGCAGAACATCATCATACACCCCTCAGCTGCTGCAGAACATCATCATACACACCTCAGCTGCTGCAGAACCGTATGCACACCTCGGCTGCTGCAAACAAAACATCATACACATCCTAGCTGCTGCAGAACATCATCATACACACCTCAGCCACTGCAGAACCTCATCATACACATCCTAGCTGCTGCAGAACATCATCATACACACCTCAGCCACTGCAGAACCTCATCATACACACCTCAGCTGCTGCAAAACATCCTCATACACACCCCACCTGCTGCAGAGTCTCATCATACACACCCCAGCTGCTGCAGAACATCCTCATACACACCTCAGCTGCTGCAGAGCCTCATCATACACACCTCAGCTGCTGCAAACAAAACATCATACACATCCTAGCTGCTGCAGAACATCATCATACACATCTCAGCTGCTGCAGAACATCATCATACACACCTCAGCTGCTGCAAAACATCCTCATACACACCTCACCTGCTGCAGAGTCTCATCATACACACCCCAGCTGCTGCAGATCATCATACGCACCTCAGCTGCTGCAGAACATCATCATATACACCTCAGCCGCTGCAGAACATCATCATACACACCTCAGCTGCTGCAAAACATGCTCATACACACCTCACCTGCTGCAGAGCCTCATCATACACACCTCAGCTGCTGCAGAACATCATCATACATACCTCAGCTGCTGCAGAACCTCATCATACATACCTCAGCTGCTGTAGAACCTCATCATATACACCTCATCTGCTGCAGAACCTCATCATATACACCTCATCTGCTGCAGAACCTCATCATATACACCTCAGCTGCTGCAGAACCTCATCATACACACCTCAGCTGCTGCAAAACATCCTCATACACACCTCACCTGCTGCAGAGCCTCATCATACACACCTCAGCTGCTGCAGAACATCATCATACATACCTCAGCTGCTGCAGAACCTCATCATACATACCTCAGCTGCTGTAGAACCTCATCATATACACCTCATCTGCTGCAGAACCTCATCATATACACCTCATCTGCTGCAGAACCTCATCATATACACCTCAGCTGCTGCAGAACCTGATTATTGAAATTATACAGAAAACTTTCTCCCCATCTTACAGCAGGGGGACATTTCGTGATGAGTTCTGTGGTCAAGGAAGCCCCCAATATGTAGCGCTTGTCTAATGTGGAGACTCACATGGATCGTAAGCTTTTCATGTCATGTTTTAGCTTCAGGAAGCGGATCCGGGCCGTGGCCAGCACCTGCTGTCTCCACAGGGCCAGGCCATGAAGTGTGGCGCTGCCAGAATCGGACATCAGCAGAACCGAGTCCTCCACCTCGCAGGACAAGTCTCGGTCTTCATCTTCGTTTTGGTTGGATGAGCCAAAAACTTCGTAATCTGAACAGAAAGATTGTAAGGATCGCGTAGAGCAGATGTGAAGACAGAAGATGTGAGACATAACTTACCTCCCTTCTCTATCTCGGCCTCTCCCTCCAGCTTCAGGAAGACGTCGTCCAGCGTAGTGATGGACACCCCGTAACTCATGATGTCCTGCCCCACACGCTGGTCCAAGTGCGAAAACAGATCTGGGCCATAATATGGACATTTCTGAGTAATATCTCCCCATCATGTTTGTTCCCTCACCGCTCCCTCTATATCATGAGTTTCAGTCTTTATGCTTCTATAATAGGAATCAGGAGGCTCAGGATGAACAGATCTACAGATTCCTTATAGTATGGACGGTACCTGGGAATGAGTCCATCTTGTCAAAGGGCAGGGTGAATGTGAGGTCCTCCACGTTCCGGGTGCTGAGTTTGGCGCTGGAGACGTGTTCTTGTATGATTGAGGTTATGGCGTCTGGATTACAAGATGGAGACACCTGCATCCTAGAAGAAAGACCAGCGGGTGACGTCCACAGTCTACGAGAGCGAGGCCACGGACCCTGGTGAACTACCACACCCGCCACGGCCACGCGGCAATGTCCCTGCCCCGGAGGATCTGCCCCGTACCTCAGGTGGTAGCCGATTCCCCACTTCCTTTTGAGAAATAAGGAGGACCCCACACATTTTAGCCGCCCGTTGCTGAGCACAGCCTTGCGGTCTGGAGACAGAGAGAGCAAAGAAGCGATTTTACATGGCAGGATTAGTAAGTATTGCTGCCTGTCTCATTGTGTCATTCTTATGTATACCAAGACACAAGAACCTGACATCTGGGAGTACACATCCTATAGGGCCCAGTCATACATCATGTGCTTAGATTTTGTAGATCTGGCAGTGGCCGAGGGTAGTCCATGCCCTCCATTCACCTACCAGCAAGAATGTCCGCCTCATCCATAAACTGGGTGCTGAAGAGAGTGACCCGATCAGATTTGCGCTCCTTCAGTATGGCCCACACCCGGTGCCGGGAGAATGGGTCAAGGCCAGCCGTGGGTTCGTCCAGCAGAAGAACCTGTCAGACATAAGAAAGCCCAATGCCAGTGCGGGTGGGAGTAGGCACATACAGAACCCAGTTGGTACACAACAACAAGATTGTAAGGAACACCCATCTCAGTGAAAGCCACTTACCTCTGGGTCTCCCAGTAGAGCAATTGCAAGGGTTAACTTCCGCTTCTGCCCACCGCTCAGTTTGTTGGCTTCCACATTCTGAATTTCCTTCATGTCCAGGTTGGTGAGTACCTTTAACATCTGTAGAGTAATGACAGAAAGCATAGAAATCCCCATCCTGATCCATGTTATCCTTATATTGCAGCAGCATGGAGCACATAACACAGCAGCAATGAACAGTATACTCCAGGACTGTGGTGAAAGAAAAAACCTGCAAGGCAGCCTTGTTTGTGTGTGTCTCCTCCACCCTCTCCATAGACTTGTATGGAGAGCTGTAACTTGATCTCTCAGTCAAGTGGTAGGGAGGAGATGTGGAGAACACTACAAATACTAGACTCCGGGGCAGATTTACCTATAATGCCCCCCATGCGGTCTCTCAGAGTGTCCTCAGAGTAAAGGGCCTTGCTCTAGGTCTGTCTCTAGGCTTCTTAATTCTCTGACACCCTAAACACAGGCCCACAATTCCACCAGCTGTCTCCATACACACCGGATACAGCGCTTCACCTCCTTTCACAATGAGCTGCCCCTCTACCAGATATAGGACACACTTGGCCTTTACCTCGGACTCCACGTCTCCGGCAGAGATCCCTTTTATCCAGCAGAACAGCTTCAGGTTTTCTCGGACTGTCAGCTGGTCAAATTTTACGTCAAACTGCGGGCAGAAGCCAATCCTTCTCTGTATCTCCTCTAGGTGGTGAATATTCTCGAGTCGATGGTTGTAGATGGCGGCCGAGCCTATGGGAAGGGAAGGAGGCTGCGTTCACATCATCACGGTGGTTATTATAGAGCAACTATGGGCAATGCACAGGGACCTAGTAAGATTTCTCTATCCCTGTGATTTCTGTTATGCCTCCACTCCTTCTCATCGTCCATGGAGGTTGCTGTGATTTCATGTGATCAGATATATGCATGGGGTGCAGTCTGCTAATGTTAGGAGGTTAAAGTTCTTTAGATGATGTCACCCTGGTCACTTGACATTACTTGCTGAATGCTGAGAAGGCTGTATGCATTTTATACTACATGGCGGCACGCTGTATGCATTATATACTAAATGGCGGCACGCTGTATGCATTATATACTACATGGCGGCACGCTGTATGCATTTTATACTACTTGGCGGCACGCTGTATGCATTATATACTACATGGCGGCACGCTGTATGCATTTTGTACTAAATGGCGGCACGCTGTATGCATTTTATACTACATGGCGGCACGCTGTATGCATTTTATACTACATGGCGGCACGCTGTATGCATTTTATACTACATGGCGGTACGCTGTATGCATTTTATACTACATGGCAGTACGCTGTATGCATTTTATACTACATGGCGGCACGCTGTATGCATTTTATACTACATGGCGGCACGCTGTATGCATTTTATACTACATGGCGGCACGCTGTATGCATTTTATACTACATGGCGGCACGCTGCATGCATTTTATACTACATTGCGGTACGCTGTATGCATTTTATAATACATGGCGGCACGCTGTATGCATTTTATACTACATGGCGGCACGCTGTATGCATTTTATACTACATGGCGGCACGCTGTATGCATTTTATATTACATGGCTGCACGCTGTATGCATTTTATACTACATGGCGGCACGCTGTATGCATTTTATACTACATGGCGCCACGCTGTATGCATTTTATACTACATGGCGGCACGCTGTATGCATTTTATACTACATGGCGCCACGCTGTATGCATTTTATACTACATGGCGCCACGCTGTATGCATTTTATACTACATGGCGCCACGCTGTATGCATTTTATACTACATGGCGCCACGCTGTATGCATTTTATACTACATGGCGGTACGCTGTATGCATTTTATACTACATGGCGCCACGCTGTATGCATTTTATACTACATGGCGGCACGCTGTATGCATTTTATACTACATGGCGGCACACTGTATGCATTTTATACTACATGGTGGCACGCTGTATGCATTTTATACTACATGGCGGCACACTGTATGCATTATACTACATGGTGGCAAACTGTATGCATTTTATACTACATGGCGGCATGCTGTATGCATTTTACACTACATGACGGCACGCTGTATGCATTTTATACTACATGGGGGGAAACGGTATGCATTTTATACTACATGGCGGCATGCTGTATGCATTTTATACTACATGGCGGCATGTTGTATGCATTTTACACTACATGACGGCACGCTGTATACATTTTATACTACATGACGGCACGCTGTATACATTTTATACTACATGACGGCACGCTGTATACATTTTGCATTGCTTTATTTTCACTTTTCACACCAAACCAATATGATGGATCTGGTCCTGACAGTCCCTGTGGCGGGGAGGGGGGGGGGCAGGGGTGCGCCTGACTCGCTCTGATATCCCTGGATACCAGGCAAGATTATACATTTGATTTTATGAGGATCTGAGGGAAAAAATTAGTTGTCAGTTAGTTAATAGGACTCTATAGGAAACTGTCACGAGCTGCATTTTTGAAAAATGTGGTGACAGGATCCCCTTAAAATGCACAATCTGTAACGATTTCTCTCACCGCTGGTCGTGGTGCTCATCCCACTCAGTATATTCAGTAATGTTGTCTTCCCGGCTCCGCTGTGACCCAGAAGTGCTGTGATCTGTCCTTCATACACATCCAAATCCAAATCTGATGAGGGGGGAGAACCAGACAAATGAAAATTTCGGTGAATCCAACAGGATGACGTCTATGGCGATAACTGGAGCAACAGATGCTGGAATATTACACATATCATTTATACTTTAATTATTACACTACACCTGTCACCAGCCCGAGCTGACCCCAGACCACTGCCGGCTATGATAGAAAGGTGTCAGGACACACAGGACATGGTAGCTCGCTGTGTATGGGGGGTGTAGTCACAGAGGAGTCAGAGCGCCCATGCTGACCCCTGACCACTGCTGGCTATGATAGAAAGGTGTCAGGACACACAGGACATGGCAGCTCCCTGTGTATGGGGGGTGTAGTCACAGAGGGGTCAGAGCGCCCATGCTGACCCCTGACCACTGCTGGCTATGATAGAAAGGTGTCAGGACACACAGGACATGGCAGCTCCCTGTGTATGGGGGGTGTAGTCACAGAGGGATCAGAGCACCCATGCTGACCCCTGACCACTGCTGGCTATGATAGAAAGGTGTCAGGACACACAGGACATGGCAGCTCGCTGTGTATGGGGGGTGTAGTCACAGAGGGGTCAGAGCTCCCATGCTGACCCCTGACCACTGCTGGCTATGATAGAAAGGTGTCAGGACACAGGACATGGCAGCTCGCTGTGTATGGGGGGTGTAGTCACAGAGGGGTCAGAGCACCCATGCTGACCCCAGACCACTGCCGGCTATGATAGAAAGGTGTCAGGACACACAGGACATGGCAGCTCGCTGTGTATGGGGGGTGTAGTCACAGAGGGGTCAGAGCACCCATGCTGACCCCAGACCACTGCCGGCTATGATAGAAAGGTGTCAGGACACACAGGACATGGTAGCTCGCTGTGTATGGGGGGTGTAGTCACAGAGGAGTCAGAGCGCCCATGCTGACCCCTGACCACTGCTGGCTATGATAGAAAGGTGTCAGGACACAGGACATGGCAGCTCGCTGTGTATGGGGGTGTAGTCACAGAGAGGTCAGAGCGCCCATGCTGACCCCTGACCACTGCTGGCTATAATAGAAAGGTGTCAGGACACACAGGACATGGCAGCTCGCTGTGTATGGGGGGTGTAGTCAAAGAGGGGTCAGAGCGCCCATGCTGACCACTGCTGGCTATGATAGAAAGGTGTCAGGACACACAGGACATGGCAGCTCGCTGTGTATGGGGGGTGTAGTCACAGGGGGGTCAGAGCGCCCATGCTGACCCCTGACCACTGCTGGCTATGATAGAAAGGTGTCAGGACACACAGGACATGGCAGCTCGCTGTGTATGGGGGGTGTAGTCACAGGGGGGTCAGAGCGCCCATGCTGACCCCTGACCACTGCTGGCTATGATAGAAAGGTGTCAGGACACACAGGACATGGCAGCTCGCTGTGTATGGGGGGTGTAGTCACAGAGGGGTCAGAGCACCCATGCTGACCTCTGACCACTGCTGGCTATGATAGAAAGGTGTCAGGACACACAGGACATGGCAGCTCGCTGTGTATGGGGGTTGTAGTCACAGAGGGGTCAGAGCACCCATGCTGACCTCTGACCACTGCTGGCTATGATAGAAAGGTGTCAGGACACACAGGACATGGCAGCTCGCTGTGTATGGAGGGTGTAGTCACAGGGGGTCAGAGCACCCATGCTGACCTCTGACCACTGCTGGCTATGATAGAAAGGTGTCAGGACACACAGGACATGGCAGCTCGCTGTGTATGGGGGGTGTAGTCACAGAGGGGTCAGAGCACCCATGCTGACCTCTGACCACTGCTGGCTATGATAGAAAGGTGTCAGGACAAAGGACATGGCAGCTCGCTGTGTATGGAGGGTGTAGTCACAGGGGGTCAGAGCGCCCATGCTGACCCCTGACCACTGCTGGCTATGATATAAAGGTGTCAGGACACACAGGACATGGCAGCTCGCTGTGTATGGGGGTGTAGTCACAGAGGGGTCAGAGCACCCATGCTGACCCCTGACCACTGCTGGCTATGATAGAAAGGTGTCAGGACACACAGGACATGGCAGCTCGCTGTGTATGGGAGATGTAGTCACAGAGGGGTCAGAGCGCCCATGCTGACCCCTGACCACTGCTGGCTATGATAGAAAGGTGTCAGGACATACAGGACATGGCAGCTCGCTGTGTATGGGGGGTGTAGTTACAGAGCGGTCAGAGCGCCCAAGCTGACCCCTGACCACTGCTGGCTATGATAGAAAGGTGTCAGGACACACAGGACATGGCAGCTCCCTGTGTATGGGGGTGTAGTCACAGAGGGGTCAGAGCACCCATGCTGACCCCTGACCATTGCTGGCTATGATAGAAAGGTGTCAGGACATGCAGGACATGGCAGCTCGCTGTGTATGGGGGATGTAGTCACAGAGGGGTCAGAGCGCCCATGCTGACCCCTGACCACTGCTGGCTATGATAGAAAGGTGTCAGGACACACAGGACATGGCAGCTCGCTGAGTATGGGGGGGGTGTAGTCACAGAGGGGTCAGAGCGCCATTGCTGACCCCTGACCACTGCTGGCTATGATAGAAAGGTGTCAGGACACAGGACATGGCAGCTCGCTGTGTATGGGGGTGTAGTCACAGAGGGGTCAGAGCGCCCATGCTGACCCCTGACCACTGCTGGCTATGATAGAAAGGTGTCAGGACACACAGGACATGGCAGCTCGCTGTGTATGGGGGGTGTAGTCACAGAGGGGTCAGAGCACCCATGCTGACCCCTGACCACTGCTGGCTATGATAGAAAGGTGTCAGGACACACAGGACATGGCAGCTCGCTGTGTATGGAGGGTGTAGTCACAGGGGGGTCAGAGCGCCCATGCTGACCCCTGACCACTGCTGGCTATGATAGAAAGGTGTCAGGACACATAGGACATGGCAGCTCACTGTGTATGGGGGTGTAGTCACAGAGGGGTCAGAGCACCCATGCTGACCCCTGACCACTGCTGGCTATGATAGAAAGGTGTCAGGACACACAGGACATGGCAGCTCGCTGTGTATGGGGGGGGGGGGTGTAGTCACAGAGGGGTCAGAGCGCCCATGCTGACCCCTGACCACAGCTGGCTATGAAAGAAAGGTGTCAGGACACACATGACATGACAGCTCGCTGTGTATGGGGGGTGTAGTCACAGAGGGGTCAGAGCACCCATGCTGACCCCTGACCACTGCTGGCTATGATAGAAAGGTGTCAGGACACACAGGACATGGCAGCTCGCTGTGTATGGGGGGGGGGTGTAGTCACAGAGGGGTCAGAGCGCCCATGCTGACCCCTGACCACAGCTGGCTATGATAGAAAGGTGTCAGGACACACAGGACATGGCACCTCGCTGTGTATAGGGGGTGTAGTCACAGAGGGGTCAGAGCACCCATGCTGACCCCTGACCACAGCTGGCTATGATAGAAAGGTGTCAGGACACAAGACATGGCAGCTCGCTGTGTATGGGAGGTGTAGTCACAGAGGGGTCAGAGCGCCCATGCTGACCCCTGACCACTGCTGGCTATGATAGAAAGGTGTCAGGACAAAGGACATGGCAGCTCGCTGTGTATGGGAGGTGTAGTCACAGAGGGGTCAGAGCGCCCATGCTGACCCCTGACCACTGCTAGCTATGATAGAAAGGTGTCAGGACACAGGGCATGGCAGCTCGCTGTGTATGGGGGGTGTAGCCACAGAGAGGTCAGAGCGCCCATGCTGAACCCTGACCACTGCTGGCTATGATAGAAATTTATCAGGACACACAGGACATGGCAGCTCGCTGTGTATGGGGGGTGTAGTCACAGAGGGGTCAGAGCGCCCATGCTGACCACTGCTGGCTATGATAGAAAGGTGTCAGGACACACAGGACATGGCAGCTCGCTGTGTATGGGGGTGTAGTCACAGAGGGGTCAGAGCGCCCATGCTGACCCCTGACCACTGCTGGCTATGATAGAAAGGTGTCAGGACATAGGACAGGGCAGCTCGCTGTGTATGGGGCGGTGTAGTCACAGGGGGGTCAGAGCACCCATGCTGACCCCTGACCACTGCTGGCTATGATAGAAAGGTGTCAGGACACACAGGACATGGCAGCTTGCTGTGTATGGGGGGTGTAGTCACAGAGGGGTCAGAGCACCCATGCTGACCCCTGACCACTGCTGGCTATGATAGAAAGGTGTCAGGAGACACAGGACATGGCAGCTCGCTGTGTATGGGGAATGCAGTCACAGAGGGGTCAGAGCACCCATGCTGACTCCTGACCACTGCTGGCTATGATAGAAAGGTGTCAGGACACACAGGACATGGCAGCTCACTGTGTATGGGGGGTGTACTCACAGAGCGGTCAGAGCGCCCATGCTGACCCCTGACCACTGCTGGCTATGATAGAAAGGTGTCAGGACACACAGGACATGGCAGCTCGCTGTGTATGGAGGGTGTAGTCACAGAGGGGTCAGAGCGCCCATGCTGACCCCTGACCACTGCTGGCTATGATAGAAAGGTGTCAGGACACACAGGACATGGCAGCTCGCTGTGTATGGGGGGTGTAGTCACAGAGGGGTCAGAGCGCCCATGCTGACCCCTGACCACTGCTGGCTATGATAGAAAGGTGTCAGGACACACAGGACATGGCAGCTCGCTATGTATGGGGGTGTAGTCCCAGAGGGGTCAGAGCGCCCATGCTGACCCCTGACCACTGCTGGCTATGATAGAAAAGTGTCAGGACACACAGGACATGGCAGCTCGCTGTGTATGGGGGGTGTAGTCACAGATGGGTCAGAGCGCCCATGCTGACCCCTGACCACTGCTGGCTATGATAGAAAGGTGTCAGGACACACAGGACATAGCAGCTCGCTGTGTATGGGGGGTGTAGTCACAGATGGGTCAGAGCGCCCATGCTGACCCCTGACCACTGCTGGCTATGATAGAAAGGTGTCAGGACACACAGGACATGGCAGCTCGCTGTGTATGGGGGGTGTAGTCACAGAGGGGTCAGAGCACCCATGCTGACCCCTGACCACTGCTGGCTATGATAGAAAGGTGTCAGGACACACAGGACATAGCAGCTCGCTGTGTATGGGGGGTGTAGTCACAGAGGGGTCAGAGCGCCCATGCTGACCCCTGACCACTGCTGGCTATGATAGAAAGGTGTCAGGACACACAGGACATGGCAGCTCGCTGTGTATGGGGGGTGTAGTCATAGAGGGGTCAGAGCACCCATGCTGACCCCTGACCACTGCTGGCTATGATAGAAAGGTGTCAGGACACAGGACATGGCAGCTCGCTGTGTATGGGGGGTGTAGTCACAGAGGGGTCAGAGCGGCCATGCTGACCCCTGACCACTGCTGGCTATGATAGAAAGGTGTCAGGACACACAGGACATGGCAGCTCGCTGTGTATGGGGGGTGTAGACACAGGGGGGTCAGAGCGCCCATGCTGACCCCTGACCACTGCTGGCTATGATAGAAAGGTGTCAGGACACACAGGACATGGCAGCTCGCTGTGTATGGGGGTGTAGTCACAGAGAGGTCAGAGCACCCATGCTGACCCCTGACCACTGCTGGCTATAATAGAAAGGTGTCAGGACACACAGGACATGGCAGCTCGCTGTGTATGGAGGGTGTAGTCACAGAGAGGTCAGAGCACCCATGCTGACCCCTGACCACTGCTGGCTATGATAGAAAGGTGTCAGGACACACAGGACATGGCAGCTCGCTGTGTATGGGGGGTGTAGTCACAGAGGGGTCAGAGCGCCCATGCTGACCCCTGACCACTGCTGGCTATGATAGAAAGGTGTCAGGACACACAGGACATGGCAGCTCGCTGTGTATGGGGGGTGTAGTCACAGAGGGGTCAGAGCACCCATGCTGACCCCTGACCACTGCTGGCTATGATAGAAAGGTGTCAGGACACACAGGACATGGCAGCTCCCTGTGTATGGGGGGTGTAGTCACAGAGAGGTCAGAGCACCCATGCTGACCCCTGACCACTGCTGGCTATGATAGAAAGGTGTCAGGACACACAGGACATGGCAGCTCGCTGTGTATGGGGGGTGTAGTCACAGAGGGGTCAGAGCGCCCATGCTGACCCCTGACCACTGCTGGCTATGATAGAAAGGTGTCAGGACACACAGGACATGGCAGCTCGCTGTGTATGGGGGTGTAGTCACAGAGGGGTCAGAGCGCCCATGCTGACCTCTGACCACTGCTGGCTATGATAGAAAGGTGTCAGGACACACAGGACATGGCAGCTCGCTGTGTATGGGGGGTGTAGTCACAGAGAGGTCAGAGCACCCATGCTGACCCCTGACCACTGCCGGCTATGATAGAAAGGTGTCAGGACACACAGGACATGGCAGCTCACTGTGTATGGGGGGTGTAGTCACAGAGGGGTCAGAGCACCCATGCTGACCCCTGACCACTGCTGGCTATGATAGAAAGGTGTCAGGACACACAGGACATGGCAGCTTGCTGTGTATGGGGGGTGCAGTCACAGAGGGGTCAGAGCACCCATGCTGACCCCTGACCACTGCTGGCTATGATAGAAAGGTGTCAGGACACACAGGACATGGCAGCTCGCTGTGTATGGGGGGTGCAGTCACAGAGGGGGCAGAGCACCATACTGGGTGGTGGGGTAAGGTGCTGACAATAGACACTGATATTCTCGCACCTCTTAGCGCTTCAGTCTTCTTGTCTTTGCCGCTGTAGATTTTCTTGACATTTTTAACCCTGCAGGAGGTAACAGGATGACGTGTAAGTGCTCAGGCTGGGGCAGGACATGAGGCATAGAGTAGTCCCCCAGTACATACTTACCTGATGGCCTCCCTTCCTTGGAGCTCACTGGGGACTCTCTCCACATAATCCCCCACGTCTGCCCCGGCGGTGCCTGCAGGTTCCTGGGGAGTTGGGGCTTGATTCCTTCTGGACCAGTAGGAGGATCGCAGGAAGAAGAGCGGCTCCTGCTTCAGGCCATGCTTATCTGCAGGGACAGGACAATCAGGTCAGACCCAGGGAGCCCTACAAGGAGTCACCCCCCAAATATTATACACCACCACTAGAGGGAGCTCACTACATACACATTATACACCACCACTAGGAGGAGATCACTACATACACATTATACACCACCACTAGGGGGAGAGCACTACATACACATTATACACCACCACTAGGAGGAGATCACTACATACAGATTATACACCATCACTAGGGGGATATCACTACATACACATTATACACCACCACTAGGGGGAGATCACTACATACACATTATACAGCACCACTAGGGGGAGATCACTACATACACATTATACACCACCACTAGGGGGAGATCACTACATACACATTATACACCACCACTAGGAGGAGATCACTACATACACATTATACACCACCACTAGGGGGAGATCACTACATACACATTATACACCACCACTAGGAGGAGATCACTACATACACATTATACACCACCACTAGGGGGAGATCACTACATACAGATTATACACCACCACTAGGGGGAGATCACTACATACACATTATACAGCACCACTAGGGGGAGATCACTACATACACATTATACACCACCACTAGGGGGAGATCACTACATACACATTATACACCACCACTAGGAGGAGATCACTACATACAGATTATACACCACCACTAGGGGGAGATCACTACATACAGATTATACACCACCACTAGGAGGAGATCACTACATACAGATTATACACCACCACTAGGAGGAGATCACTACATACACATTATACACCACCACTAGGAGGAGATCACTACATACACATTATACACCACCACTAGGGGGAGATCACTACATACAGATTATACACCACCACTAGGGGGAGATCACTACATACAGATTATACACCACCACTAGGGGGAGATCACTACATACACATTATACACCACCACTAGGAGGAGATCACTACATACACATTATACACCACCACTAGGAGGAGATCACTACATACACATTATACACCACCACTAGGAGGAGATCACTACATACACATTATACACCACCACTAGGGGGAGATCACTACATACAGATTATACACCACCACTAGGAGGAGATCACTACATACAGATTATACACCACCACTAGGGGGAGATCACTACATACAGATTATACACCACCACTAGGAGGAGATCACTACATACAGATTATACACCACCACTAGGGGGAGATCACTACATACAGATTATACATCACCACTAGGGGGAGATCACTACATACACATTATACACCACCACTAGGAGGAGATCACTACATACACATTATACAGCACCACTAGGGGGAGATCACTACATACACATTATACACCACCACTAGGGGGAGATCACTACATACACATTATACACCACCACTAGGGGGAGATCACTACATACACATTATACACCACCACTAGGAGGAGATCACTACATACAGATTATACACCACCACTAGGGGGAGATCACTACATACAGATTATACACCACCACTAGGAGGAGATCACTACATACACATTATACACCACCACTAGGGGGAGATCACTACATACACATTATACACCACCACTAGGAGGAGATCACTACATACACATTATACACCACCACTAGGGGGAGATCACTACATACAGATTATACACCACCACTAGGGGGAGATCACTACATACAGATTATACACCACCACTAGGAGGAGATCACTACATACACATTATACACCACCACTAGGGGGAGATCACTACATACACATTATACACCACCACTAGGAGGAGATCACTACATACAGATTATACACCACCACTAGGGGGAGATCACTACATACAGATTATACACCACCACTAGGGTGAGATCACTACATACAGATTATACACCACCACTAGGAGGAGATCACTACATACACATTATACACCACCACTAGGGGGAGATCACTACATACAGATTATACACCACCACTAGGAGGAGATCACTACATACACATTATACACCACCACTAGGAGGAGATCACTACATACACATTATACACCACCACTAGGAGGAGATCACTACATACAGACTATACCCCATCACTAGGGGGAGATCACTACATACACATTATACACCACCACTAGGAGGAGATCACTACATACAGATTATACACCACCACTAGGAGGAGATCACTACATACACATTATACACCACCACTAGGAGGAGATCACTACATACAGATTATACACCACCACTAGGAGGAGATCACTACATACAGATTATACACCACCACTAGGAGGAGATCACTACATACACATTATACACCACCACTAGGGGGAGATCACTACATACACATTATACACCACCACTAGGGGGAGATCACTACATACACATTATACACCACCACTAGGGCGAGATCACTACATACACATTATACATCACCTCTAGGAGGAGATCACTACATACACATTATACAACACCACTAGGGGGAGCTCACTACATACAGATTATACACCACCACTAGGAGGAGATCACTACATACACATTATACACCAACACTAGGGGGAGATCACTGCATAAACATTATACACCACCACTAGGAGGAGATCACTACGTACACATTATACACCACCACTAGGAGGAGATCACTACATACAGATTATACACCACCACTAGGAGGAGATCACTACATACAGATTATACACCACCACTAGGGGGAGGTCACTACATACAGATTATACACCACCACTAGGGGGAGATCACTAGATACACATTATACACCACCACTAGGAGGAGCTCACTACATACAGATTATACACCACCACTAGGGGGAGATCACTACATACAGATTATACACCACCACTAGGAGGAGATCACTACATACAGATTATACACCACCACTAGGGGGAGATCACTACATACAGATTATACACCACCACTAGGAGGAGATCACTACATACACATTATACACCACCACTAGGGGGAGATCACTACATACAGATTATACACCACCACTAGGGGGAGATCACTACATACAGATTATACACCACCACTAGGGGGAGATCACTACATACAGATTATACACCACCACTAGGGGGAGATCACTACATACACATTATACACCACCACTAGGGGGAGATCACTACATACACATTATACACCACCACTAGGGGGAGCTCACTACATACAGATTATACACCACCACTAGGGGGAGATCACTACATACAGATTATACACCACCACTAGGGGGAGATCACTGCATACAGATTATACACCACCACTTGGGGGAGATCACTACATACACATTATACACCACCACTAGGGGGAACTCACTACATACACATTATACACCACCACTAGGAGGAGCTCACTACATACACATTATACACCACCACTAGGGGGAGATCATTACATACACATTATACACCACCACTAGGGGGAGCTCACCACATACACATTATACACCACCACTAGGAGGAGATCACTACATAAACATTATACACCACCACTAGGGGGAGATCACTACATACACATTATACACCACCACTAGGGGGAGCTCACTACATACAGATTATACACCACCACTAGGAGGAGATCACTACATACACATTATACACCACCACTAGGGGGAGCTCACTACATACAGATTATACACCACCACTAGGGGGAGATCACTAAATACAGATTATACACCACCACTAGGGGGAGATCACTGCATACAGATTATACACCACCACTAGGGAGAGATCACTACATACACATTATACACCACCACTAGGGGGAGATCACTACATACAGATTATACACCACCAATAGGGGGATATCACTACATACACATTATACACCACCACTAGGGGGAGATCACTACATACACATTATACACCACCACTAGGGGGAGATCACTACATACAGATTATACACCACCACTAGGAGGAGATCACTACATACAGATTATACACCACCACTAGGGGGAGATCACTACATACAGATTATACACCACCTCTAGGGGGAGATCACTACATACAGATTATACACCACCAATAGGGGGAGATCACTACATACAGATTATACATCACCACTAGGGGGAGATCACTACATACAGATTATACACCACCACTAGGAGGAGATCACTACATACAGATTATACACCACCACTAGGAGGAGATCACTACATACAGATTATACACCACCACTAGGGGGAGTTCACTACATACACATTATACACCACCACTAGGGGAGATCACTACATACAGATTATACACCACCACTAGGAGGAGATCACTACATACAGATTATACATCACCACTAGGAGGAGATCACTACATACAGATTATACACCACCACTAGGAGGAGATCACTACATACAGATTATACACCACCACTAGGGGGAGTTCACTACATACACATTATACACCACCACTAGGGGAGATCACTACATACAGATTATACACCACCACTAGGAGGAGATCACTACATACAGATTATACATCACCACTAGGAGGAGCTCACTACATACAGATTATACATCACCACTAGGAGGAGCTCACTACATACAGATTATACACCACCACTAGGAGGAGATCACTACATACAGATTATACACCACCACTAGAGGGAGCTCACTACATACAGATTATACACCACCACTAGGGGGAGATCACTACATACACATTATACACCACCACTAGGAGGAGATCACTACATACACATTATATACCACCACTAGGGAAGCTCACTGCATACAGATTATACACCACCACTAGGAGGAGATCACTACATACACATTATACACCACCACAAGGGGGAGATCACTACATACATATTACACACCACCACTAGGGGAAGATCACTACATACACATTATACACCACCACTAGGGGGAGATCACTACATACAAATTATACACCACCACTAGGGGGAGATCACTACATACACATTATACACCACCACTAGGGGGAGATCACTGCATACAGATTATACACCACCACTAGGGGGAGCTCACTGCATGCAGATTATACACCACCACTAGGGGGAGCTCCATGCATACAGACTATACAGCCGCCACTAGGGGGAGATCACTATATACAGATTATACACCACCACTAGGGGGGGTCACTACATACACATTATACACCACCACTAGTGGGAGCTCACTACATACACATTATACACCTCCACTAGGAGGGGATCACTACATACAGATTATACATCACCACTAGGAGGAGCTCACTACATACACAATATACACCACCACTAGGAGGAGATCACTACATACAGATTATACACCACCACTAGGGGGAGCTCACTACATACACATTATACACCACCACTAGGAGGAGATCACTACATACATATTATACATCACCACTAGGAGGAGCTCACTACATACATATTATACACCACCACTAGGGGGAGATCACTACATACAGATTATACACCACCACTAGGAGGAGATCACTACATACACATTATACACCACCACTAGGAGGAGCTCACTACATACAGATTATACACCACCACTAGGGGGAGCTCACTACATACACATTATACACCACCACTAGGGGGAGATCACTACATACAGATTATACACCACCACTAGGGGGGGATCACTACATACAGATTATACACCACCACTAGGAGGAGCTCACTACATACAGATTATACACCACCACTAGGGGGAGATCACTACATACAGATTATACACCACCACTAGGGGGAGATCACTACATACATATTATACACCACCACTAGGAGGAGCTCACCACATACACATTATACACCACCACTAGGAGGAGATCACTACATACACATTATACACTACCACTAGGAGGAGCTCACTACATACAGATTATACACCACCACTAGGAGGAGATCACTACATACAGATTATACACCACCACTAGAGGGAGCTCACTACATACAGATTATACACCACCACTAGGGGGAGATCACTACATACAGATTATACACCACCACTAGGAGGAGATCACTACATACACATTATACACCACCACTAGGGGGAGATCACTACATACACATTATACACCACCACTAGGAGGAGATCACTACATACACATTATACACCACCACTAGGGAAGCTCACTGCATACAAATTATACACCACCACTAGGAGGAGATCACTATATACACATTATACACCACCACAAGGGGGAGATTACTACATACATATTACACACCACCACTAGGGGGAGATCACTACATACACATTATACACCACCACTAGGGGGCGATCACTACATACAAATTATACACCACCACTAGGGGGAGATCACTACATACACATTATACACCACCACTAGGGGGAGATCACTACATACACATTATACTCCACCACTAGGAGGAGATCACTACATACACATTATACACCACCACTAGGAGGAGATCACTACATACACATTATACACCACCACTAGGGGGAGCTCACTACATACACATTATACACCACCATTAGGGGGAGATCACTACATACACATTATACACCACCACTAGGAGGAGATCACTACATACACATTATACACCACCACTAGGGGGAGATCACTACATACAGATTATACACCACCACTAGGAGGAGATCACTACATACACATTATACACCACTAGGAGGAGATCACTACATACACATTATACACCACCACTAGGAGGAGATCACTACATACAGATTATATACCACCACTAGGGGGAGCTCATTACATACACATTATACACCACCACTAGGGGGGGATCACTGCATACACATTATACACCACCACTAGGGGGAGATCACTACATACACATTATACACCACCACTAGGAGGAGATCACTACATACAGATTATACACCACCACTAGGGGGAGATCACTACATACAGATTATACCTCACCACTAGGAGAAGATCACTACATACAGATTATACACCACCACTAGGGGGAGATCACTACATACACATTATACACCACCACTAGGAGGAGATCACTACATACAGATTATACACCACCACTAGGGGGAGATCACTACATACAGATTATACCTCACCACTAGGAGAAGATCACTACATACAGATTATACACCACAACTAGGAGGAGATCACTACATACAGATTATACACCACCACTAGGGGGAGGTCACTACATACACATTATACACCACCACTAGGAGGAGATCACTACATACAGATTATACACCACCACTAGGAGGAGATCACTAAATACACATTATACACCACCACTAGGGGGAGATCACTACATACAGATTATACACCACCACTAGGGGGAGATCACTACATACACATTATACACCACCACTAGGGGGAGATCACTACATACAGATTATACACCACCACTAGGGGGAGATCACTACATACAGATTATACACCACCACTAGGGGGAGATCACTACATACAGATTATACACCACCACTAGGGGGAGATCACTACATACAGATTATACACCACCACTAGGAGGAGATCACTACATACAGATTATACACCACCACTAGGGGGAGGTCACTACATACACATTATACACCACCACTAGGAGGAGATCACTACATACAGATTATACACCACCACTAGGAGGAGATCACTAAATACACATTATACACCACCACTAGGGGGAGATCACTACATACAGATTATACACCACCACTAGGGGGAGATCACTACATACACATTATACACCACCACTAGGGGGAGATCACTACATACAGATTATACACCACCACTAGGGGGAGATCACTACATACAGATTATACACCACCACTAGGGGGAGAACACTACATACAGAGTATACACCACCACTAGGAGGAGATCACTACATACAGATTATACACCACCACTAGGAGGAGCTCACTACATACACATTATACACCACCACTAGGAGGAGATTACTACATACACATTATACCCCACCACTAGGGGGAGATCACTACATACACATTATACACCACCACTAGGAGGACATCACTACATACAGATTATACACCACCACTAGGGAGAGATCACTACATACACATTATACACCACCACTAGGGGGAGATCACTACATACAGATTATACACCACCACTAGGGGGAGATCACTACATACAGATTATACACCACCACTAGGAGGAGATTACTACATACACATTATACCCCACCACTAGGGGGAGATCACTACATACACATTATACACCACCACTAGGAGGACATAACTACATACAGATTATACACCACCACTAGGGAGAGATCACTACATACACATTATACACCACCACTAGGGGGAGATCACTACATACAGATTATACACCACCACTAGGGGGTGATCACTACATACAGATTATACACCACCACTAGGAGGAGATCACTACATACACATTATACACCACCACTAGGGGGAGATCACTACATACAGATTATACCCCACCACTAGGGGGAGCTCACTACATACACATTATACACCACCACTAGGGGGAGATCACTACATACAGATTATACACCACCACTAGGGGGAGATCACTACATACAGATTATACACCACCACTAGGGGGAGATCGCTACATACAGATTATACACCACCACTAGGGGGAGATCACTACATACAGATTATACACCACCACTAGGGGGAGATCACTACATACAGATTATACATTACCACTAGGGGGAGCTCACTACATACAGATTATACACCACCACTAGGGGGAGCTCACTACATACACACTATACACCACCACTAGGAGGAGATCACTACATACAGATTATACATCACCACTAGGGGGAGATCACTACATACACATTATACACCACCACTAGGGGGAGATCACTACATACAGATTATACACCACCACTAGGGGGAGATCACTACATACACATTATACACCACCACTAGGAGGAGATCACTACATACACATTATACACCACCACTAGGAGGAGATCACTACATACACATTATACACCACCACTAGGAGGAGATCACTACATACACATTATACACCACCACTAGGAGGAGATCACTACATACAGATTATACCCCACCACTAGGAGGAGATCACTACATACAGATTATACACCACCACTAGGGGGAGATCACTACATACACATTATACACCACCACTAGGAGGAGATCACTACATACACATTATACACCACCACTAGGAGGAGATCACTACATACACATTATACACCACCACTAGGAGGAGATCACTACATACACATTATACACCACCACTAGGGGGAGATCACTACATACACATTATACACCACCACTAGGAGGAGATCACTACATACACATTATACACCACCACTAGGAGGAGATCACTACATACACATTATACACCACCACTAGGAGGAGATCACTACATACACATTATACACCACCACTAGGGGGAGATCACTACATACACATTATACCCCACCACTAGGGGGAGATCACTACATACAGATTATACACCACCACTAGGAGGAGATCACTACATACACATTATACACCACCACTAGGAGGAGATCACTACATACAGATTATACACCACCACTAGGAGGAGATCACTACATACAGATTATACACCACCACTAGGGGGAGATCACTACATACACATTATACACCACCACTAGGAGGAGATCACTACATACACATTATACACCACCACTAGGAGGAGATCACTACATACACATTATACACCACCACTAGGGGGAGATCACTACATACACATTATACACCACCACTAGGAGGAGATCACTACATACAGATTATACACCACCACTAGGAGGAGATCACTACATACACATTATACACCACCACTAGGAGGAGATCACTACATACACATTATACACCACCACTAGGAGGAGATCACTACATACACATTATACACCACCACTAGGGGGAGCTCACTACATACAGATTATACATTTCAGCATTTCCTCCCATTTACCTGCTAGGACCTTATCGCAGTAGAGTGTGAGGAGGAGGTAGAGGATGGAGTCCAGCACGAGGCTGATGTAGCTGGTCAGTAGATGGGAGGAATCTCCAGTGATGTCGGAGAAGAAGACGCCCTGGATGTCATTCTCCATGTGGATGGTCTGGAAGTAGAGGTAAGTCGTGTCTGCGGGGTCTGACAGGCACTAGTGATAATATTCTCCAGTTCTGGTTCTTGTACATATAATGGGGCATCAATGAGATCAGGGGAAGTCTCCACCAATCAGATCCCAGTAATCATTGTGCCCTTGATAAGACCAGCGCCCTGCCCTGTAGTGGCGCCTTCTGATCACTGCAGTGACAGCAGCTGCACCACCATCACCTCACAGCGCCACTCATACAGGTGAGGTGGTGCCCGGTACTGCAGCTCTGTAGGAGTGGGTATGGGCTGGCACTTGGGTACTTACCTCTGTGATCCCAATAGCAAAGGAAAATGGAGCCAAAATCCGCAGGAAGACATCTAGGGAGAGGGGCACGATCTTCACAAGCGGCAGCGCGCTCAGCAAGGAGAGGAAAAGCGTAAGAAAGAATCCAGTGATGGCGATGAGCCGAGGCTTCCGGAGCAGAGCGCACAGCATGAACGTGAAAGAGATCTGCAAGAAACCGGCCGGAAGGTGAGTGTTACCGAATAGAGGTCACATGTGACCATACACACACACCTACATACATACACACACACCTACATATACACACACCTACATATATACACACACACCTACATACACACACACACCTACATATACACACACACCTACATACATACACACACACCTACATACACACACACACACCTACATACATACACACACACCTACATATACACACACACCTACATACATACACACACACCCCTACATACATACACACACCTACATACATACATACACACCTACATATATACACACACACCTACATATATACACACACACATACACACACATACACACACATACAGACAGACAGACATATACACCTACATACAGACAGACAGACATATACACCTACATACAGACAGACATATACACCTACATATATACAGACAGACATATACACCTACATATATACAGACAGACATATACACCTACATATACACACACACACACACACACACAGCTACATATACACACACACACACACCTACATATACACACACACACCTACATATACACACACACACCTACATATATACACACACCTACATATACACACACACACCTACATATACACACCTACATATACACACACCTACATATACACACACACACATACAGACAGACATATACACCTACATATATACACACACAGACACATACACCTACATATATACAGACACATACACCTACATATTTACCCACATACACCTACATATACCCACAGACACCTACATATATACCCACAGACACCTACATATATACACACATACACCTACATATTTACAGACACATACACCTACATATATATACACACACCTACATTTTCACACACCCCTACATATACACACACACACACACACCTACATATACACACACACCTACATATACACACCTACATATACACACACACACCTACATATATACACACACCTACATATACACACACACACCTACATATACACACACACACACATACACACACCTACATATACACACACACCTACATATACACACACACACCTACATATATACACACACCTACATATACACACACACACCTACATATACACACACACACCTACATATACACACACACACCTACATATATACAGACACATACACCTACATATATACACACAGACATACACATACACCTACCTACATATATACACATAGACAAATACATATATACACACAGACAAATATACCTATATATATATACACACACCTACATATATACACAGACACATATATACACACACAATGGGGCTCTTTTATTAAGAGCAGTGCAGTGTGTACTATGTGCAGTGTCCTGTGTACTATGTGTAGTGTGTACTATGTGCAGTGTCCTGTGTACTATGTGCAGGGTGTGTACTATGTGCAGTGTCCTGTGTACTATGTGCAGTGTCCTGTGTACTATGTGCAGGGTGTGTACTATGTGCAGTGTCCTGTGTACTGTGTGCAGTGTGTACTATGTGCAGTGTCCTGTGTACTGTGTGTACTATGTGCAGTGTCCTGTGTACTGTGTGCAGTGTGTACTATGTGCAGTGTCCTGTGTACTGTGTGCAGTGTGTACTATGTGCAGTGTCCTGTGTACTGTGTGCAGCGTGTACTATGTGTAGTGTCCTGTGTACTATGTGCAGGGTGTGTACTATGTGCAGTGTGTACTATGTGTAGTGTGTACTATGTGCAGGGTCCTGTGTACTATGTGCAGCGTGTACTATGTGCAGTGTCCTGTGTACTATGTGTAGTGTGTACTATGTGCAGTGTCCTGTGTACAGTGTGTACTATGTGCAGTGTCCTGTGTGCAGTGTGTACTATGTGCAGTGTACTGTGTGCAGTGTGTACTATGTGTAGTGTCCTGTGTACTATGTGCAGGGTGTGTACTATGTGCAGTGTACTGTGTGCAGTGTGTACTATGTGCAGTGTCCTGTGTACTATGTGCAGGGTCCTGTGTACTATGTGCAGTGTGTACTATGTGTAGTGTGTACTATGTGCAGGGTCCTGTGTACTATGTGCAGGGTCCTGTGTACTATGTGCAGGGTCCTGTGTACTATGTGCGGTGTCCTGTGTACTACGTGCGGTGTCCTGTGTACTTTGTGCAGTGTGTACTATGTGCAGTGTCCTGTGTACTGTGTGCAGTGTCCACTATGTGCAGTGTGTACTATGTGCAGTGTCCTGTGTACTGTGTGCAGTGTCCACTATGTGCAGTGTGTACTATGTGCAGTGTCCTGTGTACTATGTGCAGTGTGTACTATGTGTAGTGTGTACTATGTGTAGGGTCCTGTGTACTATGTGCAGGGTCCTGTGTACTATGTGCAGGGTCCTGTGTACTATGTGCAGTGTGTACTATGTGCAGGGTCCTGTGTACTATGTGCAGGGTCCTGTGTACTATGTGCAGTGTGTACTATGTGCAGGGTCCTGTGTACTATGTGCAGTGTCCTGTGTAGTGTGCAGGGTCCTGTGTACTATGTGCAGGGTCCTGCGTACTATGTGCAGGGTGTGTACTATGTGCAGTGTCCTGTGTACTATGTGCAGGGTGTGTACTATGTGCAGTGTCCTGTGTACTATGTGCAGGGTCCTGTGTACTATGTGCAGTGTGTACTATGTGTAGTGTGTACTATGTGCAGGGTCCTGTGTACTATGTGCAGGGTCCTGTGTACTATGTGCAGGGTCCTGTGTACTTTGTGCAGTGTGTACTATGTGCAGTGTCCACTATGTGCAGTGTGTACTATGTGCAGTGTGTACTATGTGCAGTGTCCTGTGTACTGTGTGCAGTGTCCACTATGTGCAGTGTGTACTATGTGCAGTTTCCTGTGTACTATGTGCAGTGTGTACTATGTGTAGTGTGTACTATGTGTAGTGTGTACTATGTGCAGGGTCCTGTGTACTATGTGCAGGGTCCTGTGTACTATGTGCAGTGTGTACTATGTGCAGGGTCCTGTGTACTATGTGCAGGGTCCTGTGTACTATGTGCAGGGTCCTGTGTACTATGTGCAGTGTGTACTATGTGCAGGGTCCTGTGTACTATGTGCAGGGTCCTGTGTACTATGTGCAGTGTGTACTATGTGCAGGGTCCTGTGTACTATGTGCGGGGTCCTGTGTACTATGTGCAGGGTGTGTACTATGTGCAGTGTCCTGTGTACTATGTGCAGTGTGTACTATGTGCAGTGTCCTGTGTACTATGTGCAGGGTCCTGTGTACTATGTGCAGGGTCCTGTGTACTATGTGCAGTGTGTACTATGTGCAGGGTCCTGTGTACTATGTGCAGGGTCCTGTGTACTATGTGCAGTGTCCTGTGTACTATGTGTAGTGTCCTGTGTATTGCGCAGGGGGCGCCAGATTCAGGATTTCTGGTGCACGTTCTGCATGAATCTTGTGCTTCCTGCACTGCCCACAGAGGGCAGCACTTATGGGGCGTGTAACACACTTACATTAAACTCTGCATGATAAATGTGGCGCCGATTGTGCACCGGACGCCCCCCTGCAGTGCAGAAATTTTTGTCGCATGAAGACTAGCGCAGCCGCAGACACTTCGAATTACATGTGCAAGCAGATGGCACATAAAGTGACAGACCAAGTCCGACAGAAAACTGGCTTTACATGATGTGGCCCAGTGTGTGCACACAAACCTACCATATACACACAGTAACAGTACACAGTGCATACACACACATACACAGTGCATACACACACACACATACCAACCATACACACATGTACAGTGCATACACACACACACACACATACCAACCATACACACATGTACAGTGCATATACACACACACATACCAACCATACACACATGTACAGTGCATATACACACACATACCAACCATACACACATGTACAGTGCATACACACACACATACCAACCATACACACATGTACAGTGCATACACACACACACACCAACCATTCACACATGTACAGTGCACACACACACCAACCATACACACATGTACAGTGCATACACACACACACACACACATACCAACCATACACACATGTACAGTGCATATACACACACACACATACCAACCATACACACATGTACAGTGCATATACACACACATACCAACCATACACACATGTACAGTGCATACACACACACATACCAACCATACACACATGTACAGTGCATACACACACACACACCAACCATACACACATGTACAGTGCACACACACACCAACCATACACACATGTACAGTGCACACACACACCAACCATACACACATGTACAGTGCACACACACACATACCAACCATACACACATGTACAGTGCATACACACACATACCAACCATACACACATGTACAGTGCATACACACACATACCAACCATACACACATGTACAGTGCATACACACACATACCAACCATACACACATGTACAGTGCATACACACACATACCAACCATACACACATGTACAGTGCATACACACATACCAACCATACACCAACACACAGAGCATACACACACATACACAGTGCGTACACACACATACCTACCATATACACAAGTACAGTTCATACACACACATACACAGTGCATACACACACATACCTACCATACACACACATGTACAGTGCATTCAAATACATACCTACCACACAAATGCATACCTACCATATACACATATACAGTGCATACACACATATCTACCATGCACACACAGAGTAACAATACACATGTACCTCCCATACACACACACCTGCCATACACACACACCTGCCATACACACACACAGTAACAATACACAAACACATACCTACCTACCATACACTGTAACAATACACACTCACCATTGATATCCCGTAGAGGAAGAACAGGAGCAGGATGGTTCCAAAGGAACTTTCCACAAATACAAAGCTGGTTGTGATTAGAGTCATCAAACTGGAGATAACGAGGACATAGAAAGTGTAGAGCAATCCCCAGGACAGCCTGAAGAAGGGGCGACAAGGAGGCAACGTGAGCAGCCAGGAGGAAACTCCATCCAGCAATGACCCTGCTCCTCACTATCTAACTCTCTATGACAATCGCTCCACGGACACTGACCAGAGCTTCTCATGACCTACTGTCATCCAAGGCAGAACATGGCTACTCTGTTCTCCTCCTCTGTCCTCTGCCTGTCTCTGTAGACCCTTCTCTCCTGCTGAAGACGCTTTGTTCTCTTGGTATCACGGACCTGGGCCTCTCCTGGATCTCCTCATACCTCTCCATCCTGGGCCTCTCCTGGATCTCCTCATACCTCTCCATCCTGGGCCTCTCCTGGATCTCCTCATACCTCTCCATCCTGGGCCTCTCCTGGATCTCCTCATACCTCTCCATCCTGGGCCTCTCCTGGATCTCCTCATACCTCTCTATCCTGGGTCTCTCCTGGATCTCCTCATACCTCTCCATCCTGGGCCTCCCCTGGATCTCCTCATACCTCTCCATCCTGGGTCTCTCCTGGATCTCCTCATACCTCTCCATCCTGGGCCTCTCCTGGATCTCCTCATACCTCTCCATCCTGGGCCTCCCCTGGATCTCCTCATACCTCTCCATCCTGGGCCTCTCCTGGATCTCCTCATACCTCTCCATCCTGAGCCTCTCCTGGATCTCCTCATACCTCTCCATCCTGGGCCTCTCCCGGATCTCCTCATACCTCTCCATCCTGGGCCTCTCCCGGATCTCTTCATACCTCTCCATCCTGGGCCTCTCCCGGATCTCCTCATACCTCTCCATCCTGGAGCTCTCCTGGATCTCCTCATACCTCTCCATCCTGGGTCTCTCCTGGATCTCCTCATACCTCTCCATCCTGGGCCTCTCCTGGATCTCCTCATACCTCTCCATCCTGGGCCTCTCCTGGATCTCCTCATACCTCTCCATCCTGGGTCTCTCCTGGATCTCCTCATACCTCTCCATCCTGGGCCTCTCCTGGATCTCCTCATACCTCTCCATCCTGGGCCTCTCCTGGATCTCCTCATACCTCTCCATCCTGGGCCTCTCCTGGATCTACTCATACCTCTCCATCCTGGGCCTCTCCTGGATCTCCTCATACCTTTCCACCCTGGGCCTCTCCTGGATCTCCTCATACCTCTCCATCCTGGGCCTCTCCTGGATCTCCTCATACCTCTCCATCCTGGGCCTCTCCTGGATCTCCTCATACCTTTCCACCCTGGGCCTCTCCTGGATCTCCTCATACCTCTCCATCCTGGGCCTCTCCTGGATCTCCTCATACCTCTCCATCCTGGGCCTCTCCTGGATCTCCTCATACCTCTCCATCCTGGGCCTCTCCTGGATCTCCTCATACCTCTCCATCCTGGGTCTCTCCTGGATCTCCTCATACCTCCATCCTGGGCCTCTCCTGGATCTCCTCATACCTCTCCATCCTGGGTCTCTCCTGGATCTCCTCATACCTCTCCATCCCGGGCCTCTCCTGGATCTCCTCATACCTTTCCACCCTGGGCCTCTCCTGGATCTCCTCATACCTCTCCATCCTGGGCCTCTCCTGGATCTCCTCATACCTCCATCCTGGGCCTCTCCTGGATCTCCTCATACCTCTCCATCCTGGGCCTCTCCTGGATCTCCTCATACCTCTCCATCCTGGGCCTCTCCTGGATCTCCTCATACCTCTCCATCCTGGGCCTCTCCTGGATCTCCTCATACCTCTCCATCCTGGGCCTCTCCTGGATCTCCTCATACCTCTCCATCCTGGGCCTCTCCCGGATCTCCTCATACCTCTCCATCCTGGGCCTCTCCTGGATCTCCTCATACCTCTCCATCCTGGGCCTCTCCTGGATCTCCTCATACCTCTCCATCCTGGGCCTCTCCTGGATCTCCTCATACCTCTCCATCCTGGGCCTCTCCTGGATCTCCTCATACCTCTCCATCCTGGGCCTCTCCTGGATCTCCTCATACCTCTCCATCCTGGGCCTCTCCTGGATCTCCTCATACCTCTCCATCCTGGGCCTCTCCTGGATCTCCTCATACCTCTCCATCCTGGGCCTCTCCTGGATCTCCTCATACCTCTCCATCCTGAGCCTCTCCTGGATCTCCTCATACCTCTCCATCCTGGGCCTCTCCCGGATCTCCTCATACCTCTCCATCCTGGGCCTCTCCTGGATCTCCTCATACCTCTCCATCCTGGGTCTCTCCTGGATCTCCTCATACCTCTCCATCCTGGGCCTCTCCTGGATCTCCTCATACCTCTCCATCCTGGGCCTCTCCTGGATCTCCTCATACCTCTCCATCCTGGGTCTCTCCTGGATCTCCTCATACCTCTCCATCCTGAGCCTCTCCTGGATCTCCTCATACCTCTCCATCCTGGGCCTCTCCTGGATCTCCTCATACCTCTCCATCCTGAGCCTCTCCTGGATCTCCTCATACCTCTCCATCCTGGGCCTCTCCTGGATCTCCTCATACCTCTCCATCCTGGGCCTCTCCTGGATCTCCTCATACCTCTCCATCCTGGGCCTCTCCTGGATCTCCTCATACCTCTCCATCCTGGGCCTCTCCTGGATCTCCTCATACCTCTCCATCCTGAGCCTCTCCTGGATCTCCTCATACCTCTCCATCCTGGGCCTCTCCTGGATCTCCTCATACCTCTCCATCCTGGGCCTCTCCTGGATCTCCTCATACCTCTCCATCCTGGGTCTCTCCTGGATCTCCTCATACCTCTCCATCCTGAGCCTCTCCTGGATCTCCTCATACCTCTCCATCCTGGGCCTCTCCTGGATCTCCTCATACCTCTCCATCCTGGGTCTCTCCTGGATCTCCTCATACCTCTCCATCCTGGGCCTCTCCTGGATCTCCTCATACCTCTCCATCCTGAGCCTCTCCTGGATCTCCTCATACCTCTCCATCCTGGGCCTCTCCTGGATCTCCTCATACCTCTCCATCCTGGGTCTCTCCTGGATCTCCTCATACCTCTCCATCCTGGGTCTCTCCTGGATCTCCTCATACCTCTCCATCCTGGGCCTCTCCTGGATCTCCTCATACCTCTCCATCCTGGGCCTCTCCTGGATCTCCTCATACCTTTCCACCCGCTGTCCAGTATCTATCACTCTCACACCTCCTCCCCACCTCGCCCCCTCTCTGTTGGAGTCCCCCCAGATTCTGGGACCCTGCTCTTCACCTTCTACACTTTCACTACCGCTTCTATGCAGATGACACAGATCTATAGTTCTGGTCCAGATATCTCTTCTAGCCAGAACTCCACGGGCTCTGTCAGCCACATCCTCCGTCTTTGATTCCCGTTTTTATTAAAACTAAACATGGACAGAACAGAACCCGTAATCTTTCCCCCACCTACACGTCCCTCCCCCAGACCTCAGCATCACCATACATTTGGTCCCTGTAGTCCTCTGCCTTATCCTATAAGCCTCATCCAGGACCTTACTACAACCTGCTGCCTCCATCTCAAGAACATCTCTCACATCCGACCCTTCCTCAACCCGAAGTCCACAAAATTACTAGTCCCTGCCCTCATCATCTCCCGCCTGGACTCCTGCAACACATTCTTCTCTGTGGTCTCCCAGAGATCCAATCGCCCTCCAATCCAACCTAAACTGTGCTGCCCGGCTCATCCCTCTGTCTCCTCTACTTCTCCTCTGCCTCTCCTCTCTGCTGCCCGGCTCATCCCTCTGTCTCCTGGCTTCTCCTCTGCCTCTCCTCTCTGCTGTCCGGCTCATCCCTCTGTCTCCTGGATTCTCCTCTGCTTCTCCTCTCTGCTGCCCGGCTCATCCCTCTGTCTCCTGGCTTCTCCTCTGCCTCTCCTCTCTGCTGTCCGGCTTATCCCTCTGTCTCATCCGCCTCTCCTCTCTGCTACCCGGCTCATCCCTCTGTCTCCTCTACTTCTCCTCTGCCTCTCCTCTCTGCTGCCCGGCTCATCCCTCTGTCTCCTCTACTTCTCCTCTGCCTCTCCTCTCTGCTGCCCGGCTCATCCCTCTGTCTCCTCTACTTCTCCTCTGCCTCTCCTCTCTGCTGCCCGGCTCATCCCTCCTGGCTTCTCCTCTGCCTCTCCTCTCTGCTGCCCGGATCATCCCTCTGTCTCCTGGCTTCTCCTCTGCCTCTCCTCTCTGCTGCCCGGCTCATCCCTCTGTCTCCTCTGCCTCTCCTCTCTGCTGCCCGGCTCATCCCTCTGTCTCCTGGCTTCTCCTCTGCCTCTCCTCTCTGCTGCCCGGCTCATCCCTCTGTCTCCTGGCTTCTCCTCTGCCTCTCCTCTCTGCTGCCCGGCTCATCCCTCTGTCTCCTGGCTTCTCCTCTGCCTCTCCTCTCTGCTGCCCGGCTCATCCCTCTGTCTCCTGGCTTCTCCTCTGCCTCTCCTCTCTGCTGCCTGGCTCATCCCTCTGTCACCTCTACTTCTACTCTGCCTCTCCTCTATGCTGCCCCGCTCCTCTCTCTGTCTCCTGGCTTCTTCTCTGCCTCTCCTCTCTGCTGCCCGGCTCATCCCTCTGTCTCCTCTGCCTCTCCTCTCTGCTGCCCGGCTCATCCCTCTGTCTCCTCTGCCTTTCCTCTCTGCTACCCGACTCATCCCTCTGTCTCCTGGCTTCTCCTCTGCCTCTCCTCTCTGCTGCCCGGCCCATCCCTCTGTCTCCTGGCTTCTCCTCTGCCTCTCCTCTCTGCTGCCCGGCTCATTCCTCTGTCTCCTGGCTTCTCCTCTGCCTCTCCTCTCTGCTGCCTGGCTCATCCCTCTGTCTCATCCGCCTCTCCTCTCTGCTGCCCGACTCATCCCTCTGTCTCCTGGCTTCTCCTCTGCCTCTCCTCTCTGCTGCCCGGCTCATCCCTCTGTCTCATCCGCCTCTCCTCTCTGCTGCCCGACTCATCCCTCTGTCTCCTCTGCCTTTCCTCTCTGCTGCCCGGCTCATCCATCTGTCTCCTGGCTTCTCCTCTGCCTCTCCTCTCTGCTGCCCGGCTCATCCCTCTGTCTCCTGGATTCTCCTCTGCTTCTCCTCTCTGCTGCCCGGCTCATCCCTCTGTCTCCTCTACTTCTCCTCTGCCTTTCCTCTCTGCTGCCCGGCTCATCCCTCTGTCTCCTGGATTCTCCTCTGCTTCTCCTCTCTGCTGCCTGGCTCATCCCTCTGTCTCCTCTACTTCTCCTCTGCCTTTCCTCTCTGCTGCCCGGCTCATCCCTCTGTCTCCTGGATTCTCCTCTGCTTCTCCTCTCTGCTGCCCGGCTCATCCCTCTGTCTCCTCTACTTCTCCTCTGCCTCTCCTCTCTGCTGTCCGGCTCATCCCTCTGTCTCCTGGATTCTCCTCTGCCTCTCCTCTCTGCTGCCCGGCTCATCCCTCTGTCTCCTCTACTTCTCCTCTGCCTTTCCTCTCTGCTGCCCGGCTCATCCCTCTGTCTCCTCTACTTCTCCTCTGCCTCTCCTCTCTGCAGCCCGGCTCATCCCTCTGTCTCCTGGATTCTCCTCTGCTTCTCCTCTCTGCTGCCCGGCTCATCCCTCTGTCTCCTCTACTTCTCCTCTGCCTCTCCTCTCTGCTGTCCGGCTCATCCCTCTGTCTCCTGGATTCTCCTCTGCTTCTCCTCTCTGCTGCCCGGCTCATCCCTCTGTCTCCTCTACTTCTCCTCTGCCTTTCCTCTCTGCTGCCCGGCTCATCCCTCTGTCTCCTCTACTTCTCCTCTGCCTCTCCTCTCTGCAGCCCGGCTCATCCCTCTGTCTCCTGGATTCTCCTCTGCCTCTCCTCTCTGCTGCCCGGTTCATCCCACTGTCTCCTCTACTTCTCCTCTGCCTCTCCTCTCTGCTGACCGGCTCATTCCTCTGTCTCCTCTACTTCTCCTCTGCCTCTCCTCTCTGCAGCCCAGCTCATACCTCTGTCTCCTGGCTCCTCCTCTGCCTCTCCTCTCTGCTGCCCGGCTCATCCCTCTGTCTCCTGGCTTCTCCTCTGCCTCTCCTCTCTGCTGCCCGGCTCATCCCTCTGTCTCCTGGCTTCTCCTCTGCCTCTCCTCTCTGCTGCCCGGCTCATCCATCTGTCTCCTGGCTTCTCCTCTGCCTCTCCTCTCTGCTGTCCGGCTCATCCCTCTGTCTCCTGGATTCTCCTCTGCCTCTCCTCTCTGCTGCCCGGCTCATCCCTCTGTCTCCTGGCTTCTCCTCTGCCTCTCCTCTCTGCTGCCCGGCTCATCCCTCTGTCTCCTGGCTTCTCCTCTGCCTCTCCTCTCTGCTGCCCGGCTCATCCATCTGTCTCCTGGCTTCTCCTCTGCCTCTCCTCTCTGCTGTCCGGCTCATCCCTCTGTCTCCTGGATTCTCCTCTGCCTCTCCTCTCTGCTGCCCGGCTCATCCCTCTGTCTCCTCTACTTCTCCTCTGCCTTTCCTCTCTGCTGCCCGGCTCATCCCTCTGTCTCCTCTACTTCTCCTCTGCCTCTCCTCTCTGCAGCCCGGCTCATCCCTCTGTCTCCTGGATTCTCCTCTGCTTCTCCTCTCTGCTGCCCGGCTCATCCCTCTGTCTCCTCTACTTCTCCTCTGCCTCTCCTCTCTGCTGTCCGGCTCATCCCTCTGTCTCCTGGATTCTCCTCTGCTTCTCCTCTCTGCTGCCCGGCTCATCCCTCTGTCTCCTCTACTTCTCCTCTGCCTTTCCTCTCTGCTGCCCGGCTCATCCCTCTGTCTCCTCTACTTCTCCTCTGCCTCTCCTCTCTGCAGCCCGGCTCATCCCTCTGTCTCCTGGATTCTCCTCTGCCTCTCCTCTCTGCTGCCCGGTTCATCCCACTGTCTCCTCTACTTCTCCTCTGCCTCTCCTCTCTGCTGACCGGCTCATTCCTCTGTCTCCTCTACTTCTCCTCTGCCTCTCCTCTCTGCAGCCCAGCTCATACCTCTGTCTCCTGGCTCCTCCTCTGCCTCTCCTCTCTGCTGCCCGGCTCATCCCTCTGTCTCCTGGCTTCTCCTCTGCCTCTCCTCTCTGCTGCCCGGCTCATCCCTCTGTCTCCTGGCTTCTCCTCTGCCTCTCCTCTCTGCTGCCCGGCTCATCCATCTGTCTCCTGGCTTCTCCTCTGCCTCTCCTCTCTGCTGCCCGGCTCATCCCTCTGTCTCCTGGCTTCTCCTCTGCCTTTCCTCTCTGCTGCCCGGCTCATCCCTCTGTCTCCTCTGCCTCTCCTCTCTGCTGCCCGGCTCATTCCTCTGTCTCCTCTACTTCTCCTCTGCCTCTCCTCTCTGCAGCCCAGCTCATACCTCTGTCTCCTGGCTTCTCCTCTGCCTCTCCTCTCTGCTGCCCGGCTCATCCCTCTGTCTCCTGGCTTCTCCTCTGCCTTTCCTCTCTGCTGCCCGGCTCATCCCTCTGTCTCCTCTGCCTCTCCTCTCTGCCCAGCTCCTCTTCTGAAATCCTCTGTGCTGCTCACCAGAAGGCCAGGTCTCGGAGCCCCATCATCCTGAGGATCTCCCGCTGCTCCTTCCTCTCCTTGGCGATGTAGAGGGTCAGCAGGTACATGAGGGATGTGTAGCACATGCACATGGTCAGGATGTAAAATACTATGAAGATCAGGGGTTTATCGGTCACTGAGGCGGATTGCATCTTCAGGACCTCGGTGCTGATCATACTGGTCCGGACCGAGTGATTGGTGGCCAACTACAAAGTGAAAAAATACTGACACTTAGAGAAAACTTCTTATAGCGATGTTCGAGCTCATGTTCTAGTCACTGATAAAGCAGAATTCTCCCAGTAGGGGGCAGCACTAGACAATTCTAATGAGGACTGGCCGGCCCCTGTGTCTGGGGAGCCCTCACCTTACAGGTCACTGACGGAAAATGATCATTTATCTATCTTATATTCTCCGCTTGCTGTCAGTGAATGGATGAGGGTTTGTTCCAATGTATGTGACATACATGAGACTGGAAGCACTGTAACAAACCCTCAGCCGCATGTGGACTCTGGATACTGTATCAGTCCTGTCCCAGGTGGCTTCTGACTTACCTCGATGATGGCGGCGTCGATATTGGCCTGCAGCGTCAGGATTCCTCTTCTCCAGTATAATATGGGGTCACAATATTCCTCATGGTAGCAGAATTCTGAGGAGACACATTGTAACGACAGATCACAGAACCGTGAGGAGGATATGGGCCGCTCTAGAGCCTCATGCACACAATGGGGGTTATTTAGCGTTGGTTTTCCTGCTATTAAGTCTCCCAGGATTATTTCCACCTTTTCATGTCTCATTGTCCCTCTAGCTGGTGGATGTGCCGGGACTTTTTATGCAATTTGAGACTTTGTTGGGGACAAGTAGACACTAAGCACCTTTATTAAAGGGCCAAAGCCAGATGAATGAATGTAATGGGCATCGGAGCTCCAGAAGTAGACACAGAACTGTCCCCAGGAGCCAGATAATAAATAACCCCCAATGTTGTCTCTGCACACGGACAGATTCATTGCTATGGGCTCATACACACGACTATGGTTCCCACGGCCCTGTTTATGGGTGCTATCTGTATTGGAATCTCATTGGGGAAGGGGGTGGTGTACTAAGGACATCCCTCCAACCACTGACCTAAGAGAGGTGTGCTTGGGGTGGGAGCGCAAGACACAACATGACACTCAGAAACCGGCTATGGTGGTCAGGAGAGTCAGGATCACAGAAATGTGGTCAGAGGTAAGCCAAGATGAGCACAGGAGAGTCAGGATCACAGAAATGTGGTCAGAGGTAAGCCAAGATGAGCACAGGAGAGTCAGGATCACAGAAATGTGGTCAGAGGTAAGCCAAGGTCAGTGCAAGAGGGTCAGGATCACAGAAATGTGGTCAGAGGTAAGCCAAGATGAGCACAGGAGAGTCAGGATCACAGAAATGTGGTCAGAGGTAAGCCAAGATGAGCACAGGAGAGTCAGGTTCAAAGATGTGTGGTCAGAGTTAAACCAAGGTGAGCGCAGGAGGGTCAGGATCACAGATGTGTGGTCAGAGGTAAGCCAAGGTCAGCGCAGGAAGGTCAGGATCACAGATGTGTGGTCAGAGGTAAGTCAAGTTGAGCACAAGAGGGTCTGGGTGACAGATGTGTGGTCAGAGGTAAGTCAAGTTGAGCACTAGAGGGTCTGGGTGACAGATGTGTGGTCAGAGGTAAGCCAAGGGTAGCGCAGGAGGGTCAGGATCACAGATGTGTGGTCAGAGGTAAGCCAAGGTCAGTGCAGGAGAATCAGGATCACAGATGTGTGGTCAGAGGTAAGCCAAGGTCAGTGCAAGAGGGTCAGGATCACAGATGTGTGGTCAGAGGTAAGCCAAGGGTAGCGCAGGAGGCTCAGGATCACAGATGTGTGATCAGAGGTAAGCCGAGGTCAGTGCAGGAGGCTCAGGATCACAGATGTGTGGTCAGAGGTAAGCCAAGGTCAGTGCAGGAGGGTCAGGATCACAGATGTGTGGTCAGAGGTAAGCCAAGGTCAGTGCAGGAGGGTCAGGATCACAGATGTGTGGTCAGAGGTAAGCCAAGGTCAGTGTAGGAGGGTCAGGATCACAGATGTGTGGTCAGAGGTAAGCCAAGGTCAGTGCAGGAGGGTCAGGATCACAGATGTGTGGTCAGAGGTAAGTCAAGTTGAGCACAAGAGGGTCTGGGTGACAGATGTGTGGTCAGAGGTAAGCCAAGGTCAGCGCAGGAGGGTCAGGATCACAGATGTGTGGTCAGAGGTAAGCCAAGGTCAGTGCAGGAGGGTCAGGATCACAGATGTGTGGTCAGAGGTAAGCCAAGGTCAGTGCAGGAGGGTCAGGATCACAGATATGTGGTCAGAGGTAAGCCAAGGGTAGCGCAGGAGGGTCAGGATCACAGATGTGTGGTCAGAGGTAAGCCAAGGTCAGTGCAGGAGGGTCAGGATCACAGATGTGTGGTCAGAGGTAAGCCAAGGTCAGTGCAGGAGGGTCAGGATCACAGATGTGTGGTCAGAGGTAAGCCAAGGTCAGTGCAGGAGGGTCAGGATCACAGATGTGTGGTCAGAGGTAAGCCAAGGTCAGTGCAGGAGAATCAGGATCACAGATGTGTGGTCAGAGGTAAGCCAAGGTCAGTGTAAGAGGGTCAGGATCACAGATGTGTGGTCAGAGGTAAGCCAAGGGTAGCGCAGGAGGGTCAGGATCACAGATGTGTGGTCAGAGGTAAGCCGAGGTCAGTGCAGGAGGCTCAGGATCACAGATGTGTGATCAGAGGTAAGCCGAGGTCAGTGCAGGAGGCTCAGGATCACAGATGTGTGGTCAGAGGTAAACCAAGGTCAGTGCAGGAGGGTCAGGATCACAGATGTGTGGTCAGAGGTAAGCCGAGGTCAGTGCAGGAGGGTCAGGATCACAGATGTGTGGTCAGAGGTAAGCCAAGGTCAGTGTAGGAGGGTCAGGATCACAGATGTGTGGTCAGAGGTAAGCCAAGGTCAGTGCAGGAGGGTCAGGATCACAGATGTGTGGTCAGAGGTAAGTCAAGTTGAGCACAAGAGGGTCTGGGTGACAGATGTGTGGTCAGAGGTAAGCCAAGGTCAGCGCAGGAGGGTCAGGATCACAGATGTGTGGTCAGAGGTAAGCCAAGGTCAGTGCAGGAGGGTCAGGATCACAGATGTGTGGTCAGTGGTAAGCCAAGGTCAGTGCAGGAGGGTCAGGATCACAGATATGTGGTCAGAGGTAAGCCAAGGGTAGCGCAGGAGGGTCAGGATCACAGATGTGTGGTCAGAGGTAAGCCAAGGTCAGTGCAGGAGGGTCAGGATCACAGATGTGTGGTCAGAGGTAAGCCAAGGTCAGTGCAGGAGGGTCAGGATCACAGATGTGTGGTCAGAGGTAAGCCAAGGTCAGTGCAGGAGGGTCAGGATCACAGATGTGTGGTCAGAGGTAAGCCAAGGTCAGTGCAGGAGGGTCAGGATCACAGATGTGTGGTCAGAGGTAAGCCAAGGTCAGTGCAGGAGGGTCAGGATCACAGATGTGTGGTCAGAGGTAAGCCAAGGTCAGTGCAGGAGGGTCAGGATCACAGATGTGTGGTCAGAGGTAAGCCAAGTGTAGCGCAGGAGGGTCAGGATCACAGTTGTATAGTCAGAGGTAAGCCAAGGTGAGCACAAGAGGGTCTGGATAACAAATGTGTGGTCAAAGGGAAGACAAGGTCAGTGCAGGAGGGTCAAGATCCCAGATGTGTGGTCAGTGGTAAGCCGAGAGTAGCGCAGGAGGTTCAGGATCACAGATGTGTAGCCAGAGGTAAGCCGAGGTCAGTGCAGGAGGAGGATGCAGGGACCTCTCTGCAAAGGATGTGGGGACCTTTAGCTCAATGGGATGAGGCTTCTCCTTTCAAAGGATGTGGGAACCTCTCCCTCTGAGTTTGTGTAGACCTCTCGGGGTACACTTACACTAGGGAGTCTTTGCAATGTAGCCCTTAAGCTCTGCCCACTTACGCAAAATGAAGTCTTACACTAAATTCACTCGTAAACGCTCAGGACACCCATTCAACCCACTGCCACCACCCACAAATTCTCTTAAGCTAGAAGATCCGTGGCACCTCATCCACACATGCAATGGACACTGGTAATTCACACAGAACATGCGATTACTACATATGTAATAGCACCTGGAAATGTAATCCCTTCAGAAACTTAGATTGTCAGAGGTGTTCTGCGATAGGACTGTGTTCCCATCTAGCTAGATACCCCAATCCATTAACCCTCTCCTGTCACTGAGGAGAAATCAAACTTTTCATCCTTTGATTCCCCTGCTCCAGAGATGTCCCCGAAAGGTGTGAAGGCTCATACTGTGGTTCACATTAACTAAAAGTGCAGCTTGTGCTATGTGCAGTATCCTGTGTATAGTGCAGTTTGTGCTATGTGCAGTGTCCTGTGTACTATGTGCAGTGTCCTGTGTACTATGTGCAGTATCCTGTGTATAGTGCAGTTTGTGCTATGTGCAGTGTCCTGTGTACTATGTGCAGTGTGTACTATGTGCAGTGTCCTGTGTACTATGTGCAGTGTCCTGTGTACTATGTGCAGTATCCTGTGTATAGTGCAGTTTGTGCTATGTGCAGTGTCCTGTGTACTATGTGCAGTGTCCTGTGTACTATGTGCAGTATCCTGTGTATAGTGCAGTTTGTGCTATGTGCAGTATCCTGTGTACTATGTGCAGTGTCCTGTGTACTATGTGCAGTGTCCTGTGTACTATGTGCGGGGTCCTGTGTACTATGTGCAGGGTCCTGTGTACTATGTGCGGGGTCCTGTGTACTATGTGCAGGTGTACTGTGTACTATGTGCAGTGTCCTGTGTACTATGTGCAGTATCCTGTGTATAGTGCAGTTTGTGCTATGTGCAGTGTCCTGTGTACTATGTGCAGTGTCCTGTGTACTATGTGCAGTATCCTGTGTATAGTGCAGTTTGTGCTATGTGCAGTGTCCTGTGTACTATGTACAGTGTCCTGTGTACTATGTGCGGGGTCCTGTGTACTATGTGCAGGGTCCTGTGTACTATGTGCAGTGTCCTGTGTACTATGTGCAGGGTCCTGTGTACTATGTGTAGTGTGTACTATGTGCAGGGTCCTGTGTACTATGTGCAGTGTGTACTATGTGCAGGGTCCTGTGTACTATGTGCAGTGTCATGTGTACTATGTGCAGTGTGTACTATGTGCAGTGTCTTGTGTACTATGTGCAGTGTCCTGTGTAATATGTGCAGTGTGTACTATGTGCAGTGTGTACTATGTGCAGTGTACTATGTGTACTATGTGCGGTGTCCTGTGTACTATGTGCGGTGTCCTGTGTACTATGTGCAGGGTCCTGTGTACTATGTGCAGTGTCCAGTGTACTATGTGCGGTGTCCTGTGTACTATGTGCGGTGTCCTGTGTACTATGTGCAGTGTCCTGTGTACTATGTGTGGTGTCCTGTGTACTATGTGCAGTGTCCTGTGTACTATGTGCAGTGTGTACTATGTGCAGGGTCCTATGTACTATGTGCAGTGTCCTGTGTACTATGTGCAGGGTCCTGTGTACTATGTGCGGGGTCCTGTGTACTATGTGCAGGGTCCTGTGTACTATGTGCAGTGTCCTGTGTACTATGTGCAGGGTCCTGTGTACTATGTGCGGTGTGTACTATGTGCAGTGTCCTGTGTACTATGTGCGGGGTCCTGTGTACAATGTGCGGGGTCCTGTGTACTATGTGCGGGGTCCTGTGTACTATGTGCGGGGTCCTGTGTATAGTGCAGTTTGTGCTATGTGCGTTGTCCTGTGTACTATGTGCGGGGTCCTGTGTACTATGTGCAGGTGTACTGTGTACTATGTGCGGTGTCCTGTGTACTATGTGCAGGGTCCTGTGTACTATGTGCAGGGGGTGTACTATGTGCAGTGTCCTGTGTACTATGTGCGGTGTCCTGTGTACTATGTGCGGTGTCCTGTGTACTATGTGCGGGGTCCTGTGTACTATGTGCAGGGGGTGTACTATGTGCGGTGTCCTGTGTACTATGTGCAGGGTCCTGTGTACTATGTGCAGGTGTACTGTGTACTATGTGCGGTGTCCTGTGTACTATGTGCAGGTGTACTGTGTACTATGTGCAGGGTCCTGTGTACTATGTGCAGGTGTACTGTGTACTATGTGCGGGGTCCTGTGTACTATGTGCAGGTGTACTGTGTACTATGTGCGGTGTCCTGTGTACTATGTGCAGGGTCCTGTGTACTATGTGCAGGGGGTGTACTATGTGCAGTGTCCTGTGTACTATGTGCGGTGTCCTGTGTACTATGTGCGGTGTCCTGTGTACTATGTGCGGGGTCCTGTGTACTATGTCCAGGGGGTGTACTATGTGCGGTGTCCTGTGTACTATGTGCGGTGTCCTGTGTACTATGTGCGGTGTCCTGTGTACTATGTGCGGGGTCCTGTGTACTATGTGCAGGGGGTGTACTATGTGCGGTGTCCTGTGTACTATGTGCAGGGTCCTGTGTACTATGTGCAGGGTCCTGTGTACTATGTGCAGTGTCCTGTGTACTATGTGCGGTGTCCTGTGTACTATATGCGGTGTCCTGTGTACTATGTGCGGTGTCCTGTGTACTATGTGCAGGGTCCTGTGTACTATGTGTAGTGTCCTGTGTACTATGTGCAGTGTCCTGTGTATAGTGCAGGGGGCACCAGATTCAGGATTTCTGTTGTCCGTTCTTCATGAATCCAGGGCCCCCTGCACTGCCCCGACAGAGTGCTTCAAAGCATTTCCCCTGCTGCAGCATCTCCAAAGGGCTTCCATTAGGCCCACACATAAACTGCTGATACTTGTAGTGCTCCCTTTGTATTTTGTACTCTGTGTGACTGTATATATATATCTATTGTATATATTGTTTTGTCTAGTTTTCTCTTAAAGCAGCTAAATATAAAATGCAACCTCTTTTATCCCGATCCACGAGCCCCACGTACGTGTCTCGGTTATACACGATGGGTTCTTCACCCTTTATAATCCTGTTACATACCGGGCTTATATTATAGGAGAACTGGTGGCAGCTTCTCAGGGTTGATAAGGTTGTGTTTCCCTGAGGCTGGTGAGAGGATCTTATAGCCATTCAGGGCTGTGATTTATTGTTGTGCGGGAAGTTGTGTGGACAACTATAAATCACTTCCTGCGCCTCTCAGAAGCCGTGCGTCCTGGGTGTCTATAAAGGATAATTAAGTGACCTTGTGTACCCCTCAGGGGTTTCCTTCACTGTTGCAATGTTTTGTTAGTGGGTGGTTTATCTTGAAGCTAATGCTTGGGAGATCGGTTATTACGCGATTCTTTAATATTATTTTTTATTACATGTATTTTTGGTTACTCATAAATAATGACCGGCCGCCCCATGTGACCACGTTCCTTTAGTCTTGCCTTTTTATTGTGTTCATTTGTGAATGAATGGGACTTTGGACCCCCCTCCGATATTTATTATAAAGCGCTTTGTATAACACCAGTGACTTACCTCTGGCCACGATGTAATCATTGGCCTTGGGCAGATGATACCCCTGGGAGCGCAGGTGATACTTGAACTCATTCTCGAAGGTCAGGACGACCATTTCCTTCTGAGAGACAGATGACAACATCTCCATCTCATTGGGGAATCCTTCAATGGTGACGCCTGGAGGAGGGAGGTGACGCATCAGTCCAATACTGTGACCCTGTGATGGGAGAGGTTTCTGGATTTTCCAGCATAGATAGGACTACACAAGGTGTGTAGCATCGCCCTCCATCTGGTCTCATACTTGCTCTTGCCTGGTCTCATACTTGCTCTTGCCTGGTCCCATACTTGCTCTTGCCTGGTCTCATGCTTGCTCTTGCCTGGTCTCATACTTGCTCTTGCCCGGTCTCATACTTGCTCTTGCCCGGTCTCATACTTGCTCTTGCCCGGTCCCATACTTGCTCTTGCCTGGTCCCATACTTGTTCTTGCCTGGTCTCATACTTGCTCTTGCCTGGTCCCATACTTGCTCTTGCCTGGTCTCATACTTGCTCTTGCCTGGTCTCATGCTTGCTCTTGCCTGGTCCCATACTTGCTCTTTCCTGGTCTCATACTTGCTCTTGCCTGGTCCCATACTTGATCTTGCCTGGTCCCATACTTGCTCTTGCCTGGTCCCATACTTGCTCTTGCCTGGTCTCATACTTGCTCTTTCCTGGTCTCATACTTGCTCTTGCCTGGTCTCATACTTGCTCTTGCCTGGTCTCATGCTTGCTCTTGCCTGGTCCCATACTTGCTCTTGCCTGGTCTCATGCTTGCTCTTGCCTGGTCTCATACTTGCTCTTGCCCGGTCTCATACTTGCTCTTGCCCGGTCTCATACTTGCTCTTGCCCGGTCCCATACTTGCTCTTGCCCGGTCCCATACTTGTTCTTGCCTGGTCTCATACTTGCTCTTGCCCGGTCCCATACTTGCTCTTGCCTGGTCCCATACTTGCTCTTGCCCGGTCCCATACTTGCTCTTGCCTGGTCTCATACTTGCTCTTGCCTGGTCTCATGCTTGCTCTTGCCTGGTCCCATACTTGCTCTTTCCTGGTCTCATACTTGCTCTTGCCTGGTCCCATACTTGCTCTTGCCTGGTCCCATACTTGCTCTTGCCTGGTCCCATACTTGCTCTTGCCTGGTCTCATACTTGCTCTTTCCTGGTCTCATACTTGCTCTTGCCTGGTCTCATACTTGCTCTTGCCTGGTCTCATACTTGCTCTTGCCTGGTCTCATACTTGCTCTTTCCTGGTCTCATACTTGCTCTTTCCTGGTCTCATACTTGCTCTTGCCTGGTCTCATACTTGCTCTTGCCTGGTCTCATACTTGCTCTTTCCTGGTCTCATACTTGCTCTTGCCCGGTCCCATACTTGCTCTTGCCCGGTCCCACACTTGCTCTTGCCCGGTTCCATACTTGCTCTTGCCTGGTCCCATGCTTGCTCTTGCCTGGTCTCATACTTGCTCTTGCCTGGTCTCATTCTTGCTCTTGCCTGGTCTCATACTTGCTCTTGCCTGGTCTCATACTTGCTCTTGCCTGGTCTCATACTTGCTCTTGCCCGGTCTCATACTTGCTCTTGCCTGGTCTCATACTTGCTCTTGCCTGGTCTCATACTTGCTCTTGCCTGGTCCCATACTTGCTCTTGCCCGGTCTCATACTTGCTCTTGCCTGGTCTCATACTTGCTCTTGCCCGGTCTCATACTTGCTCTTGCCTGGTCCCATACTTGCTCTTGCCCGGTCTCATACTTGCTCTTGCCTGGTCTCATACTCGCTCTTGCCTGGTCCCATACTCGCTCTTGCCCGGTCTCATACTTGCTCTTGCCTGGTCCCATACTTGCTCTTGCCCGGTCTCATACTTGCTCTTGCCTGGTCTCATGCTCTTGCCTGGTCTCATACTTGCTCTTGCCTGGTCCCATACTTGCTCTTGCCCGGTCCCATACTTGCTCTTGCCCGGTCTCATACTTGCTCTTGCCCGGTCTCATACTTGCTCTGGCCTGGTCTCATACTCGCTCTTGCCCGGTCTCATACTTGCTCTTGCCCGGTCTCATGCTTTCTCTTGCCTGGTCTCATACTTGCTCTTGCCTGGTCTCATACTTGCTCTTTCCTGGTCTCATACTTGCTCTTGCCTGGTCTCATACTTGCTCTTTCCTGGTCTCATACTTGCTCTTGCCTGGTCTCATGCTTGCTCTTGCCTGGTCTCATACTTGCTCTTGACTGGTCTCATACTTGCTCTTGCCTGGTCTCATACTTGCTCTTGCCTGGTCTCATACTTGCTCTTGGCTGGTCCCATACTTGCTCTTGCCTGGTCTCATACTTGCTCTTGCCTGGTCTCATACTTGCTCTTGCCTGGTCTCATACTCGCTCTTGCCCGGTCTCATACTTGCTCTTGCCTGGTCCCATACTTGCTCTTGCCCGGTCTCATACTTGCTCTTGCCTGGTCCCATACTTGCTCTTGCCTGGTCTCATACTTGCTCTTGCCTGGTCTCATACTCGCTCTTGCCCGTTCTCATACTCGCTCTTGCCCGGTCTCATACTCGCTCTTGCCTGGTCCCATACTTGCTCTTGCCCGGTCTCATACTTGCTCTTGCCTGGTCCCATACTTGCTCTTGCCTGGTCTCATACTTGCTCTTGCCTGGTCCCATACTTGCTCTTGCCTGGTCTCATACTCTCTCTTGCCCGGTCCCATACTTGCTCTTGCCTGCTCCCATGCTTGCTCTTGCCTGGTCCCATACTCTCTCTTGCCCGGTCCCATACTTGCTCTTGCCTGCTCCCATGCTTGCTCTTGCCTGGTCTCATGCTTGCTCTTGCCTGGTCTCATACTTGCTCTTGCCTGGTCTCATACTTGTTCTTGCCTGGTCTCATACTTGCTCTTGCCTGGTCTCATACTTGTTCTTGCCTGGTCCCATACTTGCTCTTGCCTAGTCTCATACTTGCTCTTTGCCTGTCTCAAACTTGCTCTTGCCCGGTCCCATACTTGCTCTTGCCCGGTCCCATACTTGCTCTTGCCTGGTCCCATACTTGCTCTTGCCTGGTCTCATACTTGCTCTTGCCTGGTCTCATACTTGCTCTTGCCTGCTCCCATACTTGCTCTTGCCTGCTCCCATACTTGCTCTTGCCTGGTCCCATACTTGCTCTTGCCTGGTCCCATACTTGCTCTTGCCTGGTCTCATACTTGCTCTTGCCTGGTCCCATACTCGCTCTTGCCCGGTCTCATACTCGCTCTTGCCTGGTCTCATACTTGCTCTTGCCTGGTCTCATACTCGCTCTTGCCTGGTCTCATACTTGCTCTTGCCTGGTCTCATACTCGCTCTTGCCTGGTCTCATACTTGCTCTTGCCTGGTCTCATGCTTGTTCTTGCCTGGCCTCATACTTGCTCTTGCCTGGTCTCATGCTTGTTCTTGCCTGGTCTCATACTTGCTCTTGCCCGGTCTCATACTTGCTCTTGCCCGGTCTCATACTTGCTCTTGCCTGGTCCCATACTCGCTCTTGCCTGCTCCCATACTTGCTCTTGCCTGGTCCCATACTTGATCTTGCCTGGTCCCATACTTGCTCTTGCCTTGTCTCATACTTGCTCTTTGCCTGTCTCAAACTTGCTCTTGCCTGGTCTCATACTTGCTTTTGCCTGGTCTCATACTTGCTCTTGCCCGGTCCCATACTTGCTCTAGCCCGGTCTCATACTTGCTCTTGCCTGGTCTCATACTTGCTCTTGCCTGGTCCCATACTTGCTCTTGCCTGGTCTCATGCTTGCTCTTGCCTGGTCCCATACTTGCTCTTGCCTGGTCTCATACTTGCTCTTGCCTGGTCCCATGCTTGCTCTTGCCTGGTCTCATACTTGCCCTTGCCTTGTCTCATGCTTGCTCTTGCCTGGTCTCATACTTGCTCTTGCCTGGTCTCATACCTGCTCTTGCCTGGTCTCATGCTTGCTCTTGCCCGGTCTCATACTTGCTCTTGCCTGGTCTCATGCTTGCTCTTGCCCGGTCTCATGCTTGCTCTTGCCCGGTCTCATACTTGCTCTTGCCTGGTCTCATGCTTGCTCTTGCCCGGTCTCATGCTTGCTCTTGCCCGGTCTCATACTTGCTCTTGCCTGGTCTCATACTTGCTCTTGCCCGGTCCCATACTTGCTCTTGCCTGGTCCCATACTTGCTCTTGCCTGGTCTCATACTTGCTCTTGCCTGGTCTCATACTTGCTCTTGCCTGGACTCATACTTGCTCTTGCCTGGTCCCATACTTGCTCTTGCCCGGTCTCATACTTGCTCTTGCCTGGTCTCATACTCGCTCTTGCCCGGTCCCATGCTTGCTCTTGCCTGGTCTCATGCTTGTTCTTGCCTGGTCTCATACTTGCTCTTGCCTGGTCCCATACTTGCTCTTGCCCGGTCTCATACTTGCTCTTGCCTGGTCTCATACTCGCTCTTGCCCGGTCTCATACTTGCTCTTGCCCGGTCTCATGCTTTCTCTTGCCTGGTCTCATGCTTGCTCTTGCCTGGTCTCATGCTTGCTCTTGCCTGGTCTCATACTTGCTCTTGCCTGGTCTCATACTTGCTCTTGCCTGGTCCCATACTTGCTCTTGCCCGGTCTCATACTTGCTCTTGCCTGGTCTCATACTCGCTCTTGCCCGGTCCCATACTTGCTCTTGCCTGGTCTCATGCTTGTTCTTGCCTGGTCTCATACTTGCTCTTGCCTGGTCCCATACTTGCTCTTGCCCGGTCTCATACTTGCTCTTGCCTGGTCCCATACTTGCTCTTGCCCGGTCTCATACTTGCTCTTGCCTGGTCTCATACTCGCTCTTGCCCGGTCTCATACTTGCTCTTGCCCGGTCTCATGCTTTCTCTTGCCTGGTCTCATGCTTGCTCTTGCCTGGTCTCATGCTTGCTCTTGCCTGGTCTCATACTTGCTCTTGCCTGGTCTCATACTTGCTCTTGCCTGGTCTCATACTTGCTCTTGGCTGGTCCCATACTTGCTCTTGCCTGGTCTCATACTTGCTCTTGCCTGGTCTCATACTTGCTCTTGCCTGGTCTCATACTCGCTCTTGACTGGTCCCATACTCGCTCTTGCCCGGTCTCATACTTGCTCTTGCCTGGTCCCATACTTGCTCTTGCCTGGTCCCATACTTGCTCTTGCCCGGTCCCATACTTGCTCTTGCCCGGTCTCATACTTGCTCTTGCCTGGTCTCATACTCGCTCTTGCCCGGTCTCATACTTGCTCTTGCCTGGTCTCATACTCGCTCTTGCCTGGTCCCATACTTGCTCTTGCCCGGTCTCATACTTGCTCTTGCCTGGTCCCATACTTGCTCTTGCCCGGTCTCATACTTGCTCTTGCCTGGTCTCATACTTGCTCTTGCCCGGTCCCATACTTGCTCTTGCCTGGTCCCATACTTGCTCTTGCCTGGTCTCATACTCTCTCTTGCCCGGTCCCATACTTGCTCTTGCCTGCTCCCATGCTTGCTCTTGCCTGGTCCCATACTCTCTCTTGCCCGGTCCCATACTTGCTCTTGCCTGCTCCCATGCTTGCTCTTGCCTGGTCTCATGCTTGCTCTTGCCTGGTCTCATACTTGCTCTTGCCTGGTCTCATACTTGTTCTTGCCTGGTCTCATACTTGCTCTTGCCTGGTCTCATACTTGTTCTTGCCTGGTCCCATACTTGCTCTTGCCTAGTCTCATACTTGCTCTTTGCCTGTCTCAAACTTGCTCTTGCCCGGTCCCATACTTGCTCTTGCCAGGTCCCATACTTGCTCTTGCCTGGTCTCATACTTGCTCTTGCCTGGTCTCATACTTGCTCTTGCCTGCTCCCATACTTGCTCTTGCCTGGTCCCATACTTGCTCTTGCCTGGTCCCATACTTGCTCTTGCCTGGTCCCATACTTGCTCTTGCCTGGTCTCATACTTGCTCTTGCCTGGTCCCATACTCGCTCTTGCCCGGTCTCATACTTGCTCTTGCCTGGTCTCATACTTGCTCTTGCCTGGTCTCATACTTGCTCTTGCCTGGTCCCATACTTGCTCTTGCCCGGTCCCATACTTGCTCTTGCCCGGTCCCATACTTGCTCTTGCCCGGTCCCATACTCGCTCTTGCCTGGTCCCATACTCGCTCTTGACTGGTCTTATACTCGCTCTTGCCTGGTCTCATACTCTCTCTTGCCCGGTCACATACTCGCTCTTGCCTGCTCCCATACTTGCTCTTGCCTGGTCTCATACTTGCTCTTGCCTGGTCTCATACTTGCTCTTGCCTGGTCTCATACTCGCTCTTGCCTGGTCTCATACTTGCTCTTGCCTGGTCTCATACTCGCTCTTGCCTGGTCTCATACTTGCTCTTGCCTGGTCTCATGCTTGCTCTTGCCTGGTCTCATACTCTCTCTTGCCCGGTCCCATACTTGCTCTTGCCTGGTCTCATACTTGCTCTTGCCTGGTCCCATACTTGCTCTTGCCTGGTCTCATACTCTCTCTTGCCCGGTCCCATACTTGCTCTTGCCTGGTCTCATACTTGCTCTTGCCTGGTCTCATACTTGCTCTTGCCTGGTCTCATACTTGCTCTTGCCTGGTCTCATGCTTGCTCTTGCCTGGTCCCATACTTGCTCTTGCCTGGTCTCATGCTTGCTCTTGCCTGGTCCCATACTTGCTCTTGCCTGGTCTCATACTTGCTCTTGCCTGGTCCCATGCTTGCTCTTGCCTGGTCTCATACTTGCCCTTGCCTTGTCTCATGCTTGCTCTTGCCTGGTCTCATACTTGCTCTTGCCTGGTCTCATACCTGCTCTTGCCTGGTCTCATACCTGCTCTTGCCTGGTCTCATACTTGCTCTTGCCTGGTCCCATGCTTGCTCTTGCCTGGTCCCATGCTTGCTCTTGCCTGGTCTCATACTTGCCCTTGCCTTGTCTCATGCTTGCTCTTGCCTGGTCTCATACTTGCTCTTGCCTGGTCTCATACCTGCTCTTGCCTGGTCTCATGCTTGCTCTTGCCTGGTCTCATACTTGCTCTTGCCTGGTCTCATGCTTGCTATTGCCTGGTCTCATACTTGCTCTTGCCCGGTCTCATACTTGCTCTTGCCTGGTCTCATACTTGCTCTTGCCTGGTCCCATACTTGCTCTTGCCTGGTCCCATACTTGCTCTTGCCTGGTCTCATACTTGCTCTTGCCTGGTCTCATACTTGCTCTTGCCCGGTCCCATACTTGCTCTTGCCCGGTCTCATACTTGCTCTTGCCTGGTCTCATACTTGCTCTTGCCTGGTCCCATACTTGCTCTTGCCTGGTCTCATGCTTGCTCTTGCCTGGTCCCATACTTGCTCTTGCCTGGTCTCATACTTGCTCTTGCCTGGTCCCATGCTTGCTCTTGCCTGGTCTCATACTTGCCCTTGCCTTGTCTCATGCTTGCTCTTGCCTGGTCTCATACTTGCTCTTGCCTGGTCTCATACCTGCTCTTGCCTGGTCTCATGCTTGCTCTTGCCTGGTCTCATACTTGCTCTTGCCTGGTCTCATGCTTGCTCTTGCCCGGTCTCATACTTGCTCTTGCCCGGTCTCATACTTGCTCTTGCCTGGTCTCATACTTGCTCTTGCCTGGTCCGATACTTGCTCTTGCCTGGTCCCATACTTGCTCTTGCCTGGTCCCATACTTGCTCTTGCCTGGTCTCATACTTGCTCTTGCCCGGTCCCATACTTGCTCTTGCCCGGTCTCATACTTGCTCTTGCCCGGTCTCATACTTGCTCTTGCCCGGTCCCATACTTGCTCTTGCCCGGTCTCATACTTGCTCTTGCCCGGTCCCATACTTGCTCTTGCCCGGTCCCATACTTGCTCTTGCCTGGTCTCATACTTGCTCTTGCCTGGTCCCATACTTGCTCTTGCCTGGTCCCATGCTTGCTCTTGCCTGGTCTCATGCTTGCTCTTGCCTGGTCTCATACTTGCTCTTGCCTGGTCTCATGCTTGCTCTTGCCTGGTCTCATACTTGCTCTTGCCTGGTCTCATGCTTGCTCTTGCCTGGTCTCATACTTGCTCTTGCCTGGTCTCATACTTGCTCTTGCCTGGTCCCATACTTGCTCTTGCCTGGTCCCATACTTGCTCTTGCCTGGTCTCATACTTGCTCTTGCCTGGTCTCATACTTGCTCTTGCCCGGTCCCATACTTGCTCTTGCCCGGTCTCATACTTGCTCTTGCCCGGTCTCATACTTGCTCTTGCCCGGTCCCATACTTGCTCTTGCCTGGTCCCATGCTTGCTCTTGCCTGGTCTCATGCTTGCTCTTGCCTGGTCCCATACTTGCTCTTGCCTGGTCTCATACTTGCTCTTGCCTGGTCCCATGCTTGCTCTTGCCTGGTCTCATACTTGCCCTTGCCTTGTCTCATGCTTGCTCTTGCCTGGTCTCATACTTGCTCTTGCCTGGTCTCATACCTGCTCTTGCCTGGTCTCATGCTTGCTCTTGCCTGGTCTCATACTTGCTCTTGCCTGGTCTCATGCTTGCTCTTGCCTGGTCTCATACTTGCTCTTGCCCGGTCTCATACTTGCTCTTGCCTGGTCTCATACTTGCTCTTGCCTGGTCCCATACCTGCTCTTGCCTGGTCCCATACTTGCTCTTGCCTGGTCTCATACTTGCTCTTGCCTGGTCTCATACTTGCTCTTGCCCGGTCCCATACTTGCTCTTGCCCGGTCTCATACTTGCTCTTGCCTGGTCTCATACCTGCTCTTGCCTGGTCCCATACTTGCTCTTGCCTGGTCCCATTCTTGCTCTTGCCTGGTCTCATGCTTGCTCTTGCCTGGTCTCATACTTGCTCTTGCCTGGTCTCATACTTGCTCTTGCCCGGTCTCATACTTTCTCTTGCCCGGTCTCATACTTGCTCTTGCCCGGTCCCATACTTGCTCTTTGCCGGTCTCATACTTGCTCTTGCCTGGTCTCATACTTGCTCTTGCCCGGTCTCATACTTGCTCTTGCCCGGTCTCATACTTGCTCTTGCCCGGTTCCATACTTGCTCTTGCCCGGTCTCATACTTGCTCTTGCCTGGTCTCATACTTGCTCTTGCCTGGTCTCATACTTGCTCTTGCCTGGTCTCATACCTGCTCTTGCCTGGTCTCATACTTGCTCTTGCCTGGTCTCATACTTGCTCTTGCCTGGTCCCATGCTTGCTCTTGCCTGGTCTCATACTTGCCCTTGCCTTGTCTCATGCTTGCTCTTGCCTGGTCTCATACTTGCTCTTGCCCGGTCTCATACTTGCTCTTGCCTGGTCTCATACTTGCTCTTGCCTGGTCTCATGCTTGCTCTTGCCTGGTCCCATACTTGCTCTTGCCTGGTCTCATGCTTGCTCTTGCCTGGTCCCATACTTGCTCTTGCCTGGTCTCATACTTGCTCTTGCCTGGTCCCATGCTTGCTCTTGCCTGGTCTCATACTTGCTCTTGCCTGGTCTCATGCTTGCTCTTGCCTGGTCCCATACTTGCTCTTGCCTGGTCTCATGCTTGCTCTTGCCTGGTCCCATACTTGCTCTTGCCTGGTCCCATACTTGCTCTTGCCTGGTCTCATACTTGCTCTTGCCCGGTCTCATACTTGCTCTTGCCTGGTCTCATACTTGCTCTTGCCTGGTCCCATACTTGCTCTTGCCCGGTCCCATACTGGCTCTTGCCTGGTCTCATACTTGCTCTTGCCTTGTCCCATGCTTGCTCTTGCCTGGTCTCATACCTGCTCTTGCCTGGTCTCATGCTTGCTCTTGCCTGGTCTCATACTTGCTCTTGCCTGGTCTCATGCTTGCTCTTGCCTGGTCTCATACTTGCTCTTGCCTGGTCTCATACTTGCTCTTGCCTGGTCTCATGCTTGCTCTTGCCTGGTCCCATACTTGCTCTTGCCTGGTCTCATGCTTGCTCTTGCCTGGTCCCATACTTGCTCTTGCCTGGTCTCATACTTGCTCTTGCCTGGTCCCATACTTGCTCTTGCCTGGTCTCATACTTGCTCTTGCCTGGTCTCATACTTGCTCTTGCCTGGTCTCATGCTTGCTCTTGCCCGGTCTCATACTTGCTCTTGCCCGGTCTCATACTTGCTCTTGCCCGGTCCCATACTTGCTCTTGCCTGGTCTCATACTTGCTCTTGCCTGGTCTCATACTTGCTCTTGCCTGGTCTCATACTTGCTCTTGCCTGGTCTCATACTTGCTCTTGCCCGGTCCCATACTTGCTCTTGCCCGGTCTCATACTTGCTCTTGCCTGGTCCCATACTTGCTCTTGCCTGGTCTCATACTTGCTCTTGCCTGGTCTCATACTTGCTCTTGCCTGGTCTCATACTTGCTCTTGCCCGGTCCCATACTTGTTCTTACTTATCCCCATACTTGTCCTTACTTATTTCCATACTTGTCCTTACCTGGTTCCATACTTGCTCTTACCTGTCCCCATACTTGCTCTTGCCTGGTCTCATACTTGCTCTTGCCTGGTCTCATACTTGCTCTTGCCTGGTCTCATACTTGCTCTTGCCCGGTCCCATACTTGTTCTTACTTATCCCCATACTTGTCCTTACTTATTTCCATACTTGTCCTTACCTGGTTCCATACTTGCTCTTACCTGTCCCCATACTTGCTCTTGCCTGGTCTCATACTTGTCCTTACCTGGTTCCATACTTGTCCTTACCAGGTCCCATACTTGTCCTTACTTATTCCCATAATTGTCCTTACCTGGTTCCATACTTGCTCTTACTTATCCCCATACTTGTCCTTGCCTGGTGACATACATGCTCATACTTGCTCTTAATATACCTGGGGCTATGCTGCTCTGGTTCACTTTCTCCATGACTTTGCTTGCAGCGGCTGATTCCAGACTGAAGCCGACCACCAGCCGTGTGAGGTTAAATTCATCCAAGCGTCCGAGTTCCATCACTGGCATCAGCTCCATCATCCTCCTCTCCCCCATGATGGCGCTGATGATTAATAAGAGCAGCACGAAGGCCAAGTGCTGGAGCCACTCCTGCCCCGGGAGAGAGGAGATCATCAGCTGCTGCAGGTCTATTTCATTCCTTCTAGAAAGTTCTACGCCCCGACCTACAGTCATCACAAATGTCCATCGGAGCAGTCACCCACCTGTGTGCATTACACTATATACTGATCTGCTTCCTAGGTGCCAGTCAGTATAGCATGCGGCCCGCAGTGTAGTATGTGATGTATGTCCTGTATGTTATGTCTGCTGTACACACACAGACTGCATTGTGCTGCAGATACTTGCCAGGACTGTGTGCCACTTCCTCCGCCATTTCAGCAACAGATTCTTCCAAAGAAGAGCAAATGTCTGCTGCCACAAGCCGGGGTCCCTCCGCGTCTCCCCGATCATCTGAAACACAACATCTCACATCATAAGACCTCCAAATCCTGCCGAGAAACAGCCTGTATATCCTGTGTGATAGGTAGTCACAGCCCCGCCTCCTGCCGGTATATCCTGTGTGATAGGTAGTCACAGCCCCGCCTCCTGCCGGTATATCCTGTGTGAGAGGTAGTCACTGCCCCGCCCCCTGCCTGTATATCCTGTGTGAGAGGTAGTCACGGCCCCGCCCCCTTCCTGTATATCCTGTGTGAGAGGTGGTCACAGCCCCGCCCCCTGCCTGTATATCCTGTGTGAGAGGTAGTCACAGCCCCGCCCCCTGCCTGTATATCCTGTGTGATAGGTAGTCACAGCCCCGCCTCCTGCCTGTATATCCTGTGTGAGAGGTAGTCACAACCCCGCCCCCTGCCTGTATATCCTGTGTGATAGGTAGTCACAGCCCCGCCTCCTGCCGGTATATCCTGTGTGATAGGTAGTCACAGCCCCGCCTCCTGCCGGTATATCCTGTGTGAGAGGTAGTCACTGCCCCGCCCCCTGCCTGTATATCCTGTGTGAGAGGTAGTCACAGCCCCGCCCCCTGCCTGTATATCCTGTGTGAGAGGTAGTCACAGCCCCGCCCCCTTCCTGTATATCCTGTGTGAGAGGTAGTCACAGCCCCGCCTCCTGCCGGTATATCCTGTGTGAGAGGTAGTCACAGCCCCGCCCCCTGCCTGTGTATCCTGTGTGAGAGGTAGTCACAGCCCCGCCCCCTTCCTGTATATCCTGTGTGAGAGGTAGTCACAGCCCGCCCCCTTCCTGTATACCCTGTGTTAGAGGTAGTCACAGCCCCGCCCCCTGCCTGTATACCCTGTGTGAGAGGTAGTCACAGCCCCGCCCCCTGCCTGTATATCCTGTGTGACAGGTAGTCACAGCCCCTCCCCCTGCCTGTATATCCTGTGTGAGAGGTAGTCACAACCCCGCCCCCTGCCTGTATATCCTGTGTGTGAGGTAGTCACAGCCCCACCCCCTGCCTGTATATCCTGTGTGAGAGGCAGTCACAACCCCGCCCCCTGCCTGTATATCCTGTGTGAGAGGTAGTCACAGCCCCGCCCCCTGCCTGTATATCCTGTGTGATAGGTAGTCACAGCCCCGCCCCCTGCCTGTATATCCTGTGTGACAGGTAGTCACAGCCCCTCCCCCTGCCTGTATATCCTGTGTGAGTGGTAGTCACAGCCCCGCCCCGCCCCCTGCCTGTATATACTGTGTGAGAGGTAGTCACAGCCCCGCCCCCTGCGGATGACATCACTGATCATATAATGAGCAGGTGATGTGGAGCTGGACCTAGTATATGGAAGGGTTGATCTTGTGGAGCAGGGTATGCTGGCAGCGCTGGTGAATGGCTGCCTGGCTGTGTCTGCACATGGTCCTGCAGATGGAGACTGAGCTATAACAGGGATGATCTCTTCTCTCATTCTACAATGTGAACATCTTGGGGCTCATTAACTAAGGGTCGCGCTGCACTTTTGTCAGATTGTGCAACATTTTCGGGGATTACACGACTCAGGTATTTAAGAAGTGTCTGCGCTGGGATTGTGCCGCATGCAACCCTTTTTGTTGCTTCCATGCGACATTATTGAGGGGGTGCTGCCGGACACTCTGCCTGATTCGGACTGAGCGCGGGATTTAACTTTTAAATTGTGCTGCAAGCCCTAGCCCTAAAATGCACCACTAAAAAAGAGGGTGAACTCTGTCGGACCTGAGCGGGGAGGCGACACTTATTGCCGGGCGCACCATCTTAGTAAATCGCTGCACAGTACATTATAGTCGGACAATGCACTTTCTGTGAACTCCGGTGAGCAGATGAGTAAATGTGCCCCCAAGGGTCAGTGGACCGCGATTCTGTCCGGTTTCCCGAATATTTCCAGCTTGCGCTGAATAGCCCCGGGTTTTTGCCAAACGCGATCGGATTGTGGCACATCGGCGACGGCTTGCATGCAACAGAAATCGGGGGGGCGATGCCGTCGGACAACCCAACGGATTCAGACAAACCGCGGAATTTAAAAAGAAAATTGTGTCGCAAGATCAGCACTCACATGCACCAGGAAGAAGAAGGTGAACTCTGGCGGACCTCGGCGCGGAAGCGATACCTGCAGGAAATTGGACGCACGACGCACGAACCCAAATCCTCGTCGGACAACAGACCGCGGGATCGCTCCATTCTACAACGCTGATTCGGGTTCTGCCAGGATTCACTAAGGTCGTGCACCCGATGTCCCCTAGGTGTCGCTGCTGCGCTGCAGTCCGCCGGAGTTCACGTCCTCTGTCTCTGTGTATGTGAGTGCTATTTTTGCGGCACAATTTTTTTTTAAATTCCGCGTTTTTTCCGTATCCGTTGGGTTTTCCAACGGCCATGCTCCGATTTTCTGTCGTGTGAAACCCGGCGCTAATGCGCCACAATCCGATCGCATGCGCCAAAATCCTGGGGCTTTACCCTTAGTAAATGTGCCCCATTGTGTTGCATCGGATGTGATTGGTGGCCTTACGTGGGTGAAGGGGATAATGCAAAAAGGGGTTAGTGAGATAAAAGGGGCGGCCCTTGTCTCTGATGTCATAAGTTTCAACAAAACTATTCATGAAAATTTCCTAAACAACAATAACAAGGGGGAGGGGGGAAGGGGTTACACAGAGGAGTCAGAATACTGGAGGCTGGAGGAATGCGGCCCCATCATTCAGGGTCAGATCAGGCTGAAAACAAGAGGCCCAACCTAGAAGCCGAGAATAAACAAGATGCCTGCAGCAAGGAGGATGACGTAGGAGGTGTCCCCGGGGAGAGTCCTCCTCCAGGACATCGAGTAATCGAATGCATGCTCCCAGGGCTTCACATATGGAGGAGGATGAAGTTAGAGGTGTCCCCGGGGAGAGTCCTCCTCCAGGACATCGAGTAATCGAATGCATGCTCCCAGGGCTTCACATATGGAGGAGGATGAAGTTAGAGGTGTCCCCGGGGAGAGTCCTCCTCCAGGACATCGAGTAATCGAATGCATGCTCCCAGGGCTTCACATATGGAGGAGGATGAAGTTAGAGGTGTCCCCGGGGAGAGTCCTCCTCCAGGACATCGAGTAATCGAATGCATGCTCCCAGGGCTTCACATATGGAGGAGGATGAAGTTAGAGGTGTCCCCGGGGAGAGTCCTCCTCCAGGACATCGAGTAATCGAATGCATGCTCCCAGGGCTTCACATATGGAGCAGAACGACGTAGGTGGTGTCCCCGCAGAGTCCACCTCAAGGACCTAGAGTAATTGATTCCATTTGTACAAGGCCTCACATATGGAGGATGACGTAGGAGGTGTCGCCGGGGAGAGTCCTCCTCCAGGACATCGAGGAATCGATCGTGCCCTCGAGACAGGTATTTAGCAGGCGATTGTGTCGCATGTGATCAGATTTTGTTGCAATCGCGCCAGCTTTCATGCGACACAAACCGGGGGTCGGGCCATCGGACGATCCGACGGATTTTTTCAAACTGCTTAAAAATTGTGTTGCAAGACAAGCACTTACATACACCTGGAGGAAGAAGGTGAACCCCTGCGGACCTGATCGGGGAAGTGACACATTCAGGAAATCGGGCGCACGATCTAAGTGAATCGCGGCAGAGTTCATTATCGTCGGACAATCCGCATCGGGGATCGCGCAGGGACCGGGCAAGTAAATGAGCCCCATTGACTCTTTTCCAAAGAATGTGAACAAAGGCACCCAAATTATAGCCTCATAACGTTCTAGAAAAATAAGTGGATGCTTAGAAAACCATGGGAACACAAAGCAGACATTTGGGAAATATCTGTTATGAATTGTGTGCTAGGACTATCTTCAAAAGCAGAGAATTTAGAGCTTTGAAAATGGAGGATCTTTCAAAATTTTTTGCCAAATTTCAGTTTTTTCATAACGTAAAAAAATATCATCCAAAATTTATAAATTATTTGAAACTGTCTCAAAGTCCCCTTGATAGGTATAAGTGTTCCAAAGCTGTAACCACTTATAGTGACACAGGGAAGATTGGAAAAATGGGGCCAAAGGGGGTTAAATCAGGGACATCACCCAAGTACCATCAGAAACCATATAGCCAGAGTGACCCGGTGAAAAGAGGGAACCACAGGCTCCGCCTTGTTGTCACCTATAACCACATCTTGAGGAGGGGAAATGCACCCAAATGACACCCTATTTTACAGAAGCAGGACAACTGGAAGTCTATATTTCCAGACCCCACTCTTCTGTGCTATAGACGAGTTCCCAATCTAAAAATGTAATGTGGGGCTCACTGTCCTCTCTAGCAATAACAGGAACATCTCCCTGTAACCAGTCAAGATATAAAACCTGCCCTGACATAATCACCACCGACAGGATAAAGATTCCTCACATCAATAAGGATTATACGACCCCAGGTGACTTCACCTGCACCTCACACATTGGGGGTCATTTACTAAGGGCCCGATTCGCGTTTTCCCGACGTGTTACCCGAATATTTCCGATTTGCGACGATTTCCCCTGTATTGCCCCGGGATTTTGGCGCACGCAATCGGATTGTGGCGCATCGGCGCTGGCATGCACGCGACGGAAATCGTGGGGCGTGGCCGAACGAAAACCCGACGGATTCGGAAAAACCACCGCATTTAAAACAAAAAATCTGTCGCGGAGCTTGCACTTACCTTCACTCAGCCCGGCTCGGTGAACTCCAGCGCTTTCCGATGCTTTTCAGCACAGCAGCGCCACCTGGTGGACGGCGGAGGAACTGCCTTAATGAATCCCGGCCGGACCCGAATCCACCGCAGAGAACGAGCCGCTGGATCGCGAATGGACCGGGTAAGTAAATCTGCCCCAATGTCCTACTGGAGGCCTCTATGTGGTGATGTCCTACTGGAGGCCTCTATGTGCTGATGTCCTACTGGAGGCCTCTATGTGGTGATGTCCTACTGGAGGCTTCTATGTGGTGATGTCCTACTGGAGGTCTCTATGTGGTAATGTCCTACTGGAGGCTTCTATGTGGTGATGTCCTACTGGAGGCTTCTATGTGGTGATGTCCTACTGGAGGCTTCTATGTGGTGATGTCCTACTGGAGGCTTCTATGTGATGATGTCCTACTGGAGGCCTCTATGTGGTGATGTCCTACTGGAGGCTTCTATGTGGTGATGTCCTACTGGAGGCTTCTATGTGGTGATGTCCTACTGGAGGCTTCTATGTGGTGATGTCCTACTGGAGGCCTCTATGTGGTGATGTCCTACTGGAGGCTTCTATGTGGTGATGTCCTACTGGAGGCTTCTATGTGGTGATGTCCTACTGGAGGCTTCTATGTGGTGATGTCCTACTGGAGGCTTCTATGTGATGATGTCCTACTGGAGGCCTCTATGTGGTGATGTCCTACTGGAGGCCTCTATGTGGTGATGTCCTACTGGAGGCTTCTATGTGGTGATGTCCTACTGGAGGCTTCTATGTGGTGATGTCCTACTGGAGGCTTCTATGTGGTGATGTCCTACTGGAGGCTTCTATGTGGTGATGTCCTACTGGAGGCTTCTATGTGGTGATGTCCTACTGGAGGCTTCTATGTGATGATGTCCTACTGGAGGCCTCTATGTGGTGATGTCCTACTGGAGGCTTCTATGTGGTGATGTCCTACTGGAGGCTTCTATGTGGTGATGTCCTACTGGAGGCTTCTATGTGATGATGTCCTACTGGAGGCTTCTATGTGATGATGTCCTACTGGAGGTAACTATGTGGTGATGTCCTACTGGAGGCTTCTATGTGGTGATGTCCTACTGGAGGCCTCTATGTGGTGATGTCCTACTGGAGGCTTCTATGTGGTGATGTCCTACTGGAGGCCTCTATGTGGTGATGTCCTACTGGAGGCCTCTATGTGGTGATGTCCTACTGGAGGCTTCTATGTGGTGATGTCCTACTGGAGGCTTCTATGTGATGATGTCCTACTGGAGGTCACTATGTGGTGATGTCCTACTGGAGGCTTCTATGTGGATATGTCCTACTGGAGGCTTCTATGTGGTGATGTCCTACTGGAGGCTTCTATGTGATGATGTCCTACTGGAGGCTTCTATGTGGTGATGTCCTACTGAAGGCTTCTATGTGGTGATGTCCTACTGGAGGCTTCTATGTGGTGATGTCCTACTGGAGGCTTCTATGTGGTGATGTCCTACCGGAGGCTTCTATGTGGTGATGTCCTACTGGAGGCCTCTATGTGGTGATGTCCTACTGGAGGCTTCTATGTGATGATGTCCTGCTGGAGGCTTCTATGTGATGATGTCCTACTGGAGGTCACTATGTGGTGATGTCCTACTGGAGGCTTCTATGTGGTGATGTCCTACTGGAGGCTTCTATGTGGTGATGTCCTACTGGAGGCTTCTATGTGGTGATGTCCTACTGGAGGCTTCTATGTGGTGATGTCCTACTGGAGGCTTCTATGTGATGATGTCCTACTGGAGGCTTCTATGTGGTGATGTCCTACTGGAGGCTTCTATGTGGTGATGTCCTACTGGAGGCTTCTATGTGGTGATGTCCTACTGGAGGCTTCTATGTGATGATGTCCTACTGGAGGCTTCTATGTGATGATGTCCTACTGGAGGTAACTATGTGGTGATGTCCTACTGGAGGTTTCTATGTGGTGATGTCCTACTGGAGGCCTCTATGTGGTGATGTCCTACTGGAGGCTTCTATGTGGTGATGTCCTACTGGAGGCCTCTATGTGGTGATGTCCTACTGGAGGCCTCTATGTGGTGATGTCCTACTGGAGGCCTCTATGTGGTGATGTCCTACTGGAGGCTTCTATGTGGTGATGTCCTACTGGAGGCTTCTATGTGGTGATGTCCTACTGGAGGCCTCTATGTGGTGATGTCCTACTGGAGGCTTCTATGTGGTGATGTCCTACTGGAGGCTTCTATGTGATGATGTCCTACTGGAGGTCACTATGTGGTGATGTCCTACTGGAGGCTTCTATGTGGTTATGTCCTACTGGAGGCTTCTATGTGGTGATGTCCTACTGGAGGCTTCTATGTGATGATGTCCTGCTGGAGGCTTCTATGTGATGATGTCCTACTGGAGGTCACTATGTGGTGATGTCCTACTGGAGGCTTCTATGTGGTGATGTCCTACTGGAGGCTTCTATGTGGTGATGTCCTACTGGAGGCTTCTATGTGGTGATGTCCTACTGGAGGCTTCTATGTGGTGATGTCCTACTGGAGGCTTCTATGTGCTGATGTCCTACTGGAGGCCTCTATGTGGTGATGTCCTACTGGAGGCTTCTATGTGGTGATGTCCTACTGGAGGCTTCTATGTGGTGATGTCCTACTGGAGGCTTCTATGTGGTGATGTCCTACTGGAGGCTTCTGTGTGATGATGTCCTACTGGAGGTCACTATGTGGTGATGTCCTACTGGAGGCCTCTATGTGGTGATGTCCTACTGGAGGTCACTATGTGGTGATGTCCTACTGGAGGCCTCTATGTGGTTATGTCCTACTGGAGGTCACTATGTGGTGATGTCCTACTGGAGGCTTCTGTGTGGTGATGTCCTACCGGAAGCCTCTTTGTGTGAAAAATGGAAGCAACTGAGAACAAACATGAACTCTTTATCACACCATTAAATAAAAGGGGATTTATGTTTCTGTACTGAAACACTTCTGCAGCCCTGACCTTACAGTCACGGATTTGAAAGTCCTTATATTTAAAGACCATTTAAAACCTCAGAGACAGAGAGAGAGGAGGTTCTGGGATTAGAAGTTTATGATAACATTTAACATTCTCAGAACAGGGATGAATACATGAAGTGGATTTATGTATTTTTATGACTCTTAAAGGGGTTTCCCCATGAACCAAAGTGAGGTTCTATCCAAAGGATAGGGCATAACTTGCTGATCGGTGATCAGTGAGGAGACCCCCGAAGGTCACGAGAACATGGGGTCCGATGGGGTTCCAGGTACCTCAGTTGGACCCCTCATTGCTCCCGGAAATTAATGGAGCAGACGGCCCAGAATGATCGTTCTGCTCCATAAATCTCAATGGAGCTGATGGAAATTGCCGAGTGCCAGGCTCGGTGATCTCTGCCAGCTCTATAGAGATTCAGATTTAGTCTGATGAAGAGACATGAGTAATCCTGAAAACTGGCAACTAACAAATCAGGACTCTAAACTTTCATCTTTTTAACCACTGGCTAACACAATACAAAAAATTCTCAGAAACCCTGGAAATAAGAGAATCCAAGTGTCCAATCTTTCTTTCCGACATCTCAGAGAGAGAAGGTTCTGGCATCTGTTCCAGTCTCTCTATAGACAACTCTGCTGATGATCTAGAACATAAGTTCTCGGTCCAGTTCCAGACTGCATCTCTGTATCACATGCCCGATACATGAGGTTCTACAGACTAGGTCCAGGATAGGTCCAAGTTCTATCCACTTTGAACAGGTTTCATTTTGAATCTAAGCCATAAGTTGATCAGGCAGAAAGCAGGAGCAGACATACTTCCTATAATGTCTGAAGTAAAGCAGAAGTGAATCCAAAAATAAATACAAAGTGTTGCAACAAAAACTTGTAGATTTTCTTGTAGAAAAACAAGTGAGATTTATTGTCAAATGTTTATGCCAATCTAAGACCATTCATGATAGTGTAATGTCCCGCAAGATGGGTCATCACTAAATTCAGCACCTTTATCCAATAATTAACTTTTTCTGTCCTCTACTTCCCAAAATGATTGTTTAAATTGGGATTACATCATGCCTGTAACTAAGGAGTTAATGTGCAACCTATTTATGTCATGTTGGAAGTTAATGTATCATTTCTGAGGTACACAAGGCTGTGATTGGTTAGAAGGCTCATAATATTCGGTCTATAAATTCAAGCTCTGTCTGGGGCTCTCTACAAGTTGCTGCTCAAGCAGCAGAACCAATCTGGCTCATATTTCCTGCCCTCTGACACCGAGGTCAAAACTAAAGTACTACTAGTTTACTTTACAACGGATTCATCACCACAGCCAACCAATCCACCACCTTGTGTGTTCCTGCAGGGAGGAACATTTACATCCTATTACCTGCTGATGTTCTGGACTGTGTCTGCCATTAAAGAGACTGCGAGTTCTTTCAAGATTCCTGCTGTCTAGTGTAATCTCTAGACTGCCACTAACATCACGGGCCAACCGTTCATCATCTGCAGGGTCAGGAATCCATTACGTCACATACAGGGAGTGCCTCGGGAGATCCCTTATCTACACTGCAGTCTCTCCTCTTCTTGCATTCCCCTCGCTGGCTCGATGGGAGTGGATGAGGACTGTTCTCCGGAACCAAGCCACTGTGACATAACACTCAGGTACCAGGGAGTCCAGCTGCCCCCACACTGCGGTCAGGCCCCAGTGGGCTAACGTTGCAATAGCACTTCATTCCTCTACTATGGACAACAATGAGAGTTAATGGAATGGAGGAGGTCCCACTGGTGGTTTAAGCCGTATAGAAATCCGAGTTTTATTCAACGAAAAGGAGGTGGAAACAGGGGATTTCAACCTCGAGAGAAGAAGTATTTTCTCACAAACACACACAAGCCAGTGGTCAGACAATCAGTGGTTTCAATGGTGCCCCCAAAACGTTGCTGTAGCTCTGAGGCCACTAATAACCAATGAAGGTCCTCGTGAGGCCATGGACACTTCTATCCCTACATAAATGCTGAAATCAGGAGCTGAAGCAGGGTAAGTAAACCTTCTTTTGTTACATCTTCCACCATCTCTGAGGCACAACAATGAGCATGACTACACCCCAAAATATGCCAACACTCCCTGTCCAAGAGATTACTGCTTCTGGTTCTCAAAAGATCTGTTTGGAGAGATTTGCAACAGGAAATGTAAGTCACTGACCTAAAGGTTCTAGCAGAGAAGAAACCCTAAAGAGGTCCTACAAGCACGTGGCTGTGATAATCGCCTAGACATGGACAGCGAAGGACATATAAGAATCCAGATGTGAAGGATGTCCTTTGGGAATATCGTCACAACATCTGCAGTAGAGGATGGAAATTATGGGAATATTTTACTGTGACCAGACATGAGCTGCAACACACAAATTTAAGAATTGTGGAGGGGAAACTATTTTGCCAAACAGTGTGAAGGCTACGACGATGGTCAAGTGATCATAATATCTGTGTAAAGGGTGCCCCTCTGTACACACCAGCACTGCGCTTGGGCTGCTTACCTCTCCCCGTTCCTGATGCCGGTCCACGGGCCATGCGCGCGCGTCCCTGTCTCCTAGGGCACGCGTGTGCCGGTTTCAGAAAGTTTAAAGGGCCAGCGCACCGTTAATAGGTGCTGGCCATTTCCCAGAATTCTATATAAACCTGCTTCTCCCTGCCGGATCTTCGTGCCTTTGTGTGCTAGAGAAAGCTGTGTTCTATGCCCTTTGATGATTTGTGATTTCCTATTGTGACCCTGGTTCCGATCCTGACGACGCTCCTCGGCTGCCTGCCTTGACCTATTGCTACTGATCCCGTGCTGCCATCCTGACCTCCTGCCTGTCCCCGACTACGATTCTGCTTAGCGTTTTTATACCTCGCCTTGTCTGTCACCGCAACAAAGTCGCACTCGTGGAACGACCTGCGGGCTCTGGTGAAAACCAGGTACCACTTACACTCCGGTCCCAGGTGTCGCCTTACGTCATCGTCTGCGGTGGTCCAGTGGGTCCACTACCCCAGAATCCTGACAATTTGTTTATCGATAAAAATATAATTTAGGGGTCAATGCAGTAGGTACAATCCAGTACAAGCTCCTTGTCCCATCACTGATCCGGCCGGTTATGGAGGAACCTGTTTTCGGATCCCTTAATGTTAGAGAAAAACTTCACCAGTAGGATCGGAGAACTAAAAAGAAATGTTGAGATCTGTGAAAAATCTATATTTATATTTTGTAACAAAGGTGCATGGTGCCTGCATAACCAAAATCAGGGGGTAGGATTTTATGTGGCAGCGAAGGGCTTTCCCTTAAACACACGGCACAACGTGAGCCGGGTAAATGGGCGGCTTAGCCGGAACGCGGTTATTGCAGAGCGAAGTGCCGGAAGTCGCACGTGATGAACATCAATATTTAATAACCAGCAATTATATATTTCACTTTGTGCCCAAAGAACATAAGATAAGTGGTTGGGTCTAATGTAAAAAGAGTAAAATATAATTAAGCAATCAAACAGAAGCAAAGCAACACATGCTATGTGCACTGAACCAGCAGGGGGCATCTCTAAGTAATCAGCTCCGTGTAATCCCCTTTTACACATTATGGGAATGCTTCACCCTTATATATATGATTGGGACACTTCACTCACTTACATAGACTGCAGGATGTCTTCACCCCCCTATATACATCACAGAATGGTCTCATTCCCCTATATACATCACATATGTCTGTGGTCTATGGTGATGTTAGATCCTTCCCTACTCTAGGTGTAGAGGATGCCCCCTGTCTATGGTGATGGTAGAACCTCCTCTCCTCTAGGTGTAGAGGATGCCCCCTGTCTATGGTGATGGTAGAACCTCCTCTCCTCTAGGTGTAGAGGAAGACCCTGTCTATGGTGATGGTAGAGCCTCCTCTCCTCTAGGTGTAGAGGATGTCCCCTGTCTATGGTGATGGTAGAACCTCCTCTCCTCTAGGTGTAAAGGATGCCCCCTGTCTATGGTGATGGTAGAACCTCCTCTCCTCTAGGTGTAGAGGAAGACCCTGTCTATGGTGATGGTAGAACCTCCTCTCCTCTAGGTGTAGAGGATGTCCCCTGTCTATGGTGATGGTAGAACCTCCTCTCCTCTAGGTGTAGAGGATGTCCCCTGTCTATGGTGATGATAGAACCTCCTCTCCTCTAGGTGTAGAGGATGCCCCCTGTCTATGGTGATGGTAGAACCTCCTCTCCTCTAGGTGTAGAGGATATCCCCTGTCTATGGTGATGATAGAACCTCCTCTCCTCTAGGTGTAGAGGATGCCCCCTGTCTATGGTGATGGTAGAACCTCCTCTCCTCTAGGTGTAGAGGATGCCCCCTGTCTATGGTGATGGTAGAACTGCCTTTCCTCTAGGTGTAGAGGGTGCCCCCTGTCTATGGTGATGGTAGAACCTTCTCTCTGATAGCTATAGAGGATGTCCCCCTGTCTATGGTCATGGTAGAGCCCCCTCTCCTCTAGGTGTAGAGGATGCCCCCTGTCTATGGTGATGGAAGAACCTCCTCTCCTCTAGGTGTAGAGGATGCCCCCTGTCTATGGTGATGGTAGAACCTCCTCTCCTCTAGGTGTAGAGGATGCCCCCTGTCTATGGTGATGGTAGAACCTCCTCTCCTCTAGGTGTAGAGGATGCCCCCTGTCTATGGTGATGGTAGAACCTCCTCTCCTCTAGGTGTAGAGGATGCCCCCTGTCTATGGTGATGATAGAATCTCCTCTCCTCTAGGTGTAGAGGATGCCTCCTGTCTATGGTGATGGTAGAACCTCCTCTCCTCTAGGTGTAGAGGATGCCCCGTCTATGGTGATGGTAGAACCTCCTCTCCTCTAGGTGTAGAGGATGCCCCCTGTCTATGGTGATGGTAGAACCTCCTCTCCTCTAGGTGTAGAGGATGCCCCCTGTCTATGGTGCTGGTAGAACCTCCTCTCCTCTAGGTGTAGAGGATGTCCCCTGTCTATGGTGATGGTAGAACCTCCTCTCCTCTAGGTGTAGAGGTTGCCCCCTGTCTATGGTGATGGTAGAACCTCCTCTTCTCTAGGTGTAGAGGATGCCCCTGTCTATGGTGATGGTAGAACCTCCTCTCCTCTAGGTGTAGAGGATGCCCCTGTCTATGGTGATGGTAGAACCTCCTCTCCTCTAGGTGTAGAGGATGCCCCCTGTCTATGGTGATGGTAGAACCTCCTCTCCTCTAGGTGTAGAGGATGTCCCCTGTCTATGGTGATGGTAGAACCGCCTCTCCTCTAGGTGTAGAGGATGTCCCCTCTCTATGGTGATGGCAGATCCTCCTCTCCTCTAGGTGTAGAGGATGACCCCTGTCTATGGTGATGGTAGAACCTCCTCTCCTCTAGGTGTAGAGGATGCCCCCTGTCTATGGTGATGGTAGAACCTCCTCTCCTCTAGGTGTAGAGGATGTCCCCTGTCTATGGTGATGGTAGAACCTCCTCTCCTCTAGGTGTAGAGGCTGCCCCCTGTCTATGGTGATAGTAGAACCTCCTCTCCTCTAGGTGTAGAGGATGTCCCCTGTCTATGGTGATGGTAGAACCTCCTCTCCTCTAGGTGTAGAGGATGTCCCCTGTCTATGGTGATGGTAGAACCTCCTCTCCTCTAGGTGTAGAGGATGTCCCCTGTCTATGGTGATGGTAGAACCTCCTCTCCTCTAGGTGTAGAGGATGTCCCCTGTCTATGGTGATGGTAGAACCTCCTCTCCTCTAGGTGTAGAGGATGTCCCCTGTCTATGGTGATGGTAGAACCTCCTCTCGTCTAGGTGTAGAGGATGCCCCCTGTCTATGGTGATGGCAGAACCTCCTTTCCTCTAGGTGTAGAGGATGCCCCCTGTCTATGGTGATGGTAGAACCTCCTCTCCTCTAGGTGTAGAGGATGTCCCCTGTCTATGGTGATGGTAGAACCTCCTCTCCTCTAGGTGTAGAGGATGCCCCCTGTCTATGGTGATGGTAGAACCTCCTCTCCTCTAGGTGCAGAGGATGTCCCCTGTCTATGGTGATGGTAGAACCCCCTCTCCTCTAGGTGTAGAGGCTGCCCCCTGTCTATGGTGATGATAGAACCTCCTCTCCTCTAGGTGTAGAGGATGCCTCCTGTCTATGGTGACGGTAGAACCTCCTCTCCTCTAGTTGTAGAGGATGCCCCCTGTCTATGGTGATGGTAGAGCCTCCTCTCCTCTAGGTGTAGAGGATGCCCCCTATCTATGGTGATGGTAGAACCTCCTCTCCTCTAGGTGTAGAGGATGCCCCCTGTCTATGGTGATGGTAGAACCGCCTCTCCTCTAGGTGTAGAGGATGCCCCCTGTCTATGGTGATGGTAGAACCTCCTCTCCTCTAGGTGTAGAGGACGCCTCCTGTCTATGGTGATGGTAGAACCTCCTCTCATCTAGGTGTAGAGGACGCCCCCTGTCTATGGTGATGGTAGAACCTCCTCTCATCTAGGTGTAGAGGATGTCCCCTGTCTATGGTGATGGTAGAACCTCCTCTCCTCTAGGTGTAGAGGATGCCCCCTGTCTATGGTGATGGCAGAACCTCCTCTCCTCTAGGTGTAGAGGATGCCCCTGTCTATGGTGATGGTAGAACCTCCTCTCCTCTAGGTGTAGAGGATGACCCCTGTCTATGGTGATGGTAGAACCTCCTCTCCTCTAGGTGTAGAGGATGTCCCCTGTCTATGGTGATGGTAGAACCGCCTCTCCTCTAGGTGTAGAGGATGTCCCCTCTCTATGGTGATGGTAGATCCTCCTCTCCTCTAGGTGTAGAGGATGACCCCTGTCTATGGTGATGGTAGAACCTCCTCTCCTCTAGGTGTAGAGGATGCCCCCTGTCTATGGTGATGGTAGAACCTCCTCTCCTCTAGGTGTAGAGGATGTCCCCTGTCTATGGTGATGGTAGAACCTCCTCTCCTCTAGGTGTAGAGGATGTCCCCTGTCTATGGTGATGGTAGAACCTCCTCTCCTCTAGGTGTAGAGGATGTCCCCTGTCTATGGTGATGGTAGAACCTCCTCTCCTCTAGGTGTAGAGGATGTCCCCTGTCTATGGTGATGGTAGAACCTCCTCTTCTCTAGGTGTAGAGGATGTCCCCTGTCTATGGTGATGGTAGAACCTCCTCTCGTCTAGGTGTAGAGGATGCCCCCTGTCTATGGTGATGGCAGAACCTCCTCTCCTCTAGGTGTAGAGGTTGCCCCCTGTCTATGGTGATGGTAGAACCTCCTCTTCTCTAGGTGTAGAGGATGCCCCTGTCTATGGTGATGGTAGAACCTCCTCTCCTCTAGGTGTAGAGGATGCCCCTGTCTATGGTGATGGTAGAACCTCCTCTCCTCTAGGTGTAGAGGATGCCCCTGTCTATGGTGATGGTAGAACCTCCTCTCCTCTAGGTGTAGAGGTTGCCCCCTGTCTATGGTGATGGTAGAACCTCCTCTTCTCTAGGTGTAGAGGTTGCCCCCTGTCTATGGTGATGGTAGAACCTCCTCTTCTCTAGGTGTAGAGGATGCCCCTGTCTATGGTGATGGTAGAACCTCCTCTCCTCTAGGTGTAGAGGATGCCCCTGTCTATGGTGATGGTAGAACCTCCTCTCCTCTAGGTGTAGAGGATGCCCCTGTCTATGGTGATGGTAGAACCTCCTCTTCTCTAGGTGTAGAGGATGCCCCTGTCTATGGTGATGGCAGAACCTCCTCTCCTCTAGGTGTAGAGGTTGCCCCCTGTCTATGGTGATGGTAGAACCTCCTCTTCTCTAGGTGTAGAGGATGCCCCTGGCTATGGTGATGGTAGAACCTCCTCTCCTCTAGGTGTAGAGGATGCCCCTGTCTATGGTGATGGTAGAACCTCCTCTCCTCTAGGTGTAGAGGATGCCCCCTGTCTATGGTGATGGTAGAACCTCCTCTCCTCTAGGTGTAGAGGATGTCCCCTGTCTATGGTGATGGTAGAACCGCCTCTCCTCTAGGTGTAGAGGATGTCCCCTCTCTATGGTGATGGTAGATCCTCCTCTCCTCTAGGTGTAGAGGATGACCCCTGTCTATGGTGATGGTAGAACCTCCTCTCCTCTAGGTGTAGAGGATGCCCCCTGTCTATGGTGATGGTAGAACCTCCTCTCCTCTAGGTGTAGAGGATGTCCCCTGTCTATGGTGATAGTAGAACCTCCTCTCCTCTAGGTGTAGAGGATGTCCCCTGTCTATGGTGATGGTAGAACCTCCTCTCCTCTAGGTGTAGAGGATGTCCCCTGTCTATGGTGATGGTAGAACCTCCTCTCCTCTAGGTGTAGAGGATGTCCACTGTCTATGGTGATGGTAGAACCTCCTCTCCTCTAGGTGTAGAGGATGTCCCCTGTCTATGGTGATGGTAGAACCTCCTCTCCTCTAGGTGTAGAGGATGTCCCCTGTCTATGGTGATGGTAGAACCTCCTCTCGTCTAGGTGTAGAGGATGCCCCCTGTCTATGGTGATGGCAGAACCTCCTTTCCTCTAGGTGTAGAGGATGCCCCCTGTCTATGGTGATGGTAGAACCTCCTCTCCTCTAGGTGTAGAGGATGTCCCCTGTCTATGGTGATGGTAGAACCTCCTCTCCTCTAGGTGTAGAGGATGCCCCCTGTCTATGGTGATGGTAGAACCTCCTCTCCTCTAGGTGCAGAGGATGTCCCCTGTCTATGGTGATGGTAGAACCCCCTCTCCTCTAGGTGTAGAGGCTGCCCCCTGTCTATGGTGATGATAGAACCTCCTCTCCTCTAGGTGTAGAGGATGCCTCCTGTCTATGGTGACGGTAGAACCTCCTCTCCTCTAGTTGTAGAGGATGCCCCCTGTCTATGGTGATGGTAGAGCCTCCTCTCCTCTAGGTGTAGAGGATGCCCCCTGTCTATGGTGATGGTAGAACCTCCTCTCCTCTAGGTGTAGAGGATGCCCCCTGTCTATGGTGATGGTAGAACCGCCTCTCCTCTAGGTGTAGAGGATGCCCCCTGTCTATGGTGATGGTAGAACCTCCTCTCCTCTAGGTGTAGAGGACGCCTCCTGTCTATGGTGATGGTAGAACCTCCTCTCATCTAGGTGTAGAGGACGCCCCCTGTCTATGGTGATGGTAGAACCTCCTCTCATCTAGGTGTAGAGGATGTCCCCTGTCTATGGTGATGGTAGAACCTCCTCTCCTCTAGGTGTAGAGGATGCCCCCTGTCTATGGTGATGGCAGAACCTCCTCTCCTCTAGGTGTAGAGGATGCCCCTGTCTATGGTGATGGTAGAACCTCCTCTCCTCTAGGTGTAGAGGATGCCCCCTGTCTATGGTGATGGTAGAACCTCCTCTCCTCTAGGTGTAGAGGATGCCCCCTGTCTATGGTGATGGTAGAACCTCCTCTCCTCTAGGTGTAGAGGATGTCCCCTGTCTATGGTGATGGTAGAACCTCCTCTCCTCTAGGTGTAGAGGATGCCCCCTGTCTATGGTGATGGTAGAACCTCCTCTCCTCTAGGTGCAGAGGATGTCCCCTGTCTATGGTGATGGTAGAACCCCCTCTCCTCTAGGTGTAGAGGCTGCCCCCTGTCTATGGTGATGATAGAACCTCCTCTCCTCTAGGTGTAGAGGATGCCTCCTGTCTATGGTGACGGTAGAACCTCCTCTCCTCTAGTTGTAGAGGATGCCCCCTGTCTATGGTGATGGTAGAGCCTCCTCTCCTCTAGGTGTAGAGGATGCCCCCTGTCTATGGTGATGGTAGAACCTCCTCTCCTCTAGGTGTAGAGGATGCCCCCTGTCTATGGTGATGGTAGAACCGCCTCTCCTCTAGGTGTAGAGGATGCCCCCTGTCTATGGTGATGGTAGAACCTCCTCTCCTCTAGGTGTAGAGGACGCCTCCTGTCTATGGTGATGGTAGAACCTCCTCTCATCTAGGTGTAGAGGACGCCCCCTGTCTATGGTGATGGTAGAACCTCCTCTCATCTAGGTGTAGAGGATGTCCCCTGTCTATGGTGATGGTAGAACCTCCTCTCCTCTAGGTGTAGAGGATGCCCCCTGTCTATGGTGATGGCAGAACCTCCTCTCCTCTAGGTGTAGAGGATGCCCCTGTCTATGGTGATGGTAGAACCTCCTCTCCTCTAGGTGTAGAGGATGCCCCCTGTCTATGGTGATGGTAGAACCTCCTCTCCTCTAGGTGTAGAGGATGTCCCCTGTCTATGGTGATGGTAGAACCGCCTCTCCTCTAGGTGTAGAGGATGTCCCCTCTCTATGGTGATGGTAGATCCTCCTCTCCTCTAGGTGTAGAGGATGACCCCTGTCTATGGTGATGGTAGAACCTCCTCTCCTCTAGGTGTAGAGGATGCCCCCTGTCTATGGTGATGGTAGAACCTCCTCTCCTCTAGGTGTAGAGGATGTCCCCTGTCTATGGTGATGGTAGAACCTCCTCTCCTCTAGGTGTAGAGGATGTCCCCTGTCTATGGTGATGGTAGAACCTCCTCTCCTCTAGGTGTAGAGGATGTCCCCTGTCTATGGTGATGGTAGAACCTCCTCTCCTCTAGGTGTAGAGGATGTCCCCTGTCTATGGTGATGGTAGAACCTCCTCTCCTCTAGGTGTAGAGGATGCCCCCTGTCTATGGTGATGGTAGAACCTCCTCTCCTCTAGGTGTAGAGGATGTCCCCTGTCTATGGTGATGGTAGAACCCCCTCTCCTCTAGGTGTAGAGGCTGCCCCCTGTCTATGGTGATGATAGAACCTCCTCTCCTCTAGGTGTAGAGAATGCCTCCTGTCAATGGTGACGGTAGAACCTCCTCTCCTCTAGTTGTAGAGGATGCCCCCTGTCTATGGTGATGGTAGAACCTCCTCTCCTCTAGGTGTAGAGGATGCCCCCTATCTATGGTGATGGTAGAACCTCCTCTCCTCTAGGTGTAGAGGATGCCCCCTGTCTATGGTGATGGTAGAACCGCCTCTCCTCTAGGTGTAGAGGATGCCCCCTGTCTATGGTGATGGTAGAACCTCCTCTCCTCTAGGTGTAGAGGACGCCTCCTGTCTATGGTGATGGTAGAACCTCCTCTCATCTAGGTGTAGAGGACGCCCCCTGTCTATGGTGATGGTAGAACATCCTCTCCTCTAGGTGTAGAGGACGCCCCCTGTCTATGGTGATGGTAGAACCTCCTCTCCTCTAGGTGTAGAGGCTGCCCCCTGTCTATGGTGATGGTAGATCCTCCTCTCCTCTAGGTGTAGAGGATGCCCCCTGTCTATGGTGATGGCAGAACCTCCTCTCCCCTAGGTTTAGAGGATGTCCCCTGTCTATGGTGATGGTAGAACCACCTCTCCTCTAGGTGTAGAGGCTGCCCCCTGTCTATGGTGATGGTAGAACCTCCTCTCCTCTAGGTGTAGAGGCTGCCCCCTGTCTATGGTGATGGTAGAACCTCCTCTCCTCTAGGTGTAGAGGATGCCCCCTGTCTATGGTGATGGTAGAACCTCCTCTCCTCTAGGTGTAGAGGATGTCCCCTCTCTATGGTGATGGTAGATCCTCCTCTCCTCTAGGTGTAGAGGATGACCCCTGTCTATGGTGATGGTAGAACCTCCTCTCCTCTAGGTGTAGAGGATGCCCCCTGTCTATGGTGATGGTAGAACCTCCTCTCCTCTAGGTGTAGAGGATGTTCCCTGTCTATGGTGATGGTAGAACCTCCTCTCCTCTAGGTGTAGAGGATGTCCCCTGTCTATGGTGATGATAGAACCTCCTCTCCTCTAGGTGTAGAGGATGCCCCCTGTCTATGGTGATGGTAGAACCTCCTCTCCTCTAGGTGTAGAGGATGCCTCCTGTCTATGGTGATGGTAGAACCTCCCCTCCTCTAGGTGTAGAGGATGTCCCCTGTCTATGGTGATGGTAGAACCTCCTCTCCTCTAGGTGTAGAGGATGTCCCCTCTCTATGGTAATGGTAGAGGCTCCTCTCCTCTAGGTGTAGAGGATGCCCCCTGTCTATGGTGATGGTAGAACCTCCATTCCTCTAGGTGTAGAGGATGCCCCCTGTCTATGGTGATGGTAGAACCTCCTCTCCTCTAGGTGTAGAGGATGCCCCCTGTCTATGGTGATGGTAGAACCTCCTCTCCTCTAGGTGTAGAGGATGCCCCCTGTCTATGGTGATGGTAGAACCTCCTCACCTCTAGGCATAGAGGAGGCCCCCTGTCTATGGTGATGGTAGAACCTCCTCTCCTCTAGGCGTAGAGGAGGCCCCCTGTCTATGGTGATGGTAGAACCTCCTCTCCTCTAGGTGTAGAGGATGCCCCCTGTCTATGGTGATGGTAGAACCACCTCTTCTCTAGATGTAGAGGATGCCCCGTCTATGGTGATGGTAGAACCTCCTCTCCTCTAGGTGTGGAGGATGCCCCCTGTCTATGGTGATGGTAGAACCTCCTCTCCTCTAGGTGTAGAGGATGGCCCCTGTGTTAGGTAAAGGTAGAACCCCCTCTCCTCTAGGTGTAGAGGATGCCCCGTCTATGGTGATGGTAGAACCTCCTCTCCTCTAGGTGTAGAGGATGCCCCCGGTCTATGGTGATGATAGAACCTCCTCTCCTCTAGGTGTAGAGGATGTCCCCTGTCTATGGTGTTGGTAGAACCACCTCTCCTCTAGGTGTGGAGGATCCCCCATGTCTTTGGTAATGGTAGAACCCCCTCTACTTTAGGTGTAGAGGATTCCCCCTGTCTATGGTGATGGTAGAACCACCTCTCCTCTAGGTGTAGAGGATGCTCCCTGTCTATGGTGATGGTAGAACCTCCTCTCCTCTAGGTGTAGAGGATGCCCCCTGTCTATAGTGATGGTAGAACTACCTCTCTTCTAGGTGTAGAGGATGCCCCCTGTCTATGGTGATGGTAGAACCACCTCTCCTCTAGGTGTAGAGGATGCCCCCTGTCTATGGTGATGGTAGAACCTCCTCTCTTGTAGGTGTAGAGGATGCCCCCTGTCTATGGTGATGGTAGAACCTCCTCTCCTCTAGGTGTGGAGGATGCCCCCTGTCTTCGGTAAAGGTAGAACCCACTCTCCTCTAGGTGTAGAGGATGCCCCCTGTCTGTGGTGATGATAGAACCTCCTCTCCTCTAGGTGTAGAGAATGCCCCCTGTATATGGTGATGGTAGAGCCTCCTCTCCTCTAGTTGTAGAGGATGCCCCCTGTCTATGGTGATGGTAGAACCTCCTCTCCTCTAGGTGTAGAGGATGCCCCCTGTCTATGGTGATGATAGAACCTCCTCTCCTCTAGGTGTAGAGGATGCCCCCTGTCTATGGTGATGGTAGAACCTCCTCTCCTCTAGGTGTAGAGGATGCCCCCTGTCTATGGTGATGGTAGAACCTCCTCTCCTCTAGGTGTAGAGGATGCCCCCTGTCTATGGTGATGGTAGAACCTCCTCTCCTCTAGGTGTAGAGGATGCCCCCTGTCTATGGTGATGGTAGAACCTCCTCTCCTCTAGGTGTAGAGGAGGCCCTCTGTCTATGGTGATGGTAGAACCTCCTCTCCTCCAGTTCTACTATGTCCTTTTTATACACTGGTGCCCAAAATTGTCTACAATATTCACTGTGTGGTCTGACCAGTGATTTGTATAAGGGCAAAACTATGGGGCTCTTTTACGAACGGTTGAACGCCGCACTTTCGTCAGGTTTCCTGAATGTTTCCGTTTTGTGCCGAATCGCCCTGGGATTTTGTGGCGCATCGGCTTTCACCCGACAGAAATCGGGGGCGTGGCCGTTGGACAACCCGACGGATTCGGAAAAACCACGGAATCTTGTGTCGCAAGATCAGCACTCACATGCACCAGGAAAAAGATGGTGAACTCCGGTGGACCTCAGCGCAGCAGCGACAGCTAGTGGATATCGGGCGCACGACCTTAGTGAATCCCAGCCGCACCCGAATCCTTGTCGGATAACGCACCACAGGATCGCCACTGGACCAGGTAAGTAAATGTGACCCTATGGGGGATATCTATCATACGCTGGCGCTCGTGCGCCAGCGTATGATCGCCCCGCCGCTGCAAATTCGCAGCCCGATACATCAAGAGGCTTCTGCCTCTTGATGTATCGGGCTGCCAGCAGCACAGGGTTTAACCTACGCCAAGCAGGGCCTGGCGTAGAAATAAACGCAGCCGGCGACTTTTCACCAGTTTTACCAAGTAATTTCCTGTACAGCTCCTCCCTTCCCCACTGATGTCAGCTCACCAGGCTGTGAGCTCTGTTAAGGAGCAGGAGGGGGAGCTGTACTGGAGCACAAGGGTTGGGGCCGAGAGCTGAGAAGTCTGCAGCACAGACAAGTCATGTGGAGTTTTCAGAAATGCATCCAAACCAAAGCTCAACCAAGGTAAGTTATAACACATAATTATATTGTAATGTAAATGCTTAGAAAAGGCCGATGTACACTGCAGGTGTGATGGCTTCTACAAACTGTCTTTAGTGAGAATGAGGTCCCTGCTGACAGGTTCCCTTAAACGGCACCTACCACCACGATTCTACCTATAAAGGTAGAACGGGTGGTAGGTGGATGAATTGGACGTAAGGATAGCCCTTTTTGGGCGGGTACTCGGACGTAGCTGCGCGCCGAAGATTACCTGGTAGGCGGAGGAACGAGGCTACTGGGGCGTGGAGTAGCCGCGACTAGTAGCCTCATGTCCGGCTACTCCACGCCCCAGTAGCCGCTTAAAAAAATTAGCATATAAAGTCATTAACCCCTTCCCGACATTTGACGTAATAGTACTGCATCGCGGGAGGTGCGTTCCCGCAAAATGCAGTACTATTACGTCAAGCTTCTGGCCCCGGCTCCTGAACGGAGCCGGGGCCAGAAGCTGCGGGTGTCGGCTATATGTTATAGCTGACACCCGCCTCTAACACCCGCGATCGGAGATTTCTCCGATCGCGGGTGTTAACCCCTAACACGCCGCGGTCGCGCTGACCGCGGCGTGTCAGAGGCATTTAAAGTTGTTTAAATGCGAATCGGACCCCCCCGCGGCGCTTACCGGGGGGGTCCGCTCCTCCGATCGCAGCCCCGGGACTGCCGGTGCCCGGGGCTGTGCGATCCTCCTCTCAGTGCCGGGTCCGTGCCTCCTGGCAGGACCCGGCTGTAAGACACTGGGCATGCGCAGCATGCTCAGTGTTTCACATAATACAGTGTAATACATCTGTATTGCACTGTGTAACCTGTAAAAAAGCTTGAACAAGTGATCAGAAGATCACTTGTTCAAGCTTAGATGTCATTAACTGTAAAAAAAGGAAAAATAGATAAATAAAGGTTTTTTACAGTAAAAATAAATAATAAAAGAAAGTGAAAGTCCCCCCAAACACCACATTTCCCTTTACACAAGTAATAAAGTATAAAAAACACTAAATCACGAAAAAAAACCCACTTATTTGGTATCGCCGCGTCCGTAACAATCTGTACAATAAATCCTAATCATAATTGGACCCGCTCGGTGAACGTGGTAAAAAAAAAAAACCAAAAACTTGCCAAAAATTAAAACTTTTTATCAAATTGCTTTACAAAAAATGTTCTAAAAAGTGATCCGAAAAAGTTACAAGCACCAAAATGATACCGATAAAAAGAGCAACTTGTCACGCAAAAAATAAGCTTACAACCAGCTCCGTAAACCAAAAAATACTATAATTATGCCACTATAAAAATGGCAATACTAAAACAAATGCAATTTTTTTCTATTCTAGTTTTCCTTCAATAAAATTGGACAAATATAAATAAAACTATATAAATGAGGTATCACCGTAATCGTAGTGATCCGTAGAATAAAGATAATATATTATTGTTATGCTACAGTGAACAACCCCCCAAAAAAATGCTAAAAATCCAAAACAAGAATTGATGATTTTATTTTCCTCCACACGTAAAAAGTTAATAAAATTTCTTCAATAAGCTAAAAACCCACTAAAATTAAGGTTTTTTTTTACAGTGCATCTCGTCTCGCAAAAAATAAGCCCTTATTTGTCTAAATTGCTTAAAAAAAATAAATAAAGATTGTATAGCCTATTCCCAACGAGCGTTGTTATAGAACGGTGCGGCGGGTAATGACTTTCCAACACCGGTCAGGGTAAGACGGCGGCTGTTCACTGATCGGGGTAAGACGGCGGCTGTTCCTGACAGCCATCCATCCTGCCCCATGGACCAGAAGGGTTACGTCCCCCCCACACACCCCCAGTTTATTATCGCTGCTACTGGCTCATCAATTCAGACGAGCCGATAGCAGCGAATTTACTTATGACGTCAGTAATACCGGTCACTATGTCTGTAGACACGGTGATCGGGGTAGAGTGGCGGCTGTTCCTGACAGCCACCAATTTTGCCTTGCGGTCCAGAGGGGTTTTGTTTCCCCCCTCTGTCCATGTTTGCCGCTATTTGCTGGTCGATATGGTCCAGCCAAAAGCAGCAATATTCGTCACAATGGGCATCGCTAGGGTGAATAAGAGCAACACTTGGCAATAATTTCCCTACGGAAAACGAAGATTTGGTACAAAAGCGCTGGCTGTGCACATTGTACAGATGATGCTGTACAACTCCTACGAGCTGTTCCAATGTGCAGGTCCTGCCGTATCATTTCTCTGTTTTCAAGAGGAAGATATTAGGAAACTAATATTGGGACAAGAAGGACGGGGCCCCAGTACCTCTGGTTTAGATGTTCCTGTGTTTTGCCAGGACAGCATTTTCCCGGTGAATTCTGCTGCTTCTAATGGTAGGACTCAATAAAGAGTCTGTTCCAAAAGAGGAGTTAGGATGGACACTACATACTACTAAGAGACCTGCGACAACTCCAGAGTGACAAAAGTTTAGTTGGTCCCTTGGTATATTCTACCTCCTTATACACTAGACATTCACAATTCACGCCCAACCTATTGTGAATTAATTTCGGTAAAATGAATAATTGTAACAAGTGTTAGGTCACGTTGCTCCCTATACCCCTCGATTATTTCATAAGGGGCGCCACATAATGGGCACTGAACTTTCCAGAAATAATTGAAATTTCCATCTTGGACTGCATTGCACATCATATTTGGAAACCACCTATATGTTCAAAATGCTCATTTCACCACGTGTATTACACTACACCACATATTACACCTTGCTATATTCCCCAAGGGGTGTACATTAAACAATTAGGGTCACTTTTCGGGTTTTCCTCTGTTTTGGTACCACTACGGCTCTCCAAATGTATCCTGACACATGTGAAGGATTTCTTACAAATTTGGCCTCTAAAAGACAAACATCCCTCTTTTCCTCTACTGTGCGCCCATAAAGCATTTTATATGCACATGTGGGGTACTTCTACACTCGGGAGAAATAGTTTTACACCTTTTTTGGGGTTATTTAATATATTATCCCTTGTGGCTTACATAAATTAGGGGTAAAGTGACATTTATAGGAAAATTTTCACCTTGAAATACACATATTACACCTTGCTAAATTCTCTAAGGGGTGTGCTTTCCAAAATGGTGATACTTGTTGGGGTTCCCCTCTGTTTTGGTACCACTACGGCTCTCTAAATGCATCCTGACATATGTAAAGGATGTCTGTCAAATTTGGCTTCTAAAAGGCCAACGCCCCTCTTTCCCTTCTGAGCTTCACTGCGTACCCATACAACATTTTATCTGCATGTGTGGGGCAATTTTATACTCGGGAGAAATGCTAGTACACATTTTTTGGGGTTGTTTCATCTTTAATGCCTTATGGGATACAAAAATTAGCCGTAAAAGTGACTTTTTTGGGAAAATGTTCACCTTTTTCCTTTTAGGGACCTAATTGAAGCAAACACCTGTAGGGGTAAATACACATATTACACCTTTCTGAATTCTCCAAAGGGTGAACTTTCCAAAATGGTGACACTTGTTGGGGTTCCCCTCTGTTTTGGTACCACTAGGGCTCTCCAAATGCATCCTGACACATGTAAAGGATGATTGTTAAATCTGGCTTCTAAAAGGCCAAAGCCCCACTTTCCCTTCTGAGCCCTACTGTGCACCCATACAACACTTTATATGCAAAAGTGGTGCAGTTCTGTGCTTAGGAGAAATAGTTTTACACATTTATGGGGTTGTTTCATCTTTTATCCCTTGTGACTTACAAAAATTTGGGGTAAAAGTGACTTTTTTGAGAAAATTTTCACCTTTTTTCCCTTTTGGGGCCTAATTGAATCAAACACCTGTTGGGGAAAATACACAAATTACACGTTGCTAAACTCTCCAAGGGGTGTACTTTCCAAAATGGTGTCTCATGTTGGGGTTTTCCTCTGTTTTGGTACCACTATGGCTCTCCAAATGCATCCTGACACATGTAAACTTTTTCAGCCATATTTACCCTGCAAAAACGAAACAACGCTCTTTCCATTCCAAGTGCCCCCCTGAGCCCGTACAGCAGGGTACAGTGACAAAATGGGTATTGGCATACTCAAGAGGAATTGCCCTCAACATTGTAAAATGCATTTTCCTTTTTAACCCATTGTGAAGGTGCAAATTTTAGTGTTCAATGAATCTATAGTAAGATAAAATTACATTTCTCTAATTTCACTTTCATTTATCTTTCACGCTCATGAAACGCTCAAAAGGTTAACAAAATTCCCAAAGGTTGTTTTGAATATTTTGAGGGGTGTAGTTTCTAAAATGGTGTCATTTGTGGGGGGTTTCTGTCATGTGGGCCTTATAAAGTCACTTCTAACTAAATTGACCCTCCAAAAGTAGGTTTTGATGATTTTCGTGAAAATCTGAAAAATTGCACCTAAAGTTATAAGCCTCCTAACATCCAAAATAAAGGAAAAGATGTTTGAAAAATGATGCCAAGTTAAAGCAGACATATGGAAAATGTTAGTTATCAAGTTATTTTAGTGATATGACCAACTTTCCAAAAAGTAGAAAATTTTGAATTTGGAAAACATTGTTTTTTTCAAAATTTTTGCCAAATTTCCATTTATTTCATAAATAAATACTAAATATATTTATTAAATTTCTCAACCAGCATGAAGTACAATGTGTCACGAAAAAACAATCTCAAAATCAACAGGATATGTTAAAGCGTTCCAAAGTTATAACCACTTAAATAGACACATGTCAGATTTTAAAAAATGGTCCGTGTCAGGAAGGTGAAAAGTGGCTTCAGCGTTAAGGGGTTAAAGTTTACAAAAGGACAGCCGGGACGTAAGGATTAGCCCAAAAAGTGCTATCCTTACGTCCCATTCATCCACCTAGTACCCGTTCTACCTTTATAGGTAGAATCGTGGTGGTAGGTCCCCTTTAAGTAACTTATCTGGAACATAGGTCATGCATGGGTCCGGTCAATTCCATTATACAGACATAGGTGTTTCCAGAGTAACCACCTAGTGACCATAACGGGTAAGGTATGACATCTGCCTGGGAAGGAAGGGTTTGATTGTTAACCAATCAGAACTGTTGTGTTATTAATGTAATTCCTCGTGGTTTGTTATTGGTGGGTGCCTGTAAGCTCAGTTTATTAACCTCTTGCTGCTCTGCACCATACTACGACGGCTCGGAGTCGGAATTGGGAATTGCGGGGTCTCACAGGTTATCTACAGCTGATTGCGGGGTGTTAACCCTTTAAATGCTACGGTCAGTGTGACTTTTGGATCACACTGAGTGGATTCTGTGACACACACAGAAGCGCCGAAGGTTGATTTAAATACTGAAACAAACGTTTTTCACACTTATACATTGGTTTTTGCTTTTATTCAAGATATGTTCCTGTACCAGCTCATCCTGAGGTGTCTAAAAGGAATTTGTGGCTCAGAGGGGTCATTTTAAAGTGGTAGGTTTCCTTTAAATGCAATAAAAAGTGATCAGAAAACCTTATGAATACAAATGGTCCTGTTGTAAAACACCACGGGGCAGATTTACTTACCCGGTCCAGTTAAGAGTAATGGTACCATATATACCCGAGTATAAGCCGAGGCCCCTAATTTTACCACCAAAAACCTAAAGACTCGAGTATAAGCCAAGGGTGGGAAATGCATTTGTCACAGCCCTCCCAGTATAAAGCCAGCAAGCCCCCAGTAGTATACAGCCAGACCCCTTTAGTATATAGTCAGCCAACCCATGTAGTATATAGCAAGCCAGCCCCCTGTAGTATACAGCCAGCAAGCCCCCAGTAGTATACAGCCAGCCTCCTTTAGTTTATAACCAGCCAGCCCCTTTTAGCATATAGCCAGCAAGCCCCCTGTAGTATACAGCCAGCCCCCTTTAGTATATAGCCAGCCAGCCGCCTTTAGTATATAGCCAGCCCCCTTTAGTACATAGCCAGCCAGCCCCCTGTAGTATACAGCCAGCCCCCAGTAGTATACAGCCAGCCAGCCTCATGTAGTATATAGCCAACCATTCCCATGTAGTATACAGCCAACCCCCAGTAGTATACAGCCATCCAGCCCCCAGTAGTATACAGTCAGCCCCATGTAGTATATAGTCAACCATTCCCATGTAGTATATAGCCAACTATTCCCATGTAGTATACAGCCAGTCCCCAGTAGTATACAGCCAGCCAGCCCCCAGTAGTATACAGCCAGCCAGCCCCATGTAGTATATAGCCAACCATTCCCATGTAGTATACAGCCAGCCCCCAGTAGTATACAGCCAACCCGCAGTAGTATACAGCCATCCATCCCCCAGTAGTATACAGCCAGCCAGCCCCATGTAGTATATAGTCAACCATTCCCATGTAGTATACAGCCAGCCCCCAGTAGTATACAGCCAACCCGCAGTAGTATACAGCCATCCATCCCCCAGTAGTATACAGCCAGCCAGCCCCATGTAGTATATAGCCAACCATTCCCATGTAGTATACAGCCAGCCCCCAGTAGTATACAGCCAGCCAGCCCCCAGTAGTATACAGCCTGCCAGCCCCCATGTATACAGCCAGCCCCATGTAGTATATAACCAGCCAGCCCCCTTTGGTAGCCAGCCAGCCGCCTTTAATAGCCAGTGAGCCCCCTTAAGTAGCCAGCCCCATTTATTAGCCAGCCAGCCCCCAGTGTGCCCAGCACTTACATACTCACCTTTGCGTGTTCGGTGTGGCTCCCTGATGCTCCTCTTCTGTCTTCTCCACGATGGGTCCTCTTCTGTCGGCTGTAACAGCCAGCAGCCATGCGTTCTGCCGGCACACACTAAGATACGGCCACTGATGATGTCATAGTATGCGCCGTCCGGCAGAACGCATGCCAGCGTCTATGCTGGCTGTTAAAGCAGACAGAAGAGGAGCCGCAGGGACCGGAGCATCGCTGAGCCGAGCATCGGGTGCGCCGGAAGGTGAGTATGTAAGTTTATATTTTTTATTGACTCGTGTATAAGCTGTGGTGAGGTTTTTCAGCACATTTTTTGTGCGGAATAGCTCGGCTTATATACAAGTATATTCGGTACTTGGAAAATGGGGATGAAAAAATTATAGATTTTTTTCCCACATTAGATTTTATTGTTCAAAATGAGAAAACGTAAGCAAAAATACAGAAATTTGGTATCGCAGTAATCGTATTGGCCCATTTAATAAATGTAATGTAATATTTAGGGTACATGGTGAGCACCAAACAAAAAAAAGTAAAAAAATCAATTACAAAATCAATGTTTTTTCTACAACCCCCGACAAAAAAAGTTAACTTTTCTTCAGCAATAGGCCATAGCCAGCTTAAAATAGTACCACTGAAAAATGCATCTCATCCCGCAAAAAATAAGCCCTCGCATGGAGAATTTAATGGAAAAACAAGTATTTTATTGCTCAAAAAAGTGCAGCCATGAGCCAACTACAAACCACTGAATTCTAAGGCTAATGCAGGCGCTCCTTCCCTTCTGTGCCTTGCTGTGCGCCCCTATAACAAGTAACGCCCACTTGTTACTTGCTGTAGCATGCTGCCTGGTAGTAAAGCGGGTGCGTTCACATGTTCAGTTTTCTCTAAGTAGTTTTCAAAGGCAAAAGCAGGGTGATGATGGGTGAGAACAAATCATTGAGAGCTGCTCCTCCTCCTCTTTATTTCACTCCAGGTTTCGAAATCAAAAACTGCATCTAATAAACTGAATGTGTGAACGCACCCTCAGCTTTACTACCAGACTGCCTCCAATCAGCTACCTTGGGCATTGGCAGATAAGACCTGTTATTGTTGCTATGTTCAAGTTTTGGAATAAAGTAAATGTTAGTTGATAAACTAAATCTCTTGTCTATGTTTGATCCCCTGATTGCCGCTAACATCAAGGGCCTCCCCTTTAGCATCTACCCAGGGAGCCCTAACACATATATACACCGGGTGTGCCCCAATGGAAATCTCCGTTATACTGCGACCTCCCACTCTTCTTGCATCCCCTCGCTGGAACAGCCCAGTGTGGACAAGGCCTGTTCCACCGGTACCAATGACTGTGACAAGTCAAGCTCTAGGTCGTGCTAAAGCCAGCCACTCAGGTACCAGAGAAACCCAGCCAGTGGCGCAACTAGGCGAGGCAGGACCCCATAGCGGGCTTCTGAATGGGCCCCCCCCCCCTTCCCACTTAAAAATGATGCATATTTGTATACTCAAAATATTACACATATTTGTATACTCTGAAAGTTACAATCACACATTTATACACTCATGCACACACATATGGAAAATATACATACACATACAGTGCCATATACAAACATACCAAATATATCACACATACAGGATATACACACACCATAAATACATCCTAGATACAGCATATATACATCACATATATGTACAATGTGTACAATGTGCAGCATAATATGTATATAATGGTGAACATCACCTACTTTTTAGTGTGTCTGGTTGGATGCCGGGGCCCCCTGACACTGCAGGCCCCATAGCAGCTGCTATGGCTGCTACCACTGTAGTTACGAACCCTGAACCCAACTGCCCCCAAGCCTATAGGTCAGGCCCCGGTGGGAGGGCATTGCATATACATCACAGGGTGGTCTTACCCCTTTATATACATCACGAGACAGCCTCATTCCTCTATATACATCATAACATGGCCTTAACCCCCTATATACATCATAGGACGGTCTCACCCCCTATATACATCTCAGGATGTTCTCATCGCCTCTATACATTGGAATATGGCCTCATTCATCTATATAAACCATAGGACAGCTTCACCTACCATATATTAATCTCAAGGAAGTTCTAGTAATGAAAACAGGATAGAAGTGACATTCCTTACCATGAGACTGTAGAGGAGGACCCTGGGGTTGGAGATGCTGTAGAGGAGGACCCTGGGGTTGGAGCTGCTGTAGAGGAGGACGCTGGGGTTGGAGCTTCTGTAGAGGAGGACCCTGGGGTTGGAGCTGCTGTAGAGGAGGACGCTGGGGTTGGAGCTGCTGTAGAGGAGGACACTGGAGATGGAGCTGCTGTAGAGGAGGACGCTGGGGTTGGAGCTGCTGTAGAGGAGGACACTGGAGATGGAGCTGCTGTAGAGGAGGACGCTGGGGTTGGAGCTGCTGTAGAGGAGGACGCTGGGGTTGGAGCTGCTGTAGAGGAGGACACTGGAGATGGAGCTGCTGTAGAGGAGGACGCTGGGGTTGGAGCTGCTGTAGAGGAGGACACTGGAGATGGAGCTGCTGTAGAGGAGGACGCTGGGGTTGGAGCTTCTGTAGAGGAGGACGCTGGGGTTGGAGCTGCTGTAGAGGAGGACACTGGGGTTGGAGCTTCTGTAGAGGAGGACCCTGGGGTTGGAGCTGCTGTAGAGGAGGACGCTGGGGTTGGAGCTTCTGTAGAGGAGGACCCTGGGGTTGGAGCTGCTGTAGAGGAGGACGCTGGGGTTTAAGCTGCTGTAGAGGAGGACGCTGGGGTTGGAACTGCTGTAGAGGAGGACGCTGGGGTTGGAACTGCTGTAGAGGAGGACGCTGGGGTTGGAGCTTCTGTAGAGGAGGACGCTGGGGTTGAAGCTGCTGTAGAGGAGGACACCAGAGATGGAGCTGCTGTAGTTTAGGAGGCAGAGTTGGAAGATGCTGATGTTTAGGGTGCAGAGTTAGAAGCTGCTGTAGTTTAGGGTGCAGAGTTAGAAGCTGCTGTAGTTTAGGGTGCAGAGTTAGAAGCTGCTGTAGCTTAGATGCAGAGTTAGAAGCTGCTGTAGTTTAGGAGGCAGAGTTAGAAGCTGCTGTAGTTTAGGAGGCAGAGTTAGAATGTAGTTTAGGAGGCAGAGTTAGAAGCTGCTGTAGTTTAGGAGGCAGAGTTAGAAGATGCTGATGTTTAGGGTGCAGAGTTAGAAGCTGCTGTAGTTTAGGAGGCAGAGTTAGAAGCTGCTGTAGTTTAGGGTGCAGAGTTAGAAGCTGCTGTAGTTTAGGGTGCAGAGTTAGAAGCTGCTGTAGTTTAGGGTGCAGAGTTAGAAGCTGCTGTAGTTTAGGGTGCAGAGTTAGAAGCTGCTGTAGTTTAGGGTGCAGAGTTAGAAGCTGCTGTAGTTTAGGGTGCAGAGTTAGAAGCTGCTGTAGTTTAGGGTGCAGAGTTAGAAGATGCTGATGTTTAGGGTGCAGAGTTAGAAGCTGAAGTAGCTTAGATGCAGAGTTAGAAGCTGCTGTAGTTTAGGAGGCAGAGTTAGAAGATGCTGTAGTTTAGGGTGCAGAGTTAGAAGCTGCTGTAGCTTAGATGCAGAGTTAGAAGCTGTTGTAGTTTAGAATATTTGCAGCTTCTTTCCTCGTCTTCCTCTTGCATGAGCTCGGCAGATGTGATCCCCTGTGGAGCCCCCTCTCCCGAAACACAGTTCCTGTATTGTGACACTGAGCATTGTTACCTCCCCTCACTCTTCTCAGTACAATCTTCTGTACCGAGACAAAGACCTTCTAACACTTTGGGGAACATCTACTTACAGGGTCACTGGAGTTCACGGCAAGTGGCCGTGTATAATGCTCTGTGAAGGGAGTCACTAAGATCGTGCGTCCGATATCCTGCATGTGTCACTTCCCCGCTCAGGTCCCTGGAGTTCACCTTCTTCTTCCTGGTGCATGTAAGTGCATTGTCGTGTATAATGCGCTGTGCAGGGAGTCACTAAGATCCTGCACCCGATATCCTGCATGTGTCGCTTCCCCGCTCAGGTCCCCGGAGTTCACCTTCTTCTTCCTGGTGCATGTAAGTGCATTGTCCGTGTATAATGCGCTGTGCGGGAAGTCACTAAGATCCTGCCCCCGATATCCTGCATGTGTCGCTTCCCCGCTCAGGTCCCCAGAGTTCACCTTCTTCTTCCTGGTGCATGTAAGTGCATTGTCCGTGTATAATGCGCTGTGCGGGGAGTCACTAAGATCCTGCGCCCGATATCCTGCAAGTGTCTCTTCCCCGCTCAGGTCCCTGGAGTTCACCTTCTTCTTCCTGGTGCATGTAAGTGCATTGTCCGTGTATAATGCGCTGTGCGGGGAGTCACTAAGATCCTGCGCCCGATATCCTGCAAGTGTCACTTCCCCGCTCAGGTCCCTGGAGTTCACCTTCTTCTTCCTGGTGCATGTAAGTGCATTGTCCGTGTATAATGCGCTGTGCGGGGAGTCACTAAGATCCTGCGCCCGATATCCTGCAAGTGTCTCTTCCCCGCTCAGGTCCCTGGAGTTCACCTTCTTCTTCCTGGTGCATGTAAGTGCATTGTCCGTGTATAATGCGCTGTGCGGGGAGTCACTAAGATCCTGCACCCGATATCCTGCATGTGTATCTTCCCCGCTCAGGTCCCTGGAGTTCACCTTCTTCTTCCTGGTGCATGTAAGTGCATTGTCCGTGTATAATGCGCTGTGCGGGGAGTCACTAAGATCGTGCGCCCGATATCCTGCATGTGTCGCTTCCCCGCTCAGGTCCCCGGAGTTCACCTTCTTCTTCCTGGTGCATGTAAGTGCATTGTCCGTGTATAATGCGCTGTGCGGGGAGTCACTAAGATCCTGCGCCCGATATCCTGCATGTGTCGCTTCCCCGCTCAGGTCCCCGGAGTTCACCTTCTTCTTCCTGGTGCATGTAAGTGCATTGTCCGTGTATAATGCGCTGTGCGGGGAGTCACTAAGATCCTGCACCCGATATCCTGCATGTGTCACTTCCCCGCTCAGGTCCCTGGAGTTCACCTTCTTCTTCCTGGTGCATGTAAGTGCATTGTCCGTGTATAATGCGCTGTGCGGGGAGTCACTAAGATCCTGCACCCGATATCCTGCATGTGTATCTTCCCCGCTCAGGTCCCTGGAGTTCACCTTCTTCTTCCTGGTGCATGTAAGTGCATTGTCCGTGTATAATGCGCTGTGCGGGGAGTCACTAAGATCGTGCGCCCGATATCCTGCATGTGTCGCTTCCCCGCTCAGGTCCCCGGAGTTCACCTTCTTCTTCCTGGTGCATGTAAGTGCATTGTCCGTGTATAATGCGCTGTGCGGGGAGTCACTAAGATCCTGCGCCCGATATCCTGCATGTGTCGCTTCCCCGCTCAGGTCCCCGGAGTTCACCTTCTTCTTCCTGGTGCATGTAAGTGCATTGTCCGTGTATAATGCGCTGTGCGGGGAGTCACTAAGATCCTGCGCCCGATATCCTGCATGTGTCTCTTCCCCGCTCAGGTCCTCGGAGTTCACCTTCTTCTTCCTGGTGCATGTAAGTGCATTGTCCGTGTATAATGCGCTGTGCGGGGAGTCACTAAGATCCTGCACCCGATATCCTGCATGTGTTGCTTCCCCGCTCAGGTCCCCGGAGTTCACCATCTTCCTCCTGGTGCATGTAAGTGCATTGTCTGTGTATAATGCGCTGTGCGGGGAGTCACTAAGATCCTGCCCCCGATATCCTGCATGTGTCGCTTCCCCGCTCAGGTCCCTGGAGTTCACCTTCTTCTTCCTGGTGCATGTAAGTGCATTGTCCGTGTATAATGCGCTGTGTGGGGAGTCACTAAGATCCTGCACCCGATATCCTGCATGTGTCGCTTCCCCGCTCAGGTCCCCGGAGTTCACCTTCTTCTTCCTGGTGCATGTAAGTGCATTGTCCGTGTATAATGTGCTGTGCGAGGAGTCACTAAGATCCTGCACCCGATATCCTACATGTGTCGCTTCCCCGCTCAGGTCCCCGGAGTTCACCTTCTTCTTCCTGGTGCATGTAAGTGCATTGTCCGTGTATAATGCGCTGTGCGGGGAGTCACTAAGATCGTGCGTCCGATATCCTGCATGTGTCTCTTCCCCACTCAGGTCCCTGGAGTTCTCCTTCTTCTTCCTGGTGCATGTAAGTGCATTGTCCGTGTATAATTCGCTGTGCAGGGAGTCACTAAGATCCTTTGTCCGATATCCTGCATGTGTAGCTTCCCCGCTCAGGTCCCTGGAGTTCACCTTCTTCTTCCTGGTGCATGTAAGTGCATTGTCCGTGTATAACGCGCTGTGCGGGGAGTCACTAAGATCCTGCACCCGATATCCTGCATGTGACGCTTCCCGCTCAGGTCCCCGGAGTTCACCTTCTTCTTCCTGGTGCATGTAAGTGCATTGTCCGTGTATAATGTGCTGTGCGGGGAGTCACTAAGAACCTGCGCCCGATATCCTGCATGTGTCGCTTCCCCGCTCAGGTCCCGGAGTTCACCTTCTTCCTGGTGCATGTAAGTGCATTGTCCGTGTATAATGCGCTGTGCGGGGATTCACTAAGATCCTGCACCCGATATCCTGCATGTGTTGCTTCTCCGCTCAGGTCCCAGGAGTTCACCTTCTTCCTGGTGCATGAAAGTGCATTGTCCATGTATAATGCGCTGTGCGGGGAGTCACTTAGATCCTGCCCCCGATATCCTGCATGTGTCGCTTCCCCGCTCAGGTCCCTGGAGTTCACCTTCTTCTTCCTGGTGCATGTAAGTGCATTGTCCGTGTATAATGCGCTGTGCGGGGAGTCACTAAGATCCTGCACCCGATATCCTGCATGTGTATCTTCCCCGCTCAGGTCCCTGGAGTTCACCTTCTTCTTCCTGGTGCATGTAAGTGCATTGTCCGTGTATAATGCGCTGTGCGGGGAGTCACTAAGATCGTGCGCCCGATATCCTGCATGTGTCGCTTCCCCGCTCAGGTCCCCGGAGTTCACCTTCTTCTTCCTGGTGCATGTAAGTGCATTGTCCGTGTATAATGCGCTGTGCGGGGAGTCACTAAGATCCTGCGCCCGATATCCTGCATGTGTCGCTTCCCCGCTCAGGTCCCCGGAGTTCACCTTCTTCTTCCTGGTGCATGTAAGTGCATTGTCCGTGTATAATGCGCTGTGCGGGGAGTCACTAAGATCCTGCGCCCGATATCCTGCATGTGTCTCTTCCCCGCTCAGGTCCTCGGAGTTCACCTTCTTCTTCCTGGTGCATGTAAGTGCATTGTCCGTGTATAATGCGCTGTGCGGGGAGTCACTAAGATCCTGCACCCGATATCCTGCATGTGTTGCTTCCCCGCTCAGGTCCCCGGAGTTCACCATCTTCCTCCTGGTGCATGTAAGTGCATTGTCCGTGTATAATGTGCTGTGCGAGGAGTCACTAAGATCATGCGCCCGATATCCTGCATGTGTCACTTCCCCGCTCAGGTCCCCGGAGTTCACCTTCTTCTTCCCGGTGCATGTAAGTGCATTGTCCGTGTATAATGTGCTGTGCGGGGAGTCACTAAGATCATGCATCCGATATCCTTCATGTGTCTCTTCCCCACTCAGGTCCCTGGAGTTCTCCTTCTTCTTCCTGGTGCATGTAAGTGCATTGTCCGTGTATAATTCGCTGTGCGGGGAGTCACTAAGATCCTATGTCCGATATCCTGCATGTGTCGCTTCCCCGCTCAGGTCCCTGGAGTTCACCTTCTTCTTCTTGGTGCATGTAAGTGCATTGTCCGTGTATAACGCGCTGTGCGGGGAGTCACTAAGATCCTGCACCCGATATCCTGCATGTGTCTCTTCCCCGCTCAGGTCCTCGGAGTTCACCTTCTTCTTCCTGGTGCATGTAAGTGCATTGTCCGTGTATAATGCGCTGTGCGGGGAGTCACTAAGATCCTGCACCCGATATCCTGCATGTGTATCTTCCCCGCTCAGGTCCCTGGAGTTCACCTTCTTCTTCCTGGTGCATGTAAGTGCATTGTCCGTGTATAATGCGCTGTGCGGGGAGTCACTAAGATCGTGCGCCCGATATCCTGCATGTGTCGCTTCCCCGCTCAGGTCCCCGGAGTTCACCTTCTTCTTCCTGGTGCATGTAAGTGCATTGTCCGTGTATAATGCGCTGTGCGGGGAGTCACTAAGATCCTGCGCCCGATATCCTGCATGTGTCGCTTCCCCGCTCAGGTCCCCGGAGTTCACCTTCTTCTTCCTGGTGCATGTAAGTGCATTGTCCGTGTATAATGCGCTGTGCGGGGAGTCACTAAGATCCTGCGCCCGATATCCTGCATGTGTCTCTTCCCCGCTCAGGTCCTCGGAGTTCACCTTCTTCTTCCTGGTGCATGTAAGTGCATTGTCCGTGTATAATGCGCTGTGCGGGGAGTCACTAAGATCCTGCACCCGATATCCTGCATGTGTTGCTTCCCCGCTCAGGTCCCCGGAGTTCACCATCTTCCTCCTGGTGCATGTAAGTGCATTGTCCGTGTATAATGTGCTGTGCGAGGAGTCACTAAGATCATGCGCCCGATATCCTGCATGTGTCACTTCCCCGCGCAGGTCCCCGGAGTTCACCTTCTTCTTCCCGGTGCATGTAAGTGCATTGTCCGTGTATAATGTGCTGCGCGGGGAGTCACTAAGATCATGCATCCGATATCCTTCATGTGTCTCTTCCCCACTCAGGTCCCTGGAGTTCTCCTTCTTCTTCCTGGTGCATGTAAGTGCATTGTCCGTGTATAATTCGCTGTGCGGGGAGTCACTAAGATCCTATGTCCGATATCCTGCATGTGTCGCTTCCCCGCTCAGGTCCCTGGAGTTCACCTTCTTCTTCTTGGTGCATGTAAGTGCATTGTCCGTGTATAACGCGCTGTGCGGGGAGTCACTAAGATCCTGCACCCGATATCCTGCATGTGTCTCTTCCCCGCTCAGGTCCTCGGAGTTCACCTTCTTCTTCCTGGTGCATGTAAGTGCATTGTCCGTGTATAATGCGCTGTGCGGGGAGTCACTAAGATCCTGCACCCGATATCCTGCATGTGTCGCTTCCCCGCTCAGGTCCCCGGAGTTCACCATCTTCCTCCTGGTGCATGTAAGTGCATTGTCCGTGTATAATGTGCTGTGCGAGGAGTCACTAAGATCATGCGCCCGATATCCTGCATGTGTCGCTTCCCCGCTCAGGTCCCTGGAGTTCACCATCTTCTTCCTGGTGCATGTAAGTGCATTGTCCGTGTATAATGCGCTGTGCGGGGAGTCACTAAGATCCTGCACCCGATATCCTGCATGTGTCGCTTCCCCGCTCAGGTCCCCGGAGTTCACCATCTTCCTCCTGGTGCATGTAAGTGCATTGTCCGTGTATAATGCGCTGTGCGGGGAGTCACTAAGATCCTGCACCCGATATCCTGCATGTGTCGCTTCCCCGCTCAGGTCCCCGGAGTTCACCATCTTCCTCCTGGTGCATGTAAGTGCATTGTCCGTGTATAATGTGCTGTGCGAGGAGTCACTAAGATCGTGCGCCCGATATCCTGCATGTGTCACTTCCCCGCTCAGGTACCCGGAGTTCACCTTCTTCTTCCCGGTGCATGTAAGTGCATTGTCCGTGTATAATGTGCTGTGCGGGGAGTCACTAAGATCCTGCACCCGATATCCTACATGTGTCGCTTCCCCGCTCAGGTCCCCGGAGTTCACCTTCTTCTTCCTGGTGCATGTAAGTGCATTGTCCGTGTATAATGCGCTGTGCGGGGAGTCACTAAGATCGTGCGTCCGATATCCTGCATGTGTCTCTTCCCCACTCAGGTCCCTGGAGTTCTCCTTCTTCTTCCTGGTGCATGTAAGTGCATTGTCCGTGTATAATTCGCTGTGCAGGGAGTCACTAAGATCCTTTGTCCGATATCCTGCATGTGTAGCTTCCCCGCTCAGGTCCCTGGAGTTCACCTTCTTCTTCCTGGTGCATGTAAGTGCATTGTCCGTGTATAACGCGCTGTGCGGGGAGTCACTAAGATCCTGCACCCGATATCCTGCATGTGACGCTTCCCGCTCAGGTCCCCGGAGTTCACCTTCTTCTTCCTGGTGCATGTAAGTGCATTGTCCGTGTATAATGTGCTGTGCGGGGAGTCACTAAGAACCTGCGCCCGATATCCTGCATGTGTCGCTTCCCCGCTCAGGTCCCGGAGTTCACCTTCTTCCTGGTGCATGTAAGTGCATTGTCCGTGTATAATGCGCTGTGCGGGGATTCACTAAGATCCTGCACCCGATATCCTGCATGTGTTGCTTCTCCGCTCAGGTCCCAGGAGTTCACCTTCTTCCTGGTGCATGAAAGTGCATTGTCCATGTATAATGCGCTGTGCGGGGAGTCACTTAGATCCTGCCCCCGATATCCTGCATGTGTCGCTTCCCTGCTCAGGTCCCAGGGGTTCACCTTCTTCTTCCTGGTGCATGTAAGTGCATTGTTCGTGTATAATGCGCTGTGCAGGGCGTCACTAAGATCGTGCGCCCGATATCCTGCATGTGTCGCTTCCCCGCTCAGGTCCCCGGAGTTCACCTTCTTCTTCCTGGTGTATGTAAGTGCATTGTCCATGTATAACGCGCTGTGCGGGGAGTCACTAAGATCCTGAGCCCGATATCCTGCATGTGTCACTTCCCTGCTCAGGTCCCTGGAGTTCCCCTTCTTCTTCCCGGTGCATGTAAGTGCATTGTCCGTGTATAATGCGCTGTGCGGGGAGTCACTAAGAACCTGCGCCCGATATCCTGCATGTGTCACTTCCCCGCTCAGGTCCCTGGAGTTCACCTTCTTCTTCCTGGTGCATGTAAGTGCATTGTCCGTGTATAATGCGCTGTGCGGGGAGTCACTAAGATCCTGCACCCGATATCCTGCATGTGTCACTTCCCCGCTTAGGTCCCTGGAGTTCACCTTCTTCCTGGTGCATGTAAGTGCATTGTCTGTGTATAATGCGCTGTGCGGGGAGTCACTAAGATCCTGCACCCGATATCCTGCATGTGTCGCTTCCCCGCTCAGGTCCCCGGAGTTCACCTTCTTCTTCCTGGTGCATGTAAGTGCATTGTCTGTGTATAATGCGCTGTGCGGGGAGTCACTAAGATCCTGCACCCGATATCCTGCATGTGTCGCTTCCCCGCTCAGGTCCCAGAGTTCACCTTCTTCTTCCTGGTGCATGTAAGTGCATTGTCCGTGTATAATGTGCTGTGCGGGCAGACACTAAGATCCTGCGCCCGATATCCTGCATGTGTCGCTTCACCGCTCAGGTCCCTGGAGTTCACCTTCTTCTTCCTGGTGCATGTAAGTGCATTGTCCGTGTATAATGCGCTGTGCGGGGAGTCACTAAGATCATGCGCCGGATATCCTGCATGTGTCGCTTCCCTGTTAAGGTCCACGGAGTTCACCCTCTTCTTCCTGGAGCATTGGAGGCGACACAATTTGAAAGTTAAATCCCGCGCTCAGTCTGAATCAGTCGGATCGATCGATTTCTGTTGCATGAAAGCAGCGCAGGTGCACCAAAATCCGTTCGCGTGCGAAACAATCCCCTGTTTAATACCTGTCACGGTCCCGAAAACTAGGATATTGGGCGCACGATCCTAGTGAATTGCGGCATGATCGTCAGACAATGCATTTTCGTGAATTTCCAGTGGCCCGGTAAGTAAATGGGGCACATTTACTTAGGGTCCGAATCGCATTTTTCCCGCTAGGTTTCCCAAATTTTTCCAATTTGCGCCGAATTGCCCCGGGATTTTGGTGCACGTGATCGGATAGAGGGGCATCGTCGGAAAACCTGAGGGATTCGGAAAAACTGCGGAATTAAAAAAAAAAATTGTGTCCCAAAAATAGCACTCACATACACCGGAACGAAGGAGGTGAATTCCAGCGGACTTCAGCGCAGCAGCGACACCTAATGGACATCAGGTGCACGACCTTAGTGAATCCAGGCAGAACCCGAATCAGCGTCCAAGACTGGGTAAGTAAATCTGCCCCAATGTGTCTCTGTATCTTCTATCTCTGTCTGTATATCTGTATCTTCTATCTATCTCTGTATCTTCTATCTCTCTCTGTATGTGTTTGCGTGGGTTTCCTCCGGGTCCTCCAGTTTCCTCCCACACTCCAAAAACATACTGTTAGGTTGTTTAGATAGTGAGCCCCATGGGGACAGGGACTGATGTGACATGCTTTGTGCAGCGCTGCGTAATCTGTGTGCGCTATATAAATAAAGAATTATTATTATTATCTTCTATCTCTCTGTATCTATTGTGACAAGGTCACTATTGAATTGGAGAGAAAATCGGTGTTTATGTGTATGACAGCGACCACAATGTGAATCAGGTCACGCTGGAAGCTGTTTTCCATGTGTTGGTCTCTGGGAAGACCTGGTACAGGACCCTAATTGCTGGAGTGGAGACAGAAGTGCGATCACTGCTCCAGACCAAAGCTTCCAGATTCTTATGGGTCTAGCAATGCACCAGGTGTGCAATCCCTTAAAGAAGGGTGTGGAGCAGTCAGAAGGGGCTCTCTACCTGGAGGCACCGAGGCTGGAGGGTGTGAGGGCCGCACGTGAGTGACACAGGGCTACTGAACGTATTTTTCAGGCTGGCAGGGAGAAGCCTCCACTGGCAAGTCAGGGCCGCCAAGTGTATTGTTAGAGCCGGACAGGCAAGGATTTTGTTTGATACTGGTGTTTTTTCTGGAATAAATGCACAGTTTGAACTTGAACCGGGATGTCCATGAGAGCTTTGTCATTGCCGACCCCCACGTTTGAGCTGTCTATCTATCTCTCTCTGTATCTATCTATCTCTGTATCTATCTCTCTCTGTATCTATCTCTCTCTCTCTGTATCTACTTTGTAGCCACCCACCCCTAATATAATGGTGTAATGCAGATAATGTTTGTATGTTTCTATCTATCTCTCTCTGTATCTATCTCTCTCTCTCTGTATCTACTTTGTAGCCACCCACCCCTAATATAATGGTGTAATGCAGATAATGTTTGTATGTAGAGGACTATGATTTCCCCGCAGAGCGCTGGATGGGGGCGGATGTGGAGCGGCTCCAGGTCTGCACACAGCCCTAATTGTTGTAGTGGACAAATGAGTCTCTGCTAAGCTGATAATCACTGGGTTAAAAATCTTAATCTGATTACAAGGCGTGAGATTTCCCATCTGCAGATAACCCTTCACATTCCAGTAATAATCTCAGACTTCTCATACTCAGTGCAGTTCCTAATGCGCCAGAGTCCTGAGTACTGGTCCCGGGCTCCTCTTCTGGTACCTCCGGCGCTGCTCGGGAACTGGCACCAACCTTTATTTCTAGAATTTTATGGCCCGTCAAACGCAGAGCAGCCGCAACACAACAACACTCCTCTGTCTCTCCACAAAACTCCTCAGAATCCACCATATACAAAAAACTGACAGACTCCTCTGCCCCCCTCCTCCAGACTCCTCTGTCCCCCTCCTCCAGACTCCTCTGTCCTCGTCCTCCTCCAGACTCCTCTGCCATCCTCCTCCAGACTCCTCTGCCATCCTCCTCCAGACTCCTCTGCCCTCCTCCTCCAGACTCCTCTGTCCTCGTCCTCCTCCAGACTCCTCTGTCCTCCTCCTCCAGACTCCTCTGTCCCCCTCCTCCAGACTCTTCTGTCCTCCTCCCCCTCCTCCAGACTCTTCTGTCCTCCTCCCCCACCTCCAGACTCCTCTGTCCCCCTCCTCCAGACTCCTCTGTCCTCCTCCTCCAGACTCCTCTGTCCTCCTCCTCCAGACTCCTCTGTCCCCCTCCTCCAGACTCTTCTGTCCTCCTCCCCCTCCTCCAGACTCTTCTGTCCTCCTCCCCCACCTCCAGACTCCTCTGTCCCCCTCCTCCAGACTCCTCTGTCCTCGTCCTCCTCCAGACTCCTCTGCCATCCTCCTCCAGACTCCTCTGCCCTCCTCCTCCAGACTCCTCTGTCCTCGTCCTCCTCCAGACTCCTCTGTCCTCCTCCTCCAGACTCCTCTGTCCCCCTCCTCCAGACTCTTCTGTCCTCCTCCCCCTCCTCCAGACTCTTCTGTCCTCCTCCCCCACCTCCAGACTCCTCTGTCCCCCTCCTCCAGACTCCTCTGTCCTCCTCCTCCAGACTCCTCTGTCCCCCTCCTCCAGACTCTTCTGTCCTCCTCCCCCTCCTCCAGACTCTTCTGTCCTCCTCCCCCACCTCCAGACTCCTCTGTCCCCCTCCTCCAGACTCCTCTGTCCTCCTCCCCCACCTCCAGACTCCTCTGTCCTCCTCCTCCAGACCCCTGTGTCCTCCTCCTCCAGACTCCTCTGTCCTCCTCCCCCACCTCAAGACTCCTCTGTCCTCCTCCCCCACCTCAAGACTCCTCTGTCCTCCTCCCCCACCTCAAGAATCCTCTGTCCCCCTCCCCCACCTCAAGACTCCTCTGTCCCCCTCCTCCAAACTCTTATGTCCCTCTTCCAGACTCTTCTGTCCCTCCTCCAGACTCTTCTGTCCTCCTCCCCCACCTCCAGACTCCTCTGTCCCCCTCCTCCAAACTCTTATGTCCCTCTTCCAGACTCTTCTGTCCCTCCTCCAGACTCCTCTGTCCCCCTCCTCTAGACTCTTCTGTCCTCCTCCCCCTCCTTCAGACTCTTCTGTCCTCCTCCCCCTCCTTCAGACTCTTCTGTTATCCTCCCCCTCCTTCAGACTCTTCTGTTATCCTCCCCCTGCTCCAGACTCTTCTGTCCTCCTCCCCCTGCTCCAGACTCTTCTGTCCTCCTCCCCCTGCTCCAGACTCTTCTGTCCTCCTCCCCCTGCTCCAGACTCTTCTGTCCTCCTCCCCCTGCTCCAGACTCTTCTGTCCTCCTCCCCCTGCTCCAGACTCTTCTGTCCCTTCTCCCCCTCCTATAGACTCATCTGTCCCTCCTCCTCCTCCAGACTCTTCTGTCCCTCCTCTGTCCCTTCTCCCCCTCCTCTAGACTCATCTGTCCCTCCTCTAGACTCCTCTGTCCCTCCTCCTCCTCTAGACTCCTCTGTCCCTCCTCTGGACTCCTCTGTCCCTCCTCCTTTTCCTCCTCCCTCCAGACCCCTCTGTCCTCCTCCAGACCCCTTCTCCATCCATAATCTTTCCTTGTAAAGTTGTGGACCGCTGTACTACCATAGGGAAGAAGAATCCTTAGACTGCAGCAGTCACTCAAAGTTCTCATCAAATTTTTGAATTCAGCAATTTTGATCCCAAATGTAATAACAAAGCTTCAGATGTCTACAAGTGCCAGTGGTTACATACTGTGTTGTCTTGTTGTATATATCCAGAGGTTACAACTATCCAAACTCTTCAGTACAGTTCTCCCTGGGGGAGTGAACGCCTCACCACATATGCACTGCAGCTGTAGATGGTTTCTTAGTTTCCAAGAAATTCAAAATCTAAAATTCCCCACACATGACTTTTGTTATATAGATCTCCCCACGTATCTGTATTGTGCCACAGGATGTGCGGTTATGGTGGCTCTGCTATGCTGCGCCCTCTAACCTAAGTACAAGGCCTGAAAATTCCAGGATAGGGGTGACAAGGTCCTATGCAGGGGGTGAGGAGTGACAAGGTCCTGAGCAGGGGGTGTGGGGTGACAAGGTCCTGAGCAGGGGGTGAGGAGTGACAAGGTCCTGAGCAGGGGGTGTGGGGTGACAAGGTCCTATGCAGGGGGTGAGGAGTGACAAGGTCCTGAGCAGGGGGTGTGGGGTGACAAGGTCCTGAGCAGGGGGTGAGGAGTGACAAGGTCCTGAGCAGGGGGTGAGGAGTGACAAGGTCCTGAGCAGGGGGTGTGGGGTGACAAGGTCCTGAGCAGGGGGTGAGGAGTGACAAGGTCCTGAGCAGGGGGTGAGGAGTGACAAGGTCCTGAGCAGGGGGTGAGGAGTGACAAGGTCCTGAGCAGGGTGTGAGGAGTGACAAGGTCCTGAGCAGGGGGTGAGGAGTGACAAGGTCCTATGCAGGGGGTGAGGAGTGACAAGGTCCTGAGCAGGGGGTGAGGAGTGACAAGGTCCTGAGCAGGGGGTGAGGAGTGACAAGGTCCTGAGCAGGGGGTGAGGAGTGACAAGGTCCTGAGCAGGGGGTGAGGAGTGACAAGGTCCTATGCAGGGGGTGAGGAGTGACAAGGTCCTGAGCAGGGGGTGTGGGGTGACAAGGTCCTGAGCAGGGGGTGAGGAGTGACAAGGTCCTGAGCAGGGGGTGAGGAGTGACAAGGTCCTGAGCAGGGGGTGTGGGGTGACAAGGTCCTGTGCAGGGGGTGAGGAGTGACAAGGTCCTATGCAGGGGGTGAGGAGTGACAAGGTCCTGAGCAGGGGGTGTGGGGTGACAAGGTCCTGAGCAGGGGGTGAGGAGTGACAAGGTCCTATGCAGGGGGTGAGGAGTGACAAGGTCCTGAGCAGGGGGTGTGGGGTGACAAGGTCCTGTGCAGGGGGTGAGGAGTGACAAGGTCCTGAGCAGGGGGTGAGGAGTGACAAGGTCCTGAGCAGGGGGTGTGGGGTGACAAGGTCCTATGCAGGGGGTGAGGAGTGACAAGGTCCTATGCAGGGGGTGAGGAGTGACAAGGTCCTGAGCAGGGGGTGAGGAGTGACAAGGTCCTGAGCAGGGTGTGAGGAGTGACAAGGTCCTGAGCAGGGGGTGAGGAGTGACAAGGTCCTGAGCAGGGGGTGAGGAGTGACAAGGTCCTGAGCAGGGGGTGAGGAGTGACAAGGTCCTGAGCAGGGGGTGAGGAGTGACAAGGTCCTGAGCAGGGGGTGAGGAGTGACAAGGTCCTGAGCAGGGGGTGAGGAGTGACAAGGTCCTGAGCAGGGGGTGAGGAGTGACAAGGTCCTGAGCAGGGGGTGAGGAGTGACAAGGTCCTGAGCAGGGGGTGAGGAGTGACAAGGTCCTGAGCAGGGGGTGAGGAGTGACAAGGTCCTGAGCAGGGGGTGAGGAGTGACAAGGTCCTGAGCAGGGTGTGAGGAGTGACAAGGTCCTGAGCAGGGGGTGAGGAGTGACAAGGTCCTGAGCAGGGTGTGAGGAGTGACAAGGTCCTGAGCAGGGGGTGAGGAGTGACAAGGTCCTGAGCAGGGGGTGAGGAGTGACAAGGTCCTGAGCAGGGTGTGAGGAGTGACAAGGTCCTGAGCAGGGGGTGAGGAGTGACAAGGTCCTGAGCAGGGGGTGAGGAGTGACAAGGTCCTGAGCAGGGGGTGAGGAGTGACAAGGTCCTGAGCAGGGGGTGAGGAGTGACAAGGTCCTGAGCAGGGGGTGAGGAGTGACAAGGTCCTGAGCAGGGGGTGAGGAGTGACAAGGTCCTGAGCAGGGGGTGAGGAGTGACAAGGTCCTGAGCAGGGGGTGAGGAGTGACAAGGTCCTGAGCAGGGGGTGAGGAGTGACAAGGTCCTATGCAGGGGGTGAGGAGTGACAAGGTCCTATGCAGGGGGTGAGGAGTGACAAGGTCCTATGCAGGGGGTGAGGAGTGACAAGGTCCTGAGCAGGGGGTGTGGGGTGACAAGGTCCTGTGCAGGGGGTGAGGAGTGACAAGGTCCTATGCAGGGGGTGAGGAGTGACAAGGTCCTGAGCAGGGGGTGTGGGGTGACAAGGTCCTGAGCAGGGGGTGAGGAGTGACAAGGTCCTATGCAGGGGGTGAGGAGTGACAAGGTCCTGAGCAGGGGGTGTGGGGTGACAAGGTCCTGTGCAGGGGGTGAGGAGTGACAAGGTCCTGAGCAGGGGGTGAGGAGTGACAAGGTCCTGAGCAGGGGGTGAGGAGTGACAAGGTCCGGCAAGTCCCCACAGTACAGGGCTTCCTCTCCTCCCTCCCCCTTAGGCAGTGTATCTCACAATGCCACATTCCACACACTAGATGTTGTACCCCCATCCTACCCCCACCCCCACCCCAGCCATGGTAGGAGGGTCGACAGACCCGCCACTTACCATCGCCATAGCTACAGCGGCGCAGAACCACCAAAGGTCACGCCGCATTTTCGTAGCCGACTCGGGATCCGAATATTCCCCAACAGGCTTCATCAGTCACAGGCCGCAAAGAAGCCACCGCAATAGAGTTAGGAGCTCCTCGTCCTCTGATTCAAGTGGCCGCCATGCGGTGCACTTCCACAGAAGTGGTTCCCGCCACGGCTACTACCAACATTACCAGGAGCTGAGCCGTCATCACTCAAAGAAGTCAAGAGCATCTTCAAGCTACCCGCCACAGAGTTGCTACCCGCCACGCAGCAGACCGTTCAGCGGTGGTGCAGCAAGAAGATCACCGCCACGCCAGTCTCCTGCTCCCCAGCAGTCGGCACGGCCACGCCAGTCTCCTGCTCCCCAGCAGTCGGCACCACCACGCCAGTCTCCTGCTTCCCAGCAGTCGGCACCGCCACGCCAGTTTCCTGCTCCCCAGCAGTCGGCTTCCCTGGACCAGCGCACAGCTCAAGGACAGACAGCGCTCCCAATTCCGGTAGTTCTACCTTCAGCTGCAAAAGGTGAGTTCAGTGGTCTTCCCTGGTGATCGGCCATTACCTCTGCACAGCATAACACTAACACTGACACCACACACATGATATCATCCCTAAAATCAGTTTTGTCTCAGTTAGAATCAAACCAACAAGGGGTAGGGGTTAATACACAAGCGCAGCCCATTAGTGACTTAGGGGCGGGTACTACATTTAGGGATACAATGTTTTGCGCGGTAACCCCTCTAGCTAAATATGTCCCTGAAGAAGTGAAGAACAAAATTCAGAAGGGAGAGTACGTAGATATCTGGTCTCCATCTCGGGCGACAAGGAGCGAACCTTTGAAAAAGGTTCTGAATAAAAGATTAAAGCTTCAAAAACCCTACACAATTGGCTGCAGGCTTTTGCGGTGATGGCCTCCATTATCACCAAAAAAATCTCCAGCTTCTGCCCCGGATTTATTCGTTTATATGGACATAATTTTAAATGCGTTCATTGGAGGGGTACCGCTTGGTGGAGGTACGACGAGGAGTTTCGTTGCAGCCTATCACTTAACCCCAGTATCGGCTGGGTGTCCAAGGCTACGGCCGTCTGGTTACAGCTGATACTGGCACAACGCTCACAACGGCCCTTTTCAGGGTCCACTGCAGGGCCAGCTCAGCAGTCTGCCCCTGCGGGCCACGAGTCCTCCGGAGCATGCTGGCTGCACAACGAGGGCCATTGCAGATTCTACAGCTCATGCAGATTTTGGTACGAGTGTTCAATCTGCGGTGGTAATCACTCCGCCTTGCGATGCCACCGCAAAAACAAAAACAACTCCTCCCTGTCCCAGTCCACGAACCCCGGTGAACGTGCACAGGCTCGCTCACTGGCTAAAGTTATATCCCAAGAAACGGGAAGCAAGCCTTCTAGAAGGGGGTTTTCTTCTCGGTTTCTTTATCCCGCACCAACCTTCCATCACCCTTTTTATGTGCAGTAATCTGTTATCTATCCGGGAAAACCCCCTCGTGGCCCTTCAAACTGTTTCAAAAGAGGACCAATTAGGCAGGATGGCCGGCCTCTTTGTAGATCCACCTTTTTCCCACCTCAGGTTTTCTCCCCTTGGCCTGGTCCCTAAGAAAGAAACGGGATCCTTTAGCTTAATCCATCACTTGTCTTTCCCCAAGGGTGCGTCGGTTAATGACGACATCTCAAAGGAGGATGCAGCTGTATCCTATGTTTCGCTCGACCAGGCCGTAAACTTGGTCAGGCAGGCGGGCCAGGGGGCCCTCTTAGCCAAATGTGACATAGAGTCTGCCTTTAGGTTGTTGCCAGTTCACCCGTCATGCTTCCATCTTTTAGGGTGCTATCTTGAAGGCCACTGTTATTATGACATGTGTCTTGTTACTACTTTGAGGTATTCAGCAGTTTTTTGGAATGGATCATGGGCTATGACACAGGTCTCTTTTCTATCACCCATTATCTGGACGACTTCTTGTTTTTCGGTGAATTCCGAGTCTTGCTCCTTTCTCTTGCGGAGGTTTACTTCGTTGATGGAGTACATTGGGGATCCGATAAGATGGTCGGGTCATTACCAACCTTTCCTTCCTGGGAATAGAGTTGGATACAGTGGAGATGACATTTAGACTCCCAAGCGACAAGATAAACCGTCCTGATGTAACAAAGACATTCACCATAAAACAAATTATGAAGAGTTGGAAAAAAGAAAAGTCTTTTCAAGATATCACTGCCTTTATTCTCCCGTATTATTTCCATCTTGCACATAGTATGCAGTGATAACTATGAAACTTCTTTATTTAACTCGCCCTTTGCTATAGCCTTTTTCGGGGCGCTACGGATCGGGGAGCTAGTTCTTCTCAGCGCGGTAAAATCAGGCGGTTTGCTGCAATCGGACGTACTGGTCAGCGATACTGGGGTAAAAACTCTGATTCGAAAGTCAAAAACTGAAGTTTTTGGTAGAGGAACATGGACAACAATACTTCCCATGTCCATATACGACCAGAGGGTCAGAATTTTTTACTGCATCGTTTTACCCTCCTGTCCCGTTTCCAATTTAGTGCGGTTTTTAAGAAAGCAATTCTATATCTGGGTTTAAACCCCAAAGAATTTGGCACTCACTTATTTCGCATTGGTGCGGCGACCACAGCGCACTCTTGTGCCATGAGTGAGGAAGCAATAAAAAGACTTAAGATGGAAGTTGGATTGTTTTAAGTCATACATCAGACCAGATCTCAATCCCCTGTTATAACTTATTGTAACGTTTTCGTTTACCCTTAGGTTGTGCTTTCCTCCATTTTGTATTTTACAGGCCAGTTGACCCATGTATGGATTGTTGGGGATTCCTTCATCCCCTGGGCACAGCGGAGGGCAGAAATTTAGGTCTCATGGATGCTAGGGTGCACTGGTGTGGCATGCGCGTCATGCGTTGGACCCAGGTTCTAACAGAGGAAGTCGACATTAGCAGGAGCTGCCGGGAAAATGCGGTTATCCTTTTCCATGCGGACGGTAACGACTTGGCGCGTGCCAAGCTGGGTGAGCTATTAGCCCTTATGAAAGAGGACCTTGCTCGTTTACCGTCCTTTTTTAGGAAAGTGACACTTGGCTGGTCTGAAATTGTCCCACGTTGTCACCGGAGAGGCGCCCGCGATCACGAGGCAATTAATACAGCCAGGAAGATTCTAAATAGAATCTCCAAGCACGATTCGGATCTGGGTAGTGTGGCTTTTCGCCATTTAGAATTGGAGAGGGACAGGCACCTGCTGATAGGTGACGGAGTTCACCTGAATCCGATCGGGTTGGACATTTTTATTGCTGGTCTGCAGGAGTTGGCGGAGAAGGTCGCAGCCAGCACTAGTGCGCGTGGCGGAGGATATACATGCCCGAAGGCGAGGAAGACCTGCGCCAGCCGCCATCTCGGGAGAAGAGCTCCATACAGTCAAGCCAGAAGGGCATCAAAACTAAGTTCTTTTGTTTTTCTTGTTTACACCTTTTAACAAACATTTTCCACTCGTTACAGTTTACTAAGTTACATTATATCTAAATAAAATTGCTGTGGCCTACCCACACTCCCAACATTTCTCTGCCTTTTTCTATTTTGAGTCCGTTTTTAACTTGGGTCAATGGCCATTTGTTTGGCTTAGATTACAAATCCCCACAGTCTAATTAGTGGCAGAAAGCGCCAGTGATATGAGCCAAGTAGAGCGAGAGCGTCTTCCACAGCCTCCGGCCACTGACCTCCTGGACCCAGCACAGACGTTGTCTTGTCTCTCCCGGGAATGTTTCCAGATCAGACATTGTTCATGTATCCCTAGCAATATGACGTAGCATCTCCAGTTCAGGCTGTAAGGGACTACTAGGTGCACTCAGGTCTCCTGTGGGGTCTCCTTACATGTGAGTATCCTGTCTTATTTGATGGTCCTCAGTCTTGACCTGCACCGCTCTCTATTTTATGTCTTTGGGAGCACAAGAATATGTCATAAATCCATAGAAAACTGCAGCGGTCATTAGTGGGGTCCGGCTCGGTCTCCGTTATGTCATGTGGGTGATGGTGATCTGCACATCTCTGGTACATCTCTGATGCTATGGGACGATGCGTATGGGACGATGATGTTTCTCGCCCTCGGAGCGCGGTGGCGCTGTCGCCATTGAGCTGCAGTAACTGAAGCCGCTGCAGGACGCTTCCTCCTACTATCACAGTCACTCGGGGCCTACAGGCGCCCGGTCACTACTAATGTCACTACTAGCACTAGTATTCATGCTTATTTTACACTTTACTCCGTTTTCTCTTAAAGGGGCCAAGCAGTTTGGGCGTCACAGTAAGGGCACAGTAAATAACCTGCATTTATATTACACAGACGGCTTCTGTACAGTGTATTGAAAGAGGAACAAAGATCGGACGCTTTTCTTATAAAATATTTCATCATTGATCGTGAAACCAAAATAACAAAAACCTGCGTCCTCAGGGTCACTATGCAGACAGCGATACCGGACTCGTAGGTTTTTTTCCATTGATTTGCATAATTAAATGCACTGGGGGAGCATTGTCACCTTCTAGGAGTAACTTAGGATAATTATGTCAATGGGGCTCATTTACTAAGGGTCCGAATTGCGCACTTTCATGGGGTTTCCCGACGATTTCCGATTTGCCCTGAATTGCCCCGGGATTTTGGCACACGTAATCAGATTTTGGCGCATCGGCGACGGCATTCACGTGACAGAAATCGGGGGGTGTGGCTGTAGGACAACCCGACGGATATGGAAAAAACGTGGAATTAAAAAAAAAAAAAAAATGTGTCGCAAGATCAGCACTCACATGCACCGGGAAGAAGAAGGTGAACTCCGGCGGACCTCGGCGCAGCAGCGACACCTACTGGATATCAGGTGCACGGACCTTAGTGAATCCCGGCAGAACCCAAATCAGCTTCGGAGAACGCACCGCAGGGTCGCGACTGGTCCAGGTAAGTGAATAAGCCCCAATGTGTCTGCGCGAGGGCTTACTTTTTGTGTTGGGGTCACTGGACACGTCAAGGTTAGTATAACGGTTTTTATTAATTGCGCTCAAGAACAGAACTGCTCCAATCCGGAAGACAATCCAGAGGTCCATAAGAACCTGTAGTTGGTTTAGTTGTAGGTGTTTTCAGGGTTTCTTTTTGCACTTTTTGTGTGTTGGTGATTTATTTTGTTCAATTTTTTTTTACTTTATCCTGCAAGGAGCCCCTGAGCACTACCTGCTGCTGCAGAACGCAATGATGCCGCCGGTGTATCACAAGAACTACGCTCAATGGCTGCTGTACAAACCCCATCCGGCAGTGGTTGAGGGGAGATGTCACCACCGAGAAGGATCTGATTGATGAACCATGAAGCCCGTGCACGGCCGTTACTCGTTATCTTACTTGTCTCAGATATCCCCTGCTTTTATCTTCCTTCTTGAACCACCAAAAAAAACATTAAAAACCCAGTAATAGCGCCCCCTACAGAGACCTACACACAAAGCTCCTGTGTATCACAGGTGGAAAGCTCCCAGGCCACAATAGTATTACACTGTAACTACAGTGGGGGTCATTTACTAAGGGCCCTATTCACGTTTTCCGATTTGCGCCAATTTCCCCTGAATTGCCCTGGGATTTTGGCGCACGTGATCGGATTGTGGCGCATCGGCGCTGGCATGCACGCGACGGAAATCGGGGGCGTGGCCGAACGCAAACCCTACGGATTCAGAAAAACCACCGCATTTAAAAAAAAAAAAGTGTTGCGGAGCTTGCACTTACCTTCACCAGGAATAGGCCGGTGAACTTGAGTGCATCTCAGCGGACTTCAGCGCAGCAGCGCCACCTGGTGGACATCGGAGGAACTGCCTTAATGAATCCCGGCCGGACCCGAATCCACCGCAGAGAACGCACCGCTGGATCGCGATTGGACCGGGTAAGTAAATCTGCCCCAATGTCTCTTATGGGTCAGTAGTGATCATTCCAGAGATTCTCCTGCAGGTTCTTGACGTTTGGATCCAGCACCCTCAGCAGCAGGGACAACACACGACACATAGCTGTGCATCACAGGGAATGTTCCTGGTTGTGGTTGCAAATTTCTGTGTTGAAATCTATTGATTCCCAAGAGAAATAATAAATGTGACTGCAACAATCGAGTTGTCAGTTGGCCCTGACATAGAGAGTCCCCCTTTACCTGCCGAGGTAGTCAGATATATCATTTTCCATTCTGTTTCTCAGATAGAAGGTTGCCGGGTGGGCGCGGCCTCTTCGGGTGGGGGCGGCGTCCTCAGGTGGGTGCTGCCTCCTCGGGTGAGAGCAGCGTCCTCGGGTGGGGGCAGCCTCCTTAGGTGGGGGCGGCCTCCTCGGGTGGGGACAGCCTCCTTGGGTGGGAGCGGCGTCCTCGGGTGGGGGCCTCATCCCCCTCCCTCAGGAATGAGGGAGGCGCTGGTGTGTGACTCGCTGAAGAAAATTCCTGAGGGAGAGGTGGATGAGGGAGCTGATTTCTCTTCAGTGAGTCACACACAGCCATCGTCTCCCTCATTACTGAGGGAGGGGGAATGAGAGAGCTGAGCTGAAGAGAAACCACATCTCTTGTCAATAAGGAAGCTGGAGGAGCAGCTGAAATAGAAGAAAATTAATCTGCCGGACTCAGCTCAAAGGAAAGACTGTGATTAGACTCACGTGGGGTCATTTGCATAGCTGGGGAGTCAACTTTATGAACAGGCATGGGGAGGAACAATATTGGGATAGTTGTACTTTTCATAGATATGTTCAGTTAGTGTGGGTGAGTTTATCTGACAGGTTCCCTTTAATTGGAGCTGACGTACAATATGAACAGCAACACATGGACAGGGATGGTTCTGTTTTTGGAAAAAGGCTTTTATCCCCAATCCTGGAAAAACTACTCAAAAAAGCAACAGCTCTTTCTAGGCCCTGACATGTCATTTGGAAGATGATAGACGGGAGTGCTAGGCTCGGATCACACACAGGCAGCAGGAATACAGGGCTATGACACCGGGTGTGAGGCCTAGTAAGATGAGACGGAGATCCCTGATACATGGTATATCATTACACGTTACACAGCCGGCAGCACGGAGGAGACGACTCCACCGACACCGGGTGCTCTGTGCTCTATACATGTCTGATCCAACAGCACAGAACCAGAGCAGGAGGAGACGATCCTCTGCCGCCCCCTGCAGGATGCTTCTCTACATTCACATCAGTTTATCTCTGAAGCTACAACACAGGTGTGAACAGAGGTTTGTCACTCCCTATGTCACCCCCACACAAGGGGGATGAGGGTGGGCTCCCTACACGTGAGCCTGTCCTGTGCGCACATGCCGAGGACAATAGATAGGAGCCTGCCGGACCGTCTGATCACACCAGGAGCCACAGAAACCACTAATTATTCACAATGCCTGGACTTCCATTTCTTTAAAGGGGTTGTCCACCTTAAGCTAATTATTAATATTGTTACACAGGTGCACGGCTCATTATATCCCTGGTCATGTGATGTCACACAGGTGCACGGCTCATTATATTCCTGGTCATGTGATGTCACACAGGTGCACAGCTCATTATATTCCTGGTCATGTGATGTCACACAGGTGCACGGCTCATTATATCCCTGGTCATGTGATGTCACACAGGTGCACGGCTCGTTATATCCCCGATCATGTGATGTCACACAGGTGCACGGCTCGTTACATCCCCCATCGTGTGATGTAACACAGGTGCACGGCTCGTTATATCCCCCATCGTGTGATGTCACACAGGTGCACGGCCCCTAATATCCCCGGTCAAGTGATGACACACAGGTGCACAGCTTGTTATATCCCTGCTCATGTGAGGTCACACAGGTGCACGGCTCATTATATCCCCAGTCATGTGATGTTACAGATGTGCAGAGATCGTTATATCCCTGGTCATGTGATGTCACACAGGTGCACAGCTCATTATATCCCTGATCGTGTGATGTTACACAGGTGCACGGCTCGTTATATCCCCGGTCATGTGATGTTACACAGGTGCATGGCTCATTATATCCCCAGTCATGTGAGGTCACACAGGTGCACGGCTCATTATATCCCCAGTCATGTGATGTTACAGATGTGCAGAGATCGTTATATCCCTGGTCATGTGATGTCACACAGGTGCACAGCTCATTATATCCCTGATCGTGTGATGTTACACAGGTGCACGGCTCATTATATCCCCAGTCATGTGATGTTACACATGTGCAGAGATCGTTATATCCCCAGTCATGTGATGTCACACAGGTGTACGGCTCGTTATATCCCTGGTCATGTGATGTCACACAGGTGTACGGCTCGTTACATCCCTGGTCATGTGATGTTACACAGGTGCACAGCTCATTATATCCCTGATCGTGTGATGTTACACAGGTGCACGGCTCATTATATCCCCGGTCATGTGATGTTACACAGGTGCACGGCATGCTATATCCCCGGACATGTCATATTACACAGGTGCACAGCTCATTATATCCCCCGTCATGAGATGTCACACAGGTGCACAGCTCATTATATCCCTGAGCGTGTGATGTTACACAGGAGCACAGCTCATTATTTCCTCAGTCATGTGATGTCACACAGGTGCACGGCTCGTTATATCCCTGATCGTGTGATGTCACACAGGTGCACGGCTCATTATATCCCCAGTCATGTGATGTTACACAGGTGCACGGCTCGTTATAGCCCCAGTCATGTGATGTCACACAGGTGCACGGCTCATTATATCCCCAGTCATGTGATGTCACACAGGTGCATGGCTCATTATATCCCCAGTAATGTGATGTCACACAGGTGCACGGCTCATTATATCCCCAGTAATGTGATGTCACACAGGTGCACGGCTCGTTATATCCCTGGTCATGTGATGTTACACAGGTGCACGGCTCGTTATATTCCTAGTCATGTGATGTTACACAGGTGCACGGCTCGTTATAGCCCCAGTCATGTGATGTCACACAGGTGCACGGCTCATTATATCCCCAGTCATGTGATGTCACACAGGTGCACGGCTCATTATATCCCCAGTCATGTGATGTTACACAGGTGCACGGCTCGTTATATCCCCGGTCATGTGATGTCACACAGGTGCACGGCTCATTATATCCCCAGTCATGTGATGTCACACAGGTGCACGGCTCATTATATCCCCAGTCATGTGATGTTACACAGGAGCACGGCTCGTTATATCCCCGGTCATGTGATGTCACACAGGTGCATGGCTCGTTATATCCCGTCATGTGATGTCACACAGGTGCCCAGCTCATTATATCCCTAGTCATGTGATGTCACACAGGTGCACGGCTCGTTATATCCCCAGTCATGTGATGTCACACAGGTGCCCAGCTCATTATATCCCTAGTCATGTGATGTCACACAGGTGCATGGCTCGTTATATCCCCAGTCATGTGATGTCACACAGGTGCCCAGCTCATTATATCTCTAGTCATGTGATGTCACACAGGTACACGGCTCGTTATATCCCCGGTCATGTGATGTCACACAGGTGCACGGCTCGTTATATCCCCGGTCATGTGATGTCACACAGGTGCACGGCTCGTTATATCCCCGGTCATGTGATGTCACACAGGTGCACTGCTCGTTATATCCCCGGTAATGTGATGTCACACAGGTGCCCAGCTCATTATATCCCTGGTCATGTGATGTCACACAGGTGCACAGCTCATTATTTCCCCAGTCATGTGATGTCACACAGGTGCACGGCTCATTATATCCCCAGTAATGTGATGTTATACAGGTGCACAGCTCATTATATCCCCAGTCATGTGATGTCACACAGGTGCACGGCTTGTTATATCCCTTGTCATGTCATGTTACACAGGAGCACAGCTGGTTATATCAGCGGTCATATGATGTCACACAGGTGCACGGCTCATTATATCCACAGTCATTTGATGTCACACAGGTGCCCAGCTCATTATATCCACAGTCATTTGATGTCACACAGGTGCATGGCTCATTATATCCACAGTCATGTGATGTCACACAGGTGCCCAGCTCATTATATCCACAGTCATTTGATGTCACACAGGTGCATGGCTCATTATATCCCCAGTCATGTGATGTTACACAGGTGCATGGCTCATTATATCCCCAGTCATGTGATGTCACACAGGTGCACGGCTTGTTATATCCCTTGTCATGTCATGTTACACAGGAGCACCAATATTCAAACCCTATTACTGGTGCCACTGCTCTTACAGCTCGTTATAAGACACAGCTCTGATTACAGCGCAGAGATCCTAATTAGCTGTGCACCTGTGTGACATCACATGATCATGGATGTTTTTTTATCCACAGGAAGTAAACAACGCATTGAGTGACAGCAAGCAGAGATCTAGAAAACAGTGAAGAATTAATAGAGAAAGAATATTGGAACATTGTATAACTTCTCCTTACCAGACAATATCAATTCTGTGCTGAGAGTGGACACTCCCTGTGTCAGGCTGTGTGCTGGGGGTGCAGCAGGTGGCTGGGGTCTCCTTTCATCACTTGTGCCCTCCCTCCAGTGAGCTCAGAGCTGAGGACGGGGGGTGTACATGAGGATAAGTGCACAGGGAAGAGGAGGGCAGTAATGGGAGCGGGCATGGAGGAGGGTGCTGTGCATATAAATACAGGAGGGAGAGGATGTGCCAGGCTGACGGGAGGAGATGATGCAGCGCCCACGCCCTGATGTAGCAGAGCATCGTTACCCTGAGTGACCCGCCTCGCCCACCGCCATCCTCTCTCCAGGTCTGTGTCTTTTCTTCTTTGTGTCTGTCACACATGTAACGGTCGGCTTCCATTACACTGTGTGTGCTCCCCAGGAGCGCTTCCATTCACTGACAGCCAGCACAGTGAGGCAGAGCAGAGGATGCAATGGTCCGGCCACTACTGATTACTGGGCGGCATCGCTGATCCAAGACACACGAGGGAGATGGAAACCTTTTCCTGATTTTAGGGAATCCTGAATCCAAACCTGGAATCTGATGAAATCCCTGGATCAGAGCCCAAGTATCTATATCCTGGGATAGATTACACTGCAGAGCTCCGTGTAGTGATATACACATAATGTCACTGCTCTTACAGTAAAGAATCTTCTCTATGTATAAGTCTCCAGGAATGAATAGATCATGAGATGATTGATAAGGGAGGGGATGGGGAGGCTAATGATCTCACTGCTCTTACAGTAGAGAAGCCTTTCAGACCAGTGTATAAACCTTATGTATAGATACAAGCCTGAGCAGGAATACTTCATAGGAGAAAGTTCTATTGTGCAGAAAATGTACACATTGGGGGTCATTTACTTACCCGGTGCTGTGGCGATTCATCCTGTGCATAGGAATCTCAATCCTTTTACAGTAAAGAATCGTTTCTATGTTACTTCACAAACCTTCTTTTCTCTAAACCTAAAGGAAGCCCTGTAGTCCTGGGAATGAGCAAGTTCTACTGCTCTTACAGTAAAGACTCCCTTCTATGTGTATGTATGAGCCCTATACTCTCTATAGGTAGGAGATGTCCCAGTGTTACAGTGACAGTCCTGTGTATGAATAGCTCCGGGCAGAGAGGTGTGTGGTGCCACTGCTCTTACAGTAAAGAATCCCTTCTATGTGTATGTATGAGCCCTATACTCTCTATAGGTAGGAGATGTCCCAGTGTTACAGTGACAGTCCTGTGTATGAATAGCTCCGGGCAGAGAGGTGTGTGGTGCCACTGCTCTTACAGTAAAGAATCCCTTCTATGTGTATGTATGAGCCCTATACTCTCTATAGGTAGGAGATGTCCCAGTGTTACAGTGACAGTCCTGTGTATGAATAGCTCCGGGCAGAGAGGTTTGTGGTGCCACTGCTCTTACAGTAAAGAATCCCTTCTATGTGTATGTATAAGCCCTATACTCTCTATAGGTAGGAGATGCCCCAGTGTTACAGTGACAGTCCTGTGTATGAATAGCTCCAGGCAGAGAGGTTTGTGGTGCCACTGCTCTTACAGTAAAGAATCCCTTCTATGTGTATGTATAAGCCCTATACTCTCTATAGGTAGGAGATGTCCCAGTGTTACAGTGACAGTCCTGTGTATGAATAGCTCCGGGCAGAGAGGTGTGTGGTGCCACTGCTCTTACAGTAAAGACTCCCTTCTATGTGTATGTATAAGCCATATACTCTCTATAGGTAGGAGATTCCCCAGTGTTACAGTGACAGTCCTGTGTATGAATAGCTCCGGGCAGAGAGGTTTGTGGTGCCACTGCTCTTACAGTAAAGAATCCCTTCTATGTGTATGTATAAGCCCTATACTCTCTATAGGTAGGAGATGCCCCAGTGTTACAGTGACAGTCCTGTGTATAAATAGCTCCGGGCAGAGAGGTTTGTGGTGCCACTGCTCTTACAGTAAAGAATCCCTTCTATGTGTATGTATAAGCCCTATACTCTCTATAGGTAGGAGATGTCCCAGTGTTACAGTGACAGTCCTGTGTATGAATAGCTCCGGGCAGAGAGGTTTGTGGTGCCACTGCTCTTACAGTAAAGAATCCCTTCTATGTGTATGTATGAGCCCTATACTCTCTATAGGTAGGAGATATCCCAGTGTTACAGTGACAGTCCTGTGTATGAATAGCTCCGGGCAGAGAGGTTTGTGGTCCCACTGCTCTTACAGTAAAGAATCCCTTCTATGTGTATGTATAAGCCCTATACTCTCTATAGGTAGGAGATGCCCCAGTGTTACAGTGACAGTCCTGTGTATGAATAGCTCTGGGCAGAGAGGTGTGTGGTGCCACTGCTCTTACAGTAAAGAATCCCTTCTATGTGTATGTATAAGCCCTATACTCTCTATAGGTAGGAGATGCCCCAGTGTTACAGTGACAGTCCTGTGTATGAATAGCTCAGGGCAGAGAGGTTTGTGGTGCCACTGCTCTTACAG